>NC_051415.1:24583759-24583862 GCF_015228065.2 Penaeus monodon
CGTTTTCTTATTTGAAAATAGAACCAGATTTTTAAAATAAAATCCAATGATATTTGACAAGTAGATAAATCATCAAGAAGACAAAAAACATATTAAAGGAGAC
>NC_051415.1:24584331-24584713 GCF_015228065.2 Penaeus monodon
TTCACCCTCCTTGCTGTTCACCTTCCTTGCTGTTCACCCTCCTGGCTGTTCACCTTCCTTTCCTGTTCACCTTCCTTGCTGTTCACCCTCCTGGCTGTTCACCCCCCTTGCTGTTCACCCACGCTCACCCCCGGAGGCTTAACACCTGACATGCTTTTCCGAAAGTTAGATTAGCAGCTTTCAAGGAGCCCCAAGCAGGAACTCACATGCACGTCACGCTGGGGAAGCTCGGCCGAAAATACTACAAGGAAATCTGTATCACGGTACTGCTGCCTTCGCGATGTGGCTCCCCTGTGTTAATCTCTGTGGCAATTCATTTTCCTCGATGAAAGTTTGGATTATAGGAGGAAATTGATAATGATTATGATGTGAATGATAATCA
>NC_051415.1:24584916-24585128 GCF_015228065.2 Penaeus monodon
CCCGATATTAATTTATTAATATCTTTTACAAGATTTTTAAATATCATTTTAAATCATTTTTTTAGCAAGCCCCATCTTTGCGTAATTTGAAAAGGCTAGGGTTTTGGGTCAAACGTTCGGTTTTTTTTAGTTTAACTTACCATTTTAAAAGTCCCCGGGGTTTTTGCTAACACCGGGATTAATTATTTGATTGTCGGCAGCCTTTTCTACCG
>NC_051415.1:24585312-24585801 GCF_015228065.2 Penaeus monodon
TAATTACAGTACGCTCATCTGTGTTCGAAGTGATGCACAGATAAGGTCAGCTTGGTAATGTGGACGAAACAGATCCCTTAGGCAATTCAAAACCGGCCAGATTCTCATTTGGATAGAACTTCCATATCCCCCGGGGAAATTTTCTCTCAGAATTTTGTTTGGGTAAAATGACAAAATGCGCCTATGGTTGTCGAGAGAAGTTGACAAGTTGGTCTGGAGATCGAAAGTGACAGGAATCGCCTCCACTGGACAGGACTCGTGCCCTCGGCAGCGAAAACTTCTCGAAGGGGACATTGATCGACTCGGGAAGAGCAACTGGACATTTGCGCTGGTCTCGATCAGAGCCACATAAATTACCCTAGATTATTGTCCGTATGTTGATGCACCTCCTGCACCTGATTGTTGATGGCGCTAGTAAAGGTATCCGGTATTATAACTAGTGTTCCATCACTTTCCAAAAATTAGTTCTTATAAGATGATTTGGAATTG
>NC_051415.1:24585842-24586274 GCF_015228065.2 Penaeus monodon
GGGGGGGAGGGGGTCCTTTTGCTGCTGCTGCTTGTTGTTGTTTTTATCGTATTTTAGCTACTAGGATAAAATCTTGCTAATAACCCGTGAAACAGGATGCTAGTGGATGATTACTTTATTTCTTATCTCTTAAAAAAATGGTGGTATGTAATCCTGAAATTTCTATAGTATTTTGATAACGATAACGGATACAAACAGACAGAAGTAAAGAGACAAACATAGACAAATAAACATGCAGAGACGGAGAGAGAAAAACAGAGATTCAAAGTATGAGAAAAGAAGAAGACAAAATGACAAAAACATTCACGATAAAAGTTTTCGTTAGTATTCCTAGCCGTCAACAATGACATTTCTGGGTCGACGGCGAAAAAAAAGAAGCTTTATGGAAGAAAAAAAAAGTTACAAATGTTATATTGTGAATTTATTGTCCTA
>NC_051415.1:24586503-24586816 GCF_015228065.2 Penaeus monodon
CTTCCACCAACAGAGAGGAAGTTATAACAATACGAAATACGGGAGGGAAACACAGCAGAGAAATACACACCTATCAATTAAGAACCCAGTAACACCTGCTCGCCGTGAGTAACGTGAGAGATAATTTCCTTCTTAACTCGCTTCATTACGTCTTCAGCACCGGAAGGTCTTATACAGGAGCTTCTCGGGTTTGATCTTCGTGGCTTGGATCATCTTTCTCGTTATCGTCTTCTGACTTCGTATGAATTCACTCGGGGAACGCGTATTGATCTTATCATTGACCTAGTAATTTTCCGTTCCGTGGTCTGATAAT
>NC_051415.1:24587790-24588723 GCF_015228065.2 Penaeus monodon
ATTACAGAACATCTTCACACCGTTTCTCGTTATCATAACACCCTTGCGTAGAGCTGAGCGTTTTATTTCATTTCTCCTCCATATCCTTATAATAACGTATTATGTAAGAAAATACGATGAACCACCGATATAACGAATTCGATCTTGTATTTTGGGGTACTTGATATAACGGATCGATCTTCTATTACGACCTCCTCCTACCTTCCTATTCCCTTCTCCTCCCTTCCCTTCCCTCTCGCCCTCTCCCTTCCCTCTCCGTCCCTCTCTCCTTCCCCTCTCCGTCCCTCTCTCCTTCCCCTCTCCGTCCCTCTCTCCTTCCCCTCTCCGTCCCTCTCTCCTTCCCCTCTCCGTCCTCTCTCCTCTCCTCTCCCCTCCCCCTCTCTGTTCCTCTCCCCTCTCCGCCCCTCTCCCCTCTCTGTCCCTCCCGCTCTCCTTTCCCCTCTCTCCGTCCCTCTCCCTTTTCCTCTCCCCTCTTCCCTTTCCCCCCCTCTCCGTCTCTCCCCTTTCTTCCCCCCCCCCTCACCTTTTCCTTCCCCCTCCCCTTTTCCCCCCCTCTTCACCCATGTCCCCTCTCCCCTCCCCCTCAACGTCTACACACCATGGCATTGGCAAATACTTGCAGAAAGGAATTTTCATTTTGAATTTCCATGCATCAATAAATTTGCATAATGAGAGGCTGTCAAGGGTCTTGATTCACTAGCATAATAAAGTTTTTCCCCCCCCCCGATAAAAAGGGCTATTTCTTACCTTTTGGAAAAAAAATTTAAAGGGGGTTTTAGGATCTTTAAGCTTTTAAAAAATAAATTTACCTTGCCCGAAACCTAAATAAAGTCAGTGGTGTTTTGCAATTTTTAATTTCACGATAATTAGTTTTGTTTTTTATATAAATTTTTCGATCCCTTATCTTTTTTTACATTTTTCTCTTTCTTTAAT
>NC_051415.1:24588764-24589096 GCF_015228065.2 Penaeus monodon
TTTCAATAACGTTGTAATTTAACACGAACATCAAACCTGTAATATAGAGCATAAACACCAATACAGGAGCAGACTGACTGCCAGCAAACAAAGACTTCACTTATCACAATATTAATCAGGAACTGCCCCGGTGACATCGCGTGATCAAACGGACGTCTCATAAAGCTGACATCACACATATATTCCAAGTTATATTTACGACCTTAATTAAACTACTCAACCACAGGGGGGAAAAGCACACTTTAAAAACTTATTAGTTCCCGGGGTTTTTTTGCCCCCGCCACTGCCTTCTTTTTCATCAAATCCCCTCTGCGTTTGCGGCAGTGGGTTTA
>NC_051415.1:24589574-24589723 GCF_015228065.2 Penaeus monodon
CAAATGGTTTAAAACTGACTGATGGAAGATGGCAATAAAACAGACAGTTAAAAGGGAAACCCGAGAGAGAGTTTTTGGACATGTTTTAATCTAGCCATTGTCATTTTTAGTACCATTTGCCATCTTTGCTCGGTTTAATTATTCATCAA
>NC_051415.1:24589957-24590021 GCF_015228065.2 Penaeus monodon
TCATTCCAACAAAGGAAAACATCATGTGTTATTTTTCCCCTTCCCCCCGGCTTCCCATCAAAAC
>NC_051415.1:24590128-24590424 GCF_015228065.2 Penaeus monodon
TTTTCCCCATCCCCATTTTAAAGGGTTTTTTGTATCTATTTTGACGGCCCCCTTTTTAAAAAAGGGAACATTTTTCCCCTGGGGTATGTCCCCTCGTGTGGGTTGACCTTTTCCTTGACTTAGGGGGCCAAAGGGCGTACTCTTTTGGGCGGGGGCCCTAAGGGCCTTTGCTTTTTTTGGGGCCCCAAGGGCTCGCTGGGCTTTCTTTGTCTCTGCCCTCCCCCCCGCCTCTTCCTTCCCCCTGTTTCTGGGGTGTCTTGGTGGGGGGGGGGGGAGGGTTTTTTGTTTGTTTTTTT
>NC_051415.1:24590568-24590844 GCF_015228065.2 Penaeus monodon
TAGGAGCTGTATCTGTTTCCCGTAAGGTTGTAATTACTCTAAGATAAGTCTGTGAAAAGAAAAACAAGAGAGAGAGGGGAGGGGGCGAGAGAGAAAGGGGGGGGGTAAGGGGGGGGGGTGAGACAAAACACCAGGGGAGACAGGGCGCCCCCAATTTAAAAAGAAAGGGGCACAGACAGAGAAAAAACGGGAGGGGAAAAAAAATAGCTGGAGAGATGAAAAAAATAGCGATAAAAAGAAGCGAGAGAGAAAGCATAGCCGAGAAAGAGGCAGAGC
>NC_051415.1:24590930-24591412 GCF_015228065.2 Penaeus monodon
ATCGAAGGGAAACACTTTTAAAAAAGATCCCTCATTTTCAAAACTCAATTTTTTTTTAAAAAAACAAAGCAAACTAAAACTTCTCTGATTTAAAAAGATAATTTTGTTGTTGTTTTTAAAAGGGGGCAAAAAATTTCTTTTCGTGTTTTTTTAGTTGTATAAAAGAAGGTACAAAAATAAAGAAAATGGTGTGACAACAAAATTAATAGTTTTCGTTAAAAATTTTAATGATGACAAAAGTCCCAAATTTTCATAGGTTTTCATAATTTTACCATTATCTTCCTTTTTTCTATTTTTTGCATTAAACATTACACATTATTATCATTTTTTTCAAAAAATGTAGGCCCCCCCGTTGGGTTTTTTATTTTTGGTTTTTAAACAATGTCGTCGTTTTTTCTATTTGGGGTAATGATGAAAAAAATTTCAAGTGAATGATAGGAAAAAAAAAATGGGGAAAAAGGGGGAAAGGAGGGCGCGCGGGA
>NC_051415.1:24591793-24592221 GCF_015228065.2 Penaeus monodon
AGTCAGTGAGTCAGGAATCAGTGAGTGGGTGAGTTGATTTGGGGGTAAAAATTTAGTGTGGGGAGTGCGTGTGTTTGTGGGGTGTGTGGGGGTGAGGGGAGTGAGTAGGTGATGGGGTTTAGTGTGTGAGTGGGTGTGGGTGTGTGTGGGGGTGTGTGTGTGTGTGTATTGAGTGAAATGAAATGATGAGTGAGTGAGTGAGTGAGGGGAGTGAGTGGGGTTGTGTTGTGTGTGTGGTGTGTGGGTGTGTGTGTTTTGTGGGGGTTTAGGGGAGTTTGGGGTGGGGTTTTTGTGGTGTAAATGGGTGGGGTGAGGAGTGAGTGAGGGGAGTGATGTGTGTGTGTGGGGGTTTTTGTGGTGAGTGGTGGTGGGTTTTGTGTTGTGGTGTTTTGTGTGTGTGTGTTGTGGGGGGTGGTTGTTTTTGTGGT
>NC_051415.1:24592313-24592377 GCF_015228065.2 Penaeus monodon
GGTTGTCCCCGTTGGGGGCTGCAAAGGCCTACACGCCTACTATAACTTTATGAGAAACCCCGGG
>NC_051415.1:24592425-24592499 GCF_015228065.2 Penaeus monodon
TATTTAACCCCACACGAGGGGATAAAAAGAGAAAACGAATTTATAACAGTAAAACAGGGGGATAAAAATGAACT
>NC_051415.1:24592547-24592711 GCF_015228065.2 Penaeus monodon
AGAGGGGGAAAGGGGGGAGGGGAAAAGGGGGGGAAAAAACTGGATAAAAGGAAAGGGGAAAGAGGGAAAGGGTAGCACGAGAAAAAGGGGATAAAAATGTAGAAGAACAGAGAGGGGGCGATTTGGAAAGGATAAGAGAAAGGGGATGGGAAAAATATGGCAGG
>NC_051415.1:24593329-24593718 GCF_015228065.2 Penaeus monodon
GGCCTGGGAAAGGGAAAAAAAAAGGAGGATGGGAAAAAGCAAGGGGAAAAAGGGAAGGGAGAAACTTTTAAAAAAAGGAAAGAAAAGAGGTGAAAAAAGGAAAATGAGAAGAAGGAAAGAGGGTAAATGAGAAAGAGGAAAAAGAGGGAGGAGAAGGAAATGAGGAGAGGAGTAAGGAAAGGGAAAAAAAGGGTAATGAGGGGGGAATAAAAAAAAAGGGAGGAAAAAGAAAATGAAAGAAGCAAGAGGGGGAAAGATGAAAAAAGGAAAAAAAATGGGGGGAAAAACAATAAAAAGGAAAAAGAAAAAAGAAGGGAAAAGGAAAAACGGGAATTTAAAAAGGGAAGAATGGAAAAGGGGAAAATTGGGGGGAAAAAAAACAGGGTTTA
>NC_051415.1:24593936-24594271 GCF_015228065.2 Penaeus monodon
GAGAGGGGCGGGAGGGAAAAAGAGGGAGGGGGGGGAAAGAAGGGGGAAGTGGGGAAAAAAAAAAAGGGGGGGGAGGGGGGAAAAAGAAAAGAGAAAAAAAATGGAGGGAAAAAAAGAAAAGGGAAAGAAAAGGCGGGAGTGAGGGGGGGAGAAAAAAAGAGGGGGGGATGGAGAAAAAAAAAGGGGGGGAAAGGGGAAAAAAAGGGGGGAAAAAAAAAAACAAAGGGAAAATTTTTTGGGGATTGGGGGGGGGAAACCAATTTTTTAAACCCGGCTTATTTTCCCCCAATTCATGTAAGGCCCCTTTTTCACTGGTGCCGGATTCCTTTCTTCCC
>NC_051415.1:24595072-24595255 GCF_015228065.2 Penaeus monodon
CTTTTAACTAAAACTATCCACTTTTTCTCTCCTTTCAATCTCAATTCTCTTTTATTATATAAAATTAATTTTTTTTCCCTCTCCCCCCTCTTTTTCCCCTTTTTTTCTCTCTTTAATCCCTTTTTTCCCCCCATTTTCATTTTTTCTCTTTCCCCTCCCTTCCCTCCTTTTTTCTCTCTCCCC
>NC_051415.1:24597567-24598522 GCF_015228065.2 Penaeus monodon
CTCTTACTTCTTTCCCATATCATTATTTCTCTCTTCATATTCCTGTCTTTTCTATTTCCTTCTCCTTCTTCCTCTTTTTAGCTCACCCTTTCTTATCCTTTCGTAATCTCCTTCTGGTTTTGCCTATACGCTCTCTTCACTACTTCCTCCTATTTCTTCCTTTTCTCTAACGTTTCTCTTTCGTTCTTCCACCTCTTTTCTCCTTTTCATCTTTTCACCAAACTTTTTTTTTCACTCCTTCGTCTCTTACTCCTTCGCCTCCTCTTTCTCCTCCATTTGTTTTTCTCCTCCCTCTTCCCCCTTCCCTTTCCTATTCCTCTTTATCCTTTTCCCTCCATTCGATGCTTCGTCCTCCTCCTCTCCCTCTCACGATTCGCTCGCCTCAAGACTAGAATGCTAATTGACCAAGTCAGTCTGCCAGATAAGGTTTATCAGGACAACGATATTGCAGTCGGACAGACGAGCAGAGAAATTCCCTACTAATGATAATGATGCGAGACTTTGCAACCACTCTCGCTCTTCCTCCTCCTCTCCCCTTCCTCCTCCCCTCCCCTTCCTCCTCCCCTCCCCTTCCTCCTCCCCTCCCCTTCCTCCTCCCCTCCCTTTCCTACCCACCCCCATCCGCGGACGCACGCACGCACAAACACTCAGTCCCCCTACCATCCCCTTTACTCCCTCCCCCCTCATCCTTATCCTCTCCCCTCCCCACCCATCTCCCGCCTCCCTCGTTCCTTCCCTCCTTCTCCCCCCATCGCCTCCTTCCCCCAACTCCCCACTCCATCTTACCATACCCACCGCTTTGTACTCCCCATCCCCACCATTTCCCCCCCGTTCTCTGTCTCTCCCACCTCCTCCCCATCTCCTCCCCATCTCCCTTTCCATCCCATTCCCTTCCACCCCCTCAACCCCAGGCATCCCCACTACCTTCCTTTTCTCCCTCCTCCCCCTTTTCCCT
>NC_051415.1:24598645-24598741 GCF_015228065.2 Penaeus monodon
TTCCAAACCCCTCGTTTTCACTACACGCATTAGCTCTTAACGCAAGTGTTTGTAGTACAGCTCATGTTCGCTGGCGTGTATTTTAATTGCCACACG
>NC_051415.1:24599025-24599124 GCF_015228065.2 Penaeus monodon
GTTTGCTTCTCATGTCTTCTTCTGTCTTTGTCGTCTTCTGTCTTGTACTCTGTCTGTCTGTCTGTTGTGTGTCATGTTGAGATGTCTGTATCTGTCTGT
>NC_051415.1:24599286-24599381 GCF_015228065.2 Penaeus monodon
GTAAGTTGTATATCTGCATGTTGTATTAGGAAGTGTGTTTCTCTTTGTTTTGTTTTCTTTTTTTGTCTTTTTTGTCTGCTGTTTTTCTGATTCAA
>NC_051415.1:24599539-24599713 GCF_015228065.2 Penaeus monodon
CAGCTTACTAAACCTTTCTTATGTCCAAAAACAAATCAGCATAAACAAAAAACAATAAAAGCAAACAAAGAAACGCAAACAAAAACAAACACAAAAACAAATAAACAAACAAAAAAACATGGAAACTTTTGGAAAATATGTGAAATTAAAAAAAATAAAAAAATCTTAAAATAA
>NC_051415.1:24599790-24600239 GCF_015228065.2 Penaeus monodon
GGAATGCAATACACGACCCAAAAGGTACGACCAGCAGCTTGCCTGACACTTTGCTGATATCACATCTCTTGGCCGAGGGAGCTGTCAAGTCTCCTCCCCCCCCATCCCTACGACCAACTCCCCATCCCCCTAATATCCCCCTCCCCGCCAACTCTCCGTCTCCCCCCTCCCCGCCAACTCTCCGTCTCCCCCCTCCCCACACGACTAACTCCCCCTCCCCCCCACGACTAACCCCCCTCCCCCTTTCCCATCTCCCCATCCCTCCCCACGACCAACTCCCCCTCCCATCCCCCCATCCCGCCATCTCCCCACCCCCACCCACCACCCTCCCCCGAGTCTCTACGATCAGAGGCATTGACAGCTGTTCATTGATTGATTCCTATCATTAACTAATTAAGAGGCTCCGTCCGGCATAATTGCAACATTTGCTCGAGACTCCGTTATATATA
>NC_051415.1:24600291-24600401 GCF_015228065.2 Penaeus monodon
AGATTTTAGAAAAGGATATTTCATTTTAAATTGGTAATTGTAGTAGCGGTAATATATGATAAACATCATAGTGTGAATAGCGAATGTTAGTAAGAATGACGAAAAAAAAC
>NC_051415.1:24600665-24600850 GCF_015228065.2 Penaeus monodon
GAGTGATAAGGCTTCTTTTCGAGTCAACTCTTGGAATCTGAAAACAAAAACAACAAAAGTACATTTATAGTCTTACAGTGCACGTCAGCTGATGGCACCATACAGACAACCTTGCATGCGCAGCTGTAAACACAACAGAGCTGATAGACTTGAGATTTTTTTCTACGTGGGGAGGAGGGAACTTC
>NC_051415.1:24600882-24602047 GCF_015228065.2 Penaeus monodon
CGTGATGATCTTAGAGCGCTTACAGAAACGGAAAAAATAGCTAAAGAACAACAACAAAAAAATTAAGAGAATTTAGTTTTTTCTCTCAAAATCTACAATAGTCACAATGCAAATGTACACGGAATGAAACCAACTATAAAAACGTGGTACAGTGACTGGCTAGCGGACACCATACCGTTAGAAGGTGTAGAGTGAGAAGAATTTTACAGTGAACAGGTGAATATTCGTAATAAGTAACCAAAAGAGCACTCAGACAAGGAGGACTGCGATCTTCAGTGCAACCCAAAAGTACAACATAAGATTTCAAACATTCTTAAAGGAAAGTAATACAAAAACTGCTCGGAAAATGACATGGATGGATTACAAATAATCCTAAGAATCAGTTTCATATTCAGGACTTCGACGGAACAGCAGGAAACAAAAAACACGCTTGACAAGAACAGCAAGGATATGGAGGACAACGCGAGTTATCAACCCTGAACAGCTGTTTTTTTTTTCCCCCAAAGACTCTCTCCCTTTAATTTACCCTTTCATGGTATAGTTTCATTTTCTCTCCAGCCCTCTTAAGAAATATGAAGATTAAAATAAAAGAAAAAAAATCCGAGGCGATATATGAAAGATAATTCAATGGTAAATCATCGAGACGGTTGTAAGCTTACGTTCAACATCAATATTCCAAGTCAGCTCCTACGTGCGCGTAATTTGAAAACGAGTTAAAGACACGAGCTAAAGAGTTAAGACAAGAAGAACCATCATATCTAAGATCATCCTTGTGGGTATCGATAAGGGGGGGAAAAGATACCAAACGAAAATGCCATCAATTACCCTGTCAGATGAAACATCACAAAGTAAAGAGGCGAGGAAAAAAGGAGTAACTTGAGCGCAAGAATCGGTCGTGATTCATCTCGAACCCAACACAGAGTGCTCGTAACGAAAGACGTAATACGCAAACGCTTTTACAGAACTAGTGATAACATCTCCAGCTGGAATGACTGATACGGACCAAAGAAGAGCTCAGGCTAATGTGTGTAAATGTAAGAAAACAAACGATGTTTTACAAACCTTTATATATCATCTGATGCGGACAAGATTAGAAATCCCATGAAAAAAGGGGAAAACACTTTCGAGAAAATTTGATGCATAAATTGTGTTTTCATAAATGTTG
>NC_051415.1:24602121-24602363 GCF_015228065.2 Penaeus monodon
GACAGACACTTCAAAAATTGACTCGAACACTTTCAGAAATCCCCTAATGTTGAAATCACACAAGCTCAACCGTGATTTATTAACCAGGGTTGAACTGAGAGAGAGAGACAAAAAGGAGATGGCTACAGCATGTGAGAGTTGATCCTTGCAGGTTGCTTAGAAATAGACTAACTTATTACAAGAAAGTGGAAGAGGCATAAATCCTCTCTACTCTCATAGAAGTGCATGTGCTTCCCGAACAA
>NC_051415.1:24602592-24602859 GCF_015228065.2 Penaeus monodon
TATATATATGTGTGCGTGTGTGCCAGCTCCACCCCCCTCCCCCCATCGCGTTCCATGCAAGTCCCTTCGAGTTTCAGTAATTATTTATATTCGCCTTCCATCAGGGTCGGTGATGGGCTTCCCCTGTCCGGCGTGTTCCTCGACGTCCGGCCGATAAAAAGAGGAAATTAATCTCGGCAAAACCAAAACACCGCATTACGTGGACACACAAACCTCCGCCGGACAAAACACCATTATAAACCGCGCTTGGAACTTCTCTGTCATGTT
>NC_051415.1:24605295-24606796 GCF_015228065.2 Penaeus monodon
GATCGTGCGACAGAATATACTGTTGTCATTGTTTCGCCTTGCTCAAGTATTCGCTGAGTACCATCAAACATTCTTGATTTTCTTGACTAAGTTTGTGAAAAACTCTATAATTCCGAAGAATGAGGATGGCCAGTCCCTGAATATTCTGGAGCATTCGCCGAGGGTTATGTGGCCCATGAGCCTCAATACGGCGATCACAAAGAAAAAGTAAAAAATGAGCCCGGCTGAACGTTCCATTAACAATCTCATGCTTTTAATGATTTTGGTGACTGGCCCCAGAAAGTAATCTTCATACAAAAGAAACTGAAGGAGGAACACTAGAGGCAATAAAGAATTGGTTATGCTGAGTAATCGGTTGCATTTGACAAAGCTGGCAGTCGGAAGGTGAGCCTGCTGATATCTCATGAAAGTGGTGCGGTTCTGTAGAGAAAGCAGATTCTGCTGCACTGACCTTGAAGCATTCTTCAGGGCAGTGTTTAACAGTTCTTCGAAATCGTATATAACCTGTAGCCCCCAGCGTATCTCTACAATGCCTGTGACAAATAAAAATAAACACAGAAAGAGTTTTAGGCCATGTGAGAAGGATAGATGGGGTAATTCGGACGAGTTGCAATACCCCAATTGTAAGATGCAGCAGATAACACGGAAACCAGTGCTGGAATAATCCACATTTGCACATCGTCCTCAAAGCCATGGTAATTTCCGCGTGACAACATACCCCGGATATAAATGCTTCAAACCTCAAAGTGGGCCACCAATTTTTCTCCTCAAGCCTTTCAAACGCAAGTGTAATCAGAATATATAAATCACTCGGATCGTCGTGGACCAGGAACTCAAACTGCATGAATCGAATTGATTCGTCCAAGTAAAAGTCCGCCAGTTTCCGTACAATACGCCGAACACACATGGTTTCGAAGTTACCTAAAGTTTCCTCAGTCAAAACTGCCTTCGGGATATCCACAACATGACCATTGGGAGGATATAAACACCTGAAGCAGGACACGGAATGAAAGTCATCAACCTCCGCATCGTCGACGTACCGAGGTTCCATAGCTTTGACTGAAACGTTTGCTAAACAGTGTGGGTTCAAAATGTTGGGTCTGAGCCACCCTTTCTCCCGCCTCACCTGTGCAAATATATCCTTGTTAAAATCAATCTTGCTGTAACAACTCCTTCCTTTAACATGATACGCACAAGGACCCTCTTCAGTGAATATTAACCTGATCCTCGGTATACCAACCGTATGAGACTGTCGTAGCCTGGCATGAATGGCCCATCTGTGGAGAAACTCTTCTTCTATATATCTCCAGATGTCCTCCATAATCCACAGTGTCTTTCTTAACCTCCATCTCAGGAAGGTAGACTATCTTGGCGTTATTTATCAGCTCGGCGTGGTATTTATTGCGTAAATTGACGCTGATGCCGACGCCCACGGTGACGAAGGCAATGGCCGAGAGGAGGACGCACCTTCGGGTTACAATGGGCCGACGCTGATCATATC
>NC_051415.1:24606828-24607729 GCF_015228065.2 Penaeus monodon
CGTTTCATTAGCGTCGGTGATGGAGTCCCATTTTCTTGATCATTCCGAGGGCGCGCACCACGCTCTTCTCGCTGCCCACGACCACCGCGCAAGTAAGATTCTCATTCACATCGGTGAGGATAATGATAGTGAAAGTAAAGGACGAAATGAATTCAATGACGATGCCTGTCTTCCCGTAGAGCATTATCAGCTGCTCATTGTTGAGCAAGACGCTCCCCGACGTCGGCATCGCTTTACCTGCGATCTTCTGAAGCGTCTGCATATCTTTATTAGGGGTAAAGATGTACCGGATCCCAACTGAGCTGTCAGACCCCCCTGAGCTCTCATCAGGGCTATCGGACCCTCCAGCAGGATCACTGTCCTGTGCCTGATCCTGCATCTAGCCTTCGGTGGTACCTTTAGCGGCTTCCGAGTTTCCCACGGGGCCAATGACCTGTTTCTGGTCTCCTAAAGCCCCTGGGGACGACGCGCTATCGGAGTGCCTCATCTACCGCATCCTCGCCCACACGTTCTGCACCCCAAGGGAGAAAGAGACGAAACTCGCCTACTGGACTATGGCGTACAGAAGCACGACCACGAGGTCCGGATCCTAAGGGTTGCACGCGATACAGGCGAAGCTGAAGAGACCGAAGGACGCCGCGAAGGGCAGCCATACGTCAGAGAGGCCTAGTACGCAATCTAAGGCGAGAGCACACGACCTTTGGCGGCGGAGGGAAGCCCCGCAGCCTCTCGAACCGAGGTCCTGGTCCGCCACCGGGACTTCAGGAACAGAGCTTGTCTTTTCATTCGTCTGATTCGAGGTCATCGTCTCAACAAATTCTTGGACAATTCCTGCGTACGACCAGAAGGAGTTGAAAAAAATTCAGCATCAGTGGTAATGACAATATATGTGTCGGTGCCA
>NC_051415.1:24610001-24610378 GCF_015228065.2 Penaeus monodon
CGCACGTACCTGCGAACATATGGAAGTGAAAAAGAATCTCATATGGACACAAATGAATAAAGGGAATACACAGAACTCGACAAAAAGCGAAATGAAACTAGATGTTAACCAAGAAGCCCCAGGTACCCGCTTGCTGCTTGCAGAGTGCAACGAGCGAGCTGCGCCAACCAACCATGTCTGTGGAACTGGTAATTTAAAATATATGATGACAATCTGCGCTGTGTGAACGGTCAGTCGCACTTTCTCTCGCTTGCTATTTACGGTTTGCAAAGTGGCGTTTGTCCCTAATCTTCCCGAGGCTGCCACGATGCGATCTCCAAGATGGAAATGCTTGTAAATAAAGCTTTTGTTCGGTCCGATATCATCTGGAGCTGCTG
>NC_051415.1:24610716-24611155 GCF_015228065.2 Penaeus monodon
AACCCAGGTGCTTCGTATGCTTGTATGCATTTGACGATTTAAATGCATGCTTTTACGAGCGCGTGCTTGCGTATCATCCTTCAGTCTTCAGACAGAAGGCAGTAAGCACAATCAGCACCGATTTTCCCCTGACTCGAATATCAACTCCATCAGCGAACAGCGCTTTCAAAACTGCTTTTAATCGCCGTGGCTATTTGCTATCGTAATCACTATTATAATAGCCATAATCATGATGATAGGTTGAATGAACTGCTTAGTCAGCGTCTAAAAATAACTTCGGTATGCTGGACATTATCATATAATTGTTCATGTAAGTGGTGTGATTATACACTATACATTTACTGAGCCTATTTTGCAATCAGTGATATTCGATGCAGATATGTATTTTCATTTATTTATTTGTTTATTATTATAACAGGGACAATGTTCACTTCACATG
>NC_051415.1:24611266-24611674 GCF_015228065.2 Penaeus monodon
ACTTGTTTCCTCGTGTATCTATTTACTCTGTAGTCTTTAATCCCGTCAATCATCATTGTACTCACTCACTCTTCCTCCTCTATATTTATTGTTCATATTTCAGCAATAAAACCAACTGAAAAAAAAGCCGCCAACTCGAAACGTCTCATGCTTATAATGAATATAATTCCTCTGCATTTCCAGTCACCGCCTCTGCCTTGAAACTTTAATAGTAGTTAACATAATAGCATCAAGATATACCCAAGGCCTTACAGCTTCTTGACCCGAAACGAAGACCATCTTGGCAACTTTCACAACCGCTAATGGTACACCGCAACGTCAGCAATAAATTCAATCAGCACAACTCCTAAATTCATCGCTGGGTTAATTATAGCTTCGTAAAAGTAACACCGTTCTTTTACCTCGACG
>NC_051415.1:24611890-24612075 GCF_015228065.2 Penaeus monodon
TTTAAACCCTTTATTAATAACAAAGAACAAGAACAGTAGCATGAGTGGTCATTATTATTCTCGTCGGCTTTCTCAGGGCACTCACCAAGCCGATGGTAAATTAATTAAAGTTTGCACTACCGCGAGATTATGAATAACAAAATAACTCTATTGACACGGCGTTTGTATTGTCTCGCCGATCCCAA
>NC_051415.1:24612169-24612647 GCF_015228065.2 Penaeus monodon
TGTATATGCAACCCCTTAGGGATTGTGTGAAGGTAAACCTACGTCATTCGTAAGGTCCTCGTGCAATTGACAGCATTTCGCGGAGACCGGTGAGAAGTGTATGTCCCAGTAAAAGTGCACAATATCCAGCTTGTATGAGCTTTGTGTAAATAAGTTATCATCAACGCCATTATCACCCTGATAATGAAAACTTCCACTTTGCAAAACCATTACAGACATCATGATCTAATTAGCATAATTTCCTCCAGAAACATTTCTTTTATGGCATCGTCAACAACACTCTCATTAACCTTCCACCATTACTGCAATTACCATAGCATCACAATATATATAATCACCACGATCGCCAGAGTCTCATCACATTTATTATCGCTCATTACCAATAGCACGCTCTGACACACTAACCACACTGTATGACAGCTTAACTTTTCACTACAGGTCACTAACCACACACTGTGTACGTTCTCTCACTCATTAC
>NC_051415.1:24612714-24612822 GCF_015228065.2 Penaeus monodon
CCCATTACGACGTACTAATCATCCAGTTCTCGGGCAAACCTCTGCCATCCACAGTAACTTTAGCCAACCGCACAAAAGCTTCTTCGGGGGACTCTTGAATACCATCTA
>NC_051415.1:24612890-24612995 GCF_015228065.2 Penaeus monodon
GGATTGCTGAGCTGTTTAAAACTTCCCACCAACAACGATACCGGTGTAAAACAACACCCTTTTCCGAACAGAGGGACCTCCTCCCATCCTCGACCTCCCTCACAG
>NC_051415.1:24613041-24613456 GCF_015228065.2 Penaeus monodon
ATCATTGCCAGCAACTTCAGAGGAGAGCAACACCAACATCATTCTCAGAAACAAACTCTCCTCAAAAAAGGGGATAATCTCTCACAAATTACAAGCTTAACATGAATTCTATTATTACAATATGTGAAAAGAACCCTTGCCTTCTAATTAGCACCAACAGCCATAACTGGTATCCTTGGTCGTGCTGGCAACACTGCTTGTTAAAACTTTGCTGCAGGTGTCTCGGACATAACAGTGTTGGTAATGACGAGCGAGAATACATTGTGTTTTTTTTCGGTTTTTGTTTTCGTTATTTTTTTGTGTCTCGTCTTCGGATCATTTGATCATGTTTTCATTGTTACTTCTTTTTTGGATTATTCATGAAGTGCTCCTAAGATAAGTGAAAGGAGAGGGAAAGTTATTAAACGAATGGAGT
>NC_051415.1:24613752-24613917 GCF_015228065.2 Penaeus monodon
GGGTGAAAGAGGCGGCTGAAGGATTGGAGAGAGTTTTGAAGTGCTGTACAACCGCCTTAAAGTTTTAATTAATCACATAAGTTAACCTGCTAATGAACCAGATTTCTATATTTTTTCTCTCTCTTTTTTTTCGTAAACAAGTGGGATTCGGAGTCTGACCCATAG
>NC_051415.1:24614593-24615138 GCF_015228065.2 Penaeus monodon
ACTCTTCATCACAACTCAACCTGCACAATAGCACTGATTATCCCTGATCATCCTTTTCCGATTCAGACACTGATAAGTCGACACAGTAACAAAATAGAAATTAAATGAACTGTCTATACTCTATGGCTTAGCTATTATTATTTTAATAAAACTAAAATGGATCTTGTTATCATCAAGACACAAAGGATGAATTGATCATCCTGACATCAACAAATAATTCTAATTAGTGATTTCAACATTGTAGTAATGTTTAGAAATATATAAAAGTAAATGCGAAATAAGTACCAAGTTGTTTAAGATTATTATAAATTTTCTCTGGTTAGTATGATAATAGAAAAGTATCATTACAAATAGATAACAACAGAAGGTATTTGCCAATATCAAAAGAAAAAGGTCCATTGATTTATGACTCTTAATCCCAAAGGAAATAGGTGAAAGACATAAAATAAAGGATGCCGAATGCTGCAAAATATTGAAAACGGAACGAAAATTAAGTAACAACAGGTATTCTTACAAATAATTAGGGGGAAGGCCAGGTAAGTGTT
>NC_051415.1:24615168-24615243 GCF_015228065.2 Penaeus monodon
CTATACAAATCATGTGTGAAGCTTCTGCTCTCTCCGCATCGAGGAGCTTTGACTTCATGCTATATTTGCTGTGAA
>NC_051415.1:24615285-24615765 GCF_015228065.2 Penaeus monodon
CAACAGGAGACTCCTTCAATTTTCTTCGGATTCATTTTTAGTTAGTGGTATCGTCTTTACAGTATTATCGATGTATAAAATATGAGGAGAAAAAGCAACATGAAAGTGAAAAGGACGATGCATTAAGCAGACGAAATGAAAAAGAACGGCGTACTGACATAGACACAATAATAAAAGGAGAAAGGGCAAATACAGAAGACGAATATAAATGACAGGACAGTGAATGCGGAGAACAAACGTGGAGAATGATAAATAGAAAAAGTGATAATAGATAATTCAAAGAACTAATGAAATGAAAGATGCGCGACAGGCAGAAAAAAAAGATAATTAACGAGACAATACAAGCTACGCGATAAAAGGGGGAAACAAGGAAAACGGAATACAAAGAAAGAGAAGAAAGGGAAAATATCACAAGAATGAAAGGGGAGAGGAAAATGATGAAGGTGACAAGGACGTAGAAAGGATTATGTGATGATTAAT
>NC_051415.1:24615807-24616089 GCF_015228065.2 Penaeus monodon
GACAATAGCAGATAAAGGGGGAAATATAAAGACGAAGGGGAAAAGTGGAGGAAAAATATAGATATAAGAGGTGGAAAGAAATAAGAGGAATTATGGCAGGCGAAGAATGGAGAGAGAAAGGTACGAAAGCAGAGAGGAAAGAAGTGAGTAAAAAATATGGAAGGGGAAGAACGCCACGGATGGAGAAATGGATAAAGAGAAATATTAAAGAAAAGTGAATAAAAGAGGGGAAATTGACGAATGAATTAATATTTCGCTAAAATGTATTTCATTTACTTAGCT
>NC_051415.1:24616185-24616353 GCF_015228065.2 Penaeus monodon
GATGGATACACTGAATGAAGGTAAAACAAGAAGTAATGAAAGACTGAGAGACAGATAGACACAGAAAAGAGAGTCCAAGAGATTATTTTTTATTCTATAAATAGTATTTCTAAACGTCCTTCATAAATTCCTATCATCAACAACCAAAAGGAAATGAACACCAGTTTG
>NC_051415.1:24616509-24616842 GCF_015228065.2 Penaeus monodon
GTCCATGAGATTTCCTGCTCACCCTTGCCTTTCATAAACTGAGAATTACCATTTCTATACAAACGTGAAAGAAATAATTACACAGGCCGTCCGTATATAAACCCACAAATGCCCACACGTACATAAACCAGCGGCATCTCACACGCAAAACATCAGCAGATGCCGTAGACAGGGGATTCGAACACTTCTCCCCAATCACCGAAGAAAGATTCACAGCATCCTATTATCTAATCGCCAGTTCTTCCTCCCTTCCGCCCGTTGTCCAGATAATCTCCTCAGTGATCCTCAGGGTTAAGAAAGTGCCCAAGATAAGATAAGGAAATGGAGGAGGGT
>NC_051415.1:24616861-24616986 GCF_015228065.2 Penaeus monodon
CCGGCTCGTTCCCTAATTAAAGTCAGTGATCACGAATTCGCATGCGGTTGATAGATCTACATCTGTTTACACTTGGTCACGACTCGTGGGAACACGGATACACAGCGGGGTGACGTTCCTCGATT
>NC_051415.1:24617588-24617963 GCF_015228065.2 Penaeus monodon
CCATTCTTCTCCCCCCTTTGCATTCCCACCTGAGGAATAAGGAACAGAGCGAAGACTAAGCAAATTCTCCATCTCTCAGCTCGAGTTTCCTGACGTCGCCCTTGAGACTTGAGGAAATTATATACGATATAGAGAATGCTAAGGCCGGTTTCATTAGTAGCGTGTTATTATTATTTTTAAGTAGCCAAGCCGTGTGGTTGTTAGTGGATGCTGTGCTCATTAAAAGCGACCGCACTTGTTATGGGTATTATCCGAAATGGTAATCATGTGGTTTATCTTCTTTGACGCGGCTGACTTTGGAGACGAGGCACTCTGATAACTTTTTTTTTTTTGGGGGGGTGGGGGGTAGAGGAGGGAATAGAGAGAGGACGGAAT
>NC_051415.1:24618412-24618555 GCF_015228065.2 Penaeus monodon
TAAGTAGTGCAAGATTTATATTTGACTGACGGGCCTTTAAGCCAATGAAAGTTCACCCAGATCGAGCAGACGCTTTTACATGACTCCTACACGGCATGTAGTGTTTTATAAATAAGATACAATTACAATCTGATTTCAATTAA
>NC_051415.1:24620367-24620662 GCF_015228065.2 Penaeus monodon
TAGCCATCCATTGATTATCGAGTTAATTAACCTTGGAAGCCATTGCTTTTTCTTACGACTCAGCGAGGAATTCAATCTATCTTCTGATGGGAAGAGAGAAAGTTCATAATCACATGTTAATCATAATTACACTTGCCGACGATGATCATTCTGCGGTTAATATGCATTTGGCTGTTTTTTTTTTTTCTGGTTTTCTTGTTGTTTTGCTGTTGTTCGTGTTTCTGTTATCCGTTGTTTTTTTCGTGTTTTCGTTTATTTCGTTTTTTGTTATTTTATGCTTATTCCGTCTTTTTTT
>NC_051415.1:24620901-24621167 GCF_015228065.2 Penaeus monodon
ACCCCCGACATCCTTCATTCCTTTTCCTCCTCTACCTCCCTTTCACAAAAATGTCCAAGCTATTATACTAATAACTTATAAATGTTACGCTAACTGCAGGTCAGGTTAATAACGCTAATGGCAAAGATACATATAAACCCTGATAATTTCATGATTGAAATAATCATAAACTTAATGATGATGTGAATATCTGTACAATAATGGGATCTAAAGTGACGTTTCATTAATCTGTATCAAGTCTAGGTCATTCTTATTAATTTCTATCA
>NC_051415.1:24622276-24622665 GCF_015228065.2 Penaeus monodon
TTCATGAGCGAGATAACGGTTCGAAGTCCTGCCTTCGTTGAGAATGACAAGTGAACACGACTGATAAGTGGCCAGCAAGACAAGTAGATCCACTGACAGCTGATGAGACTGACAAGAGCCCGGCTGACACGTGGATCACGACAGCAAGCAAACTAGTCCATGACAAGCGACCGGGCAGGCAAGTCAAGCCGGGAACCATTGCTGTTGGCAGCGGTGACTGGCCAATGACTGTGACAGTTACATATGCATAATATTCCGTTCTAGAGGGTAGATATCAGTGACAGGTAGATAGCCGAGTGACAGGACAAGGAGACAGAGTATGTGCAGCGGACAAGTAGATAAAATCTGGTAAACATAAGTAGGTTATAGGATGGAGATAACCTGACGCC
>NC_051415.1:24623388-24623859 GCF_015228065.2 Penaeus monodon
GGACGAGGGAGGGAAGGGTGTGTCTGTCTGTTCGTCTGTTTGTAAGCATTTCTGAATGCACAGACATATAAATGATAGACCGATGAGAGATCAAATAAGCAAGGAAATAGAGGTGAGGAGAGAGTCGAGAAGCTTGGCCCCAAAACGAAGAGATAGGATAATGGAAGCAGATTACGAGAGGAGATAAGAAGTTGAATCGTGAGATAAGGCGGAGTGATAGAATGGAGATGAGTAAGTGTTATTTGAGTGCCGGGTATAAAAAAGGAAAAAGAAAAATGTTGGTAATGGAAGACAAATGGTGCATTTAAATAGTGACATCTGCAGCCGTAAGTAGAAGTCGGTTATTAAGAATACGTAACTCAATCAGTAGTTTTTCTTCTTTACTGATGAGAGCAATTAGTGTGTTTCACGCGAGTGAACAAATGAAACATATGTACTGCATTAATCTAATCAGCGGAGATTTATATGGAT
>NC_051415.1:24624759-24625426 GCF_015228065.2 Penaeus monodon
GGTTCCCGGCGGGGCAGGAGCGGCCGCGAGGAGCGAGGGAGAGAGAGACCCGACAAAATACTGCGCTGCTGGAGAGAACAGTCATAAAAACTCGAAGTGCCTCTCTAACACAGGCTGCCACTTTCTGAGCAAGTATATAACATTCCTGCCACAGTTAGTGCTGTTTTTTTCCTCCTGTGGACTGACAAATTCTCAAAGTTTAATAGGTCCTTGGCCAAATGGAGTATTTTAACTGCGAATTCGCGAGCAGCAACTGTGCAACAATGGGGTCTGGATTACTAATGAAGGCTCTGCATGCGCCGCTATTTATGGACGCGACCAGGTAAGGAGGAACCAAGCTACCAGTTCTATTAGGCAACCGCTTCAATCAGCGTGCCAGCTATACCAGGCTACCTGGCTTTATCCAGCTATCATCTATATTTAGCTGCTAACTTAATCAGGCTAATAATAACAACCGGCCACTACTGTTCGCAGATGTGATTCAGTAGCGATCTGCGAGCTCGCTTGGGGGTCACAACGCAGCTCCTTTACGCCGTTGAATGCTGAACTGACTTCGGTGGTGTGGTCAACATGTGGCATTTGGCCTGTGAAAAAAACAATGAATGGATGCGTTGATTGTTTAAAAAATAAAAATGATGATACTCTTCAAACTGATCATTATATGGAT
>NC_051415.1:24626750-24627387 GCF_015228065.2 Penaeus monodon
TGTGCTAACCATCTCGACATCAGATTTCAGTCGCAGCCGATGCTCCAGAGACAGGCAGGCACTCTCACCGCTAGGTCAAAGGCACCAAACCCACTGACTATCAGGTGCCGAGCCTACTCATGTGTAGCGAGATGATCATGTGAAGTACAGGTAAGAATGGTGTTTTTTTTATTGAATACCCAGGCGGTGATGAGCATAAATTAGATGGTAAGTGATAGTGATATCGATAATCACGAGATAAAGTGATATGATATGTTCAGAGAGAGCGGGGGAAAAAAGGGAAAAAGAAAACTGTGATAATAAAAACTTTAAGCTAGACTCTTTTATGGGTATTGCATCGCAAGACTGCTGGTACTAATGTACAAAATATAAACAACGACAAATCCTGCAACATTGCAATGATAACTCTGAAAATACGGGCAATAATCAAGACAATCACCATATCAGATAGATAAACACACTAAAGATAACAAAGATACATTTACGACATCCACATTCAATTTCATGAAACTAAAGTTAGATATAGATGATACGAATGATAGTAATGATACTAGGTACTTCAAAGCATCTCTTATTTTTTACACACTATTTCATTTTCTCAAAATAAATAGAACTAGAGGCAATGTGTGTGTGTGTG
>NC_051415.1:24628383-24628872 GCF_015228065.2 Penaeus monodon
GAAAATCCTCTATTTCTTTTCAGTAGTCAAAATCGCTTCTAAAACAACCCTTCCTATCGATTTCAAAATCTTCAAAAAAAAAAATCTTTCAAAAATTCAAAATCCCATCTCATCTCGCGAGAATTTTGCGCAGTTGTACATCCTTACTGTCTTCCTGCCTGCATGCACGGATCAGAGGCAGAAACACATATAAATCCATCATGAAATAGGATATCCCTTCTCAATATTGCAAAGGCCACACTATTCATGCATGCGGGACTTTTCAACATATGGAGGCCAGAGTATTCAGTATTCATTATGCAAGCCTGTCCGTAGTTCCTTACTAAATCAATCATTCAGGGCACAACTAAATGAAATTTGTTGCAGATTCTGTCCACTGTAGAAAGGCTCAGTTTGATGGGAAACTCATCTTGGTTTAACGCGGAATACGGTTTGGTTGGAAATGTGTGGGGTTAAGTGCGCGCGCGATGCTTGGAAGTACATGAGGAA
>NC_051415.1:24630950-24631039 GCF_015228065.2 Penaeus monodon
AGATTAGATTAGCAGCCTACACAATAGCGTATTATATCAGCTAAACATATGAGCAAAATGCAAATAAAGCAACCGGAAGCAAAGACGCT
>NC_051415.1:24631150-24631304 GCF_015228065.2 Penaeus monodon
TATACATAGGCACAGTCTTCGAAGCTGGAAAAAAAACTCTGTTGCCAACACTCGTGGAGGAAAGATAAAGCTTCCGTGACATCGCCTCATCAAATATAATTACATGTCATAAAGTAGAAAGAAATAGTAATGAAAAAAAAGGCGCCAGAGAGAG
>NC_051415.1:24631333-24631489 GCF_015228065.2 Penaeus monodon
TGAATTCAGGTAAGCGATACGGCTGTGAGAGAATCCGCAGCCTCGTTCGCCAATGGCCGTTCGTGTAAGTCTACGCGCCGGTTCGCTGTGGATGAATACGTCATAGATCATACGAGAACGCGGGGCCTCGTGACGGTAATTGCTTGCTCCAAGTAA
>NC_051415.1:24632274-24632583 GCF_015228065.2 Penaeus monodon
GTTAGAAGCGAGCAAATGAGGGGGGTGGGGGTGAGAAAATGAGAAGGCTAAGTCCAACAAAAGTATCTCGAGATTTATTTTTCGAAACGTTTGTGTTTGTCTGCATCATCTTGCTTAAAGATTTCTGTTTGTTTCGAGGAAGAAGAACAGGGTTTGGAACGAGGCGGAAAGAACCGGAGAAGAGGAGAGAAAGAGAGAAAGTTATGGTAAGAGAATTCGTGTTTGACCGCAAGTAATCAAAACCCACCGATTTGTACCTCGGAAGGGAAAGGAAGGAGGGGAGAAGAGGGGGAGGAAGTAGGGAAAGGG
>NC_051415.1:24632870-24632938 GCF_015228065.2 Penaeus monodon
ACACACTCACCTTCCAGTAGCTCAATCTGACTCTTCCTCGTAAACCAGCTCTCGAAGAGCTCATTTGA
>NC_051415.1:24633231-24633333 GCF_015228065.2 Penaeus monodon
ACAGCCCCAAACCTCATTAGTACCATTCAGTCACGAATGGTAACGCGTCGCTATTTGAGTGCCCAGTTTAAGACTAGCTTCGGGTATTCCTGTTGGCTGTCC
>NC_051415.1:24633881-24634147 GCF_015228065.2 Penaeus monodon
TCATAACAAAAAGAATAAGTTTTAAAAAAAAATACAGGAAGAAAGAGAAGAAACAGACAATGAAATGATAAAAACGACGGAAAAGATCATGAAAAAAAGGGAGAAAAAGGAGATTTGCAACTTAAAAAACCCCAGCATCTTTTAATGGCTAAATGTCAAGAGCAGCTGCATGTCTACGATGACTCAAAGAACACGGAGCTAAAAGAACAAGGAACAGATACAGATTAATCCTGCCAATAAGCATATGTCGATTTAGGTCAGTATCA
>NC_051415.1:24634540-24634784 GCF_015228065.2 Penaeus monodon
TCCAAACTCCCGGTTTTCGAAACACACGCTTTTAAAATCCCATTATTTTGGCTAACTCCAAATCCATAAATTCGCGGGGATTATTCGCTCGATTTTTTTTCCCCGTCTTGTTTTCTCATGGTAATCCCCCCTTCTTAACCTTTGGCTTGCTGGAGATTATCGGCGGCCGAGGCTCCTGCTACCTGTAGGTGCAAATTATAACACGATGCAGGCGAATTCTTGTTCAAATGCGAGGTTGTCTTAA
>NC_051415.1:24634990-24635188 GCF_015228065.2 Penaeus monodon
ATCTATTTTTCCTCTCCTTTTCATTTCTTTTTCTTACCTCCCGAACCTTTATTAGTCTGTTTTTCTCTTTTCTATATATAATTTCCTTTTCTTTTTATTTACTTTCATAGATTTCTAAATACTCGTTTTTTTTTCCTGTCGCTCGTTCTCCGTTCACTCCTTTTTATCCTTTTTATCGATTCTTTAATATTTAGTTAA
>NC_051415.1:24635481-24635821 GCF_015228065.2 Penaeus monodon
CCCTTTTTTCCTTTCCCCCCCCCGCCCTTCCCCCCCCTTTACCCCCCACCCCCCCCCTTACCCCCCAAAAAAAGGGGGGGGGGGGAAAAAGGGGGGGGAGGGGAAAAAAAAAAAGGAACAAAAGAAAAGGGGAAAAAAAAATGGATCAATGATCGATACATCTGAACATGTAAAGTCGCCAACAGCACAATAACAATTGGTCACTGTCAAGTTGCTCCTGGCGTGTCTTTTTCTTTCGGCTTTTTTACGTTTAATCTTTCTCACCATATTTGGGCCGCTCGCCTCGAATCTTTCGCTCTTTCGACGCCGTTTGGATTGCGTTGGACAGGCCGCTTGTTGG
>NC_051415.1:24635856-24636611 GCF_015228065.2 Penaeus monodon
TGGTAATATTTATTTTCTCGCATCCCCCTTTCTTTTATCTAGATGAGCGGTAGAGGGGCAGGGGCGGAGGAAAAGGAGGAGAAGATAAGGATAAAGAAGGTTGGAACACTAATTTTATCTTGGCGATGAAAGGAAGAGAAAGACGTATGAATGGTGTGAAAGGAAGGGAAAAATTTTGTGTCCGCGCCGTGGGTTGGTCTGTTTCGTTCAGTGTTGCCAAGGCGTTTTATTGTGAGCCACATGCCTCGCGGCGCAGCGTTGTCAATACCGGTCATCTCCTCCGCATTCAAGTGGCTCATCGGACACGTGTTTATAATGGCGCGATTTGCATATCTCGGACGGCGAAATGCGTAATCAAAAACACCCCCGAAGGTCCCACTTCATTAAGCTATCAGTCGGGCCAAAGGGTGTGTAAATAATTTTGAAGAGGCCTGTCCACTACCCAGGAGCGCGGGAGTGTTGGCAGTCCTGGTTCCTTTACCATTATGTAAACAACCAAGGCTGTTAATGAACTTAATTGGCGATCAGTACGTAGGTTGGAGAGGCGAAGCCCAGGGATCCCACCGCACTGCCACCTCGTTGTGTCCCGGGTATCACTATTCTCGACCTTATTGCATGCCCGCCGAAGGATCAAAATGCGCTCTGCTTGCATTAGAGAAATTCCACCTTAATGAAGATCTATCTGAGAGATTCATACCGTCTTAACGAGCTAAATATTCAGGATTTTCGGGCGAATGTAAACAAACACCTTCCGA
>NC_051415.1:24636644-24636846 GCF_015228065.2 Penaeus monodon
CCCTCTTATTCGGAGGCATCCGTGTATAGGACTATAATGAACTCCAAACAAAGAACTGTCTCGGAACGTTAAGAGTGCGATAGGAAAATGGTTTATTTATATTTACCAGTTACAGGGTCTTTGTAAACATACATCGGAGGGAGTTAACAAGGAGAGGAGTTTTTCCTCGAGACATTATTTTCTAGCTGCTGTATATCATAAA
>NC_051415.1:24638939-24640352 GCF_015228065.2 Penaeus monodon
CCAGAATGTTCACGCACCCAATGGAGAAGCCTTGCATTTAATCTTAAAAGTATATTTGCCAGCAAACTATTTAATGAGCTTGTTGATATTCTTTAATTACCTGCTCAAAAGTCCTACATTATTCATCATTTACCTGTTTGTAACACGGCGCTAATTAACGTGCCTGCCGGTCAATTTACCTCCCCATAAGACCTCAATCCGCGTGCACCGCCGGGAAGCAAAGGCACAAGCAACACCTTGTCAATACTGTACAGATTCATATTGCCATAACACGTCAGCGTCGATCTTAAGCGCAAGCTTTGTTTACCATTATATAAACGGGGCTACGAATCCATCACTACCCAGGCGGTGGGATCTTGGGGGAGGGAGGGAGGGGGTATGGGATGGAGTAGGGGAGGGAGACGGGGGAGGGCAGGGAGTAGGGAAATGGTAGTCAGATGGGGAGGGGAGCAAGAGGGAGGAGTGAGGTGGGAGAGGAGGTGCGGGAGGAGGTGGGGAAGAGGCGACGGTGGAGCCGGGCATGCATCCCCCTTTCCTCCCAACCACGTGAGCATCCAAACGTGTATCAGCAACGCGCCTCTCTGTCGCAATCAACATTTCTTACTGTATCTTGCATGCAATCACAGCCTCTAACTGCAACAAGGTGTGGCGAGCGGGGACAACACGCGTCCCAAACACCCTAGACGTCATGGTCGAAATTCCTCTCCCCCTCTCACGGTATTTACGACCTTAGCGGCACGCGGGTACGAGGCCTCCTGTGGCTCGGAAGCTGCCAATCAGTGCCTAATTACACTTGCCCTTATCACCATTAAGATCCGGTCACCTGAACCAAGCCCGACTATTCGTACGGACAGGTTCATTAACTCTACTAATTACTAAAGCTCTTACAGTACTCCAAAAGTTAAATTGGCCCACAACGATTGCAGCGCCAACAGCGGAAAATACCTTTAATACCAATTATACAGAGTTACCATCCAGTACCTACTATTATGTATGTACAACATGATATGCCAACGTGCTTTAATTGGATGCGAAATCGAGACAAAAAGCACCAAAAATGATAGCCAGATTTATCATCCAAATTTAGATCGGGGAAATGATAGCTAAAAATTCTGCCAGACTGCAAATTGATAGGAATAAGAATTCTAATATGCATTTCCCTAGTCCAGAGAATAGATATGCTATTGATTACTACCAATTAGATTCTAAATTGTCTAATAATGCTCTTTGACAAGTACTAGAAGAAAATACTTACGGAAGATGGGAAAAAGCAAGTATCGATTACAACAACACGAATAGACCACGATTATACAGCCACGGATAATCCCCTTCTACAATAAGGTATATTACAGGTTTAAAAAAAATCACTAGATAGTTGCCAGTTACCTTTGTCGAAGCGGTTGCCAAATTATG
>NC_051415.1:24640754-24640932 GCF_015228065.2 Penaeus monodon
CTAGTAGCATGCGATGGAAGGTCCGATGATGATATTCGTGGAATATGATGAATACGATTAGCCTTCTTATAAGCTTATTAACTCGAGAAGGATGCATCGGGAGATGATACGCTTCTTGGGGAATCACGCAAGACCCGTTTTACAAGACGGCCATTGCCTCGGGATAGGAAAGGGGAGA
>NC_051415.1:24640958-24641901 GCF_015228065.2 Penaeus monodon
AAGGGATTAGGCAAGACAATAGGGAAGGGGGTAGGGAGGAGAAGAGGGAAAGGGGAGGTGGAAGAGAGATGTGGGTAGATAATGGAAAAGGGTATGCAGGATAGGGAAAGGAGGGGAAGGGGGAAAGGGGAAGTGGAATGAGGAAAGGGAGAGGAGGTAAGGATAGGGAAGAAAAGAAGGAGGGGAAGGGAAAGGGGAAACAAAAGAGGATGGGGAAAGGATAGCTGATGGGGAGAAGGAAGAGAAGATGGGGGTAGAAGGGGGGAAGAGGAACGGAGAAAAGGGAAGCGGAAGAATGCAGAGAAAAGGAGAATCAAAGGAGGATATGAATAAAGATGAAGAAGGACAGGTGAATGGAGAGAGAGGGAGAAGAGAGGAACAGGAGGAGGGGGGAGGGGGGAGAGTTACGCATGCTAAGCAATCTGGACCTTTTGCATGTAGGAATCTGCAGGAAATTGATACCTGGCGCGACTTACAAGCATTAACTACAGGGAGGAAATGTGTCTCGCGGTCGCCTGTCTTTTTCGCCTGAAACAAACCTGTTCTTTGATCTCTCACGTCGAGGAGGTGTGCGTACGAGTGCGTTCGTTATTATTCATTATATGTCATCAGTATATCATCACTGTGTGCTCGTTACATCATCAAAAAAGGCCGGGATTGGCATATACGAAATTACTCTATGAAGCAAATTACATCCCCCAAAAAAGGGAAAATGACAGAGGATAGTGAAGTCTTCTAGTGCTAATGGAATAAGAACGCATTTCTTCAAATTATGGTAATGATTTTTTTTCCTAAGGTACGTATAACCGTGAGGAAAATGAAAAGGGAGAAAGAGGTTCATTATATACAGTGTCGAGAGGTAGTCACTGTATGATGAACTGTAAAGCCATTTATTCTGATTTATAGTGATTGAAGTTTTCGTCATCGTTAAAGGAATGGCTAG
>NC_051415.1:24643884-24644244 GCF_015228065.2 Penaeus monodon
ACTCAATTAAAATTCTTGCAGCATCAAAGCATTATGAAATATATCTCAAAAGGCAAAAAGAGGTGACGTGAATGACTGGTATCTGCTTTGATTCAGTTAAATAAGAAGATATTATTGCACGATCTCAGATAAAATTCATTGCAAATTGCTTTTCATGCTTATTAGATTAATGATCGGTTTGTTTGTTTGTGTTTATGTCTGAGAATCTTTCTTTTCTTTCTTTTTTTCTTTTTTCTTTTGCCTTTTCTTCTTCTTTTTTAATATATATTTTTTCTTTTCCTTCTTTTTCTTTTTTTTTCTTTTTCCTTTCCTTTTTCTTTCATTTTCTTCTTGTTCCCTGTCGTCTTTTTATCTTCTTAA
>NC_051415.1:24646725-24647032 GCF_015228065.2 Penaeus monodon
GAACAAGGAAGAATACCCGAGAACAGATATGGAAAAGATGACCAAAAAAAAGGGAGGATATGAAGTAAAAATAAAAAAAATCTAAGCGAGAGAAAGAGAATATGCAACACACAGCAACACGATAATGCAACTGCACAAAGGTTAAGAATGTGAAAGCTGCCAAGGGATAAGTATGAATCTATTTAGGTTGCGTTAATGGCAGCCACTTTAATCATAATAATGGTAGCTCGGTTGATGTTTATGGCGATATCAGTTAATCCCTTCGTAACTGTGAGCGACATGATCGAATAGGAGCGATGAAAAATGT
>NC_051415.1:24647663-24647853 GCF_015228065.2 Penaeus monodon
CAAATTGCGAACATTAAGCGCAAAAACAAAACGGCAAAGCAAGGCGAACGCTAGATAAAGTCCGAGATAAGGACGGGGCCGCCTAAGTACGACGGTAGATAAGGTAATGAAAGTTTTTTTGTCTCCCGAATGAAGGCCTTTGGATCGCCCGACCGCCATCCTGTTGGGCAGCTAAGTGGCTGGGGCATTG
>NC_051415.1:24649036-24649211 GCF_015228065.2 Penaeus monodon
TTAGCGTTTGTCTCTTGCGTAAGTGGCAAAAGGCAACTTGGAGATCGCGCAAGAACTGGTATTAACATCACACTGCACTTTGGGTTTTTCGAAATGAATCCACAGCACGTAAATAAGAAGCTCGATTTCCGAAAGCAGAGTCGAGATGGAGCTGAAATGTTTGGCTTTCCTTTGA
>NC_051415.1:24649341-24651742 GCF_015228065.2 Penaeus monodon
AGAAGGGAAGAAGAAGGATAAGGAAGAAGAAGCAAGAAGATGAAAAATCAAGGAGAAAGAAGAAGAGAATGAGGAGAGGAGGTGATGATAGAGGAGGATAGGGAGAAAGAGAACGAGGAAGCGGAGGAGGTGCAAAGAGAAATATGATGATTACATGGAAAGGCAAAGACGGAAGATGCAGAAGAAGGCATGACGAAGAGAGAGAGAAAAAAAAAACGTAAATAAGGCAAAAGAAAGGATAGGATACGATGAATAAAAACACAGGAAAAAAAAGTAAATAAAGAATTAGAGAACAAAGAGTGTAGAGTAATTGAAAAGAATACCTCCATCGATATTGCCTCTTGCTCTCGCCTTTGTCTGCCCCATCTAGCTATCAGCCTTCCCTTCCCTCTTCCTCTCCCCTCCCGCTCCTTCCCTGCTCTCCCCTTCTTTTCCCTTCCTTCCCTCCCCACGCCTTACCTCCCTTTCCCCTCTCGCCTCTCCCCTCTTTCCCTCTCCCCTCCTTCCCTCTCCCCTCCTCCCCTCTCCCCTCCCTCCCTCTCCCCTCCTCCCTCTCCCCTCCTCCCCTCCCCCTCCTTCCCTCCCCCCCTTCCCTCTCCCCTCCTCCCCTCCCCCTCCTCCCCTCTCCCCCCTCCCCCCCTCTCTCCTCCCCCCCCTCTTCCCTCCCTCTCCCCTCCTCCCCCCCTCCCCTCCCCCCCCCCTCCTCCCCCTCTCCTCCCCCTCTCTCCTCCTCCCCTCTCCCCCCCTTTCCCCCCTCTCCCCCCCTCCCCTCTCCCCTCCTCCCCTCTCCCCTCCTCCCCCTCTCCCCCTCCCCCCTCTCCCCTCCTTCCCCCTCTCCCCCCCCTCCCCTCTCTCCCTCCTCCCCCCCCCCTCCTCCCCCTCTCCTCCTCCCCCCCTCCCCTCCTCCCCTTCCCCCCCCCCCTCTCCCCCCCTCCCCCTCCCCCCCTCCCCCTCCCCTCTCTCCCCCTCCCCTCTCCCCCTCCTTTTCCCCTCCCTTCCTCCCCTCTCCCCCCCTCCCTCTCTCCCCTCCCCTCTCCCCCCTCCCCTCTCCCCTCCTTCCCCCCTCCCCTCCTTTCCCTCCCCCTTTTTCCCTCTCCCCCTCCCCCCTTCCCCCCCTTCCCCCTTCCCCCCCCCCCCTTCCCCCTTCCCCCCCTTCCCCCCCCCCTTCCCTCTCCCCTCCCTTCCCTCTCCCCTCCCCTTCTCCCCTCCCCCCTCTCCCCCCCTCCCCTCCCCCCTCCTCCCCTCCCCTCCCCCCCTCTCCCCCCCTTCCCCCCCCTCCTCCCCTCTCCCTCCCCCCCTCTCCCCCCCCTTCCCCCTCCCCCCTCCCCTCCCCCCCCCCCCTTCCTCCCCCCCTCCTCCCCCCCTCCCCCCCTCCCCCCTCCCCCCTCCCCCTTTTCCCCTCCTCCCCCCTTCCCCCCCTCCCCTCCCCCTCCTCCCCCCCCCCTCCCCCCCTCTCCTCCCCCCCTCTCCCTCCCCTCCCCTCCCCCTTTCCCCCCCTCTCCCCCCCCCCCTCTCCCCCTTCCTCCCCCCCCTCCCCCCCCCCCCCCCCCCCCTCTCCTCCTCCCCTCTCTCCCTCCCCCCCCCCCCCCTCCCCCCTCCCTCCTCCCCCCTCCCTCCTCCCCCCTTTTCCCTCCCCCCCTCTCCCCTCCTCCCCTCTCTCCTCCTCCCCTCTCCCTTCCCCCCCCCTCCTTTTCCCCCCTCCTTCCCCCTCCCCTCCTCCTCTTCCTCCTTCCCCCCTCCCCTCCTTTTCCCCTCCCCTCCCCCCTCTCCCCCTCCCCTTCCCCCCCCTTCCCCCCCCCTCCTCCCCTCCCCTCTCCCTCCCCCCCCCCCTTCCCCCCCCCCTTCCCTCTCCCCTCCTTCCCCCTCCCCCCCTTTCCCCCCTCCCCCCCCCCTTCCCCCCCTTCCCTCTCCCCCCCTTTCCCCCCCCCTCCCCCCCTTTCCCCCTCCCCCTCCCCCCCCCCCCTCCTCCCCCCCCTCCCCTCCTCCCCCTCCCCCCCTTCCTCCTTCCTCTCCCCTCCCCCCTCTCCCCCCTCCCCTCTTTCCCCCCCTCCCCTCTCCCCTCCCCCCTCTCCCCTCCTTCCCTCTCCCCTCCCCCCTCTCCCCTCCTCCCTCTCCCCTCCCCCCCTCCCCCCCTCTCCCCCTCCTTCCCTCTCCCCTCCCCCCCTCCCCCTCCCCCCCCTCCTCCCCTCTCCCCTCTCCGCTCCTCCCCTCTCCCCTCCTTCCCTCCCCCCCTCCCCCCTCCCCCCCCTCTCCCCTCCCCCCCTCTCCCCTCCTCCCCTTTTCCCCCGCCCCTGTTTTCCTCTCTTTCCCCTCCTTTTCCCCTCCCTAAATCGCTTTCCCTTTTCGGTTTTCCTCTCCCCCGTTCTTGGTTCCTTGTTTCGTTTTTTTTAATTTTTTTTTT
>NC_051415.1:24651868-24651954 GCF_015228065.2 Penaeus monodon
TTTCCTCTGCCCTCTATCTATCTATCTATTATCTATCTTTTTCTATCTAAATCTTTCAAATCTATCTATCATCTTTTTCTATCTGT
>NC_051415.1:24652098-24652336 GCF_015228065.2 Penaeus monodon
GAAAGTACACATACGCAGTTTCATACACATCTATTTCTTATAATAATTATTCATTTTCTCTATTTATCATTCATACACTCATTCGCCGTTCGTTTTAGCAATCAAAAACTAGTTAAAATATCATTTATCAATATTTATACATCAAAGATAAATATAATCAAATGTATTTCATTTCATTTTTTTGTCTATGAGTAATACAATGACTCTAATTCTGTCTGTTGTATTGAATTTCAGGAAA
>NC_051415.1:24652399-24652496 GCF_015228065.2 Penaeus monodon
TGTATTTGAAAGAAGCGTTGGAGGAAAGGGAAAATAAAGGCACGGAGAGAAACAAAAAGGAAAAAGAAGTAATTTTGGAAAACGTGGAAAAAGGGGG
>NC_051415.1:24652527-24653129 GCF_015228065.2 Penaeus monodon
TTTTGGAAAATCTATTTTGTCGACGGATGAGGAGAGAGGAAAGAGAAGGGAGGCCGATTTTGGGAATTTGACTCACGCGTAAATTGGGTTTAAAAAAGGGAAATTTTAAAACCCCCTATTAAGGGTAAAAAAAGGGAGGAGGAAAGAACAGAGAAAGGGAAGCAGCGCAGGAGAGGAAGGGAAACGTGGGTGTGGGTAGCAGGGAGGAGAGACAAGCGACCGATCAGTTAACATAAAAAGCCTTGCCTGCATCGAAACAATCGTTTTAATTACTCTCTATTGTACTCTAATTGATGAGAATCCATCCAAAAGCAAAGAGCTTCCATCGATTCCAATATTTCATTTATGACTCGTCCGATTATGCGAGCGAGCAGCAAGCCGCGGCGGCGGTGGGCGGGCACGGCGGCTGCGCACAGGAATTATTATTTCCTTTTTTCATTTTTAAAAGATTTTTTTTTTCTGCCCAGAATTGTAGTACTTTTAGTAGGTTTCCCCTTAAAATTGTGGGTTCTCGGTTCTCGGGGTGAAATTTTAAACAAAAAAAAAACAAAATGTAAAATTAACTTTCAGGGACAACGTTTTAATAAAAATTATTTTAATTA
>NC_051415.1:24654556-24654628 GCF_015228065.2 Penaeus monodon
CATATAGTAAATATATATGTAATGCCCAAAACCCCACCACACACACAACACAACAACCCAATAAAAATTTTA
>NC_051415.1:24660502-24660893 GCF_015228065.2 Penaeus monodon
TGCTAGAAGCATGACTCAAAGGCCCGTTGACGCACGATTTAAACGTGGCCATGCGCCTTGCTCGCCTCTGCATGACGTCAGGCAGAGCGCACAGAGGCGAGGTCAGGCGAGGGCGCGCCTCCTCCCGCACGCCAGTCACGTCGCCTCGCAGTACTTTCCTTTGAGCCGAAATTAGGTTAAATGGAGAGGTAAAATAAGAAAGTTATTTTTGAGATATATTTAGACTTTTTTTGAGTTTGTTGTTGAATGAAAATTCGCTAATCATATAGAGCTTATTATAAGTCTTTTTTACCTTTAATATTTTTTCTGTTTTCTGATGTTGCAATTCGCCCTTTCATCGACCAAAAAAAAAATATATAATGCTGTTGTATACCACAATGGGAACCGACAA
>NC_051415.1:24661008-24661246 GCF_015228065.2 Penaeus monodon
AAAGCCATTTTTACGAAACGTCTGTGATGTAAATCCCTCCCGTTGTTCTGAGCGAAAACTGAAACTCGATTTAAAAGCGGCAGTGACTAATTAAACGCAAGGGTATTGTTTGAACGAAGAGCTGTTATCAAGTTCCATGATAAACACTTAGGACTCGCGGCTTATAAGGTACGGTATTTGTTGTGCTCGAGCGCTCCTTTCGGGGGGGGGGGGCAAGAGGGGCCTACCTCTTTAGGAG
>NC_051415.1:24661720-24661938 GCF_015228065.2 Penaeus monodon
TACCTCATTTTTTTGTTAGCATTTCTGCCACAATGTGCCTGTTTACGTGTCCTTCTTGACACAAGGCCTCGTGTGATAAAGCAAAATGTACGCTGAAATGACCGAGAGATAAAAAGAGCATATTCAAAATGACGGAGCAAGTCGTGTGTGCCCTTGAGAGAAGAAACATAAAAGTATTGCCTCTGATCTGGGAACACTGGTTGCGAAAAAAAGGGGGA
>NC_051415.1:24662295-24662505 GCF_015228065.2 Penaeus monodon
CGTGCTCTCCTCCGCCACAGGACAGTCCGAGGCCCTCATCCTCAGGGGGAGAAGAACCGCCCTACAAGCTCGGCCACTTTAATATGCTAATTGAGGTACTTGTATATTCTATCGAGGGTAATTTCCTATCCTCTTCCCTCCTTCCTCTCCGCCTCCCCTGCGCCCACACCTACACGCTGTGCTATGATCGCTGTGGGATTTTTCTGGTGG
>NC_051415.1:24662911-24663000 GCF_015228065.2 Penaeus monodon
GTTTAGGAACATTCCGAAGACCGCCTGCGAACATTAAGGCGTTAGGCTGATTATAGGCAAATCTCTGGCCTTCCCTCTTCCCCTATATT
>NC_051415.1:24663240-24663842 GCF_015228065.2 Penaeus monodon
TAAGAATCCCTCAGGTGCCGCAGGTGCCCGATCCCCCCCCCCTCTCCCCACCGAAGTCTCGAGTCTGCGACCACGGGGGGAGGGGGAGGGAGGGGACTCGCTCGCAGCCGCATCCGACGCAAGCTTTTCGGATTCCACGGATCAAATGACGTGTTTCTCTCACAATAGACAAGGTCTCTCCAGGTGGCCGCGCATAAAGGTCAAACATGAACTGTCCCCGCTCACTCCCCCCCTCCCCCGTCTACACGACGCCCCCTACCCTCCATCACAGGACCCCCCCACAGACACACCGCCTACCCACACCCTCCTCTCTGTCCCCTCCTCCCTTGCCCCTCCTCCCTTGCCCCTCCACCTTTGCCCCTCCACCCTTGCCCCTCCACCTTTGCCCCTCCACCCCTGCCCCTCCTCCTTTGCCCCTCCTCCCGGTCCCCTTCCCACCCACGTCAAGCTAGCCACACCAGCAGTAATGGGTGAAATTGGATAAGGCATTCGGGGCATCACGCGACTTTGAAATTTGCAACATTTGCAACATGCTCGCCTATATTTGGAAACAATCTTTATTGCCGACACAACATGGAAGCTGTCCATCTTCCTTTTATTTT
>NC_051415.1:24664245-24664377 GCF_015228065.2 Penaeus monodon
ACGAGCAAGGTTTTCTCACGTCTCTTGTTAAGATCTTCCTGCGATCTCGATTCGTCACCTCAGCGATCTCTCGAGGTTGGGACTAAAGGAATACATCGTTTCGTTACGCCAAAGATAAGAATTAAAAAAGAA
>NC_051415.1:24664462-24664662 GCF_015228065.2 Penaeus monodon
ACAAATCGCAGGAACAAGAGCCTCTTGATATATACATCGACGTCTGGAGGAAGGGACGAAGCGCGATGAAAAGAAAAATTGAGGAAGAAAAAAAGGGATCGAGAGAGCATGACCCTCAGACCTCAGATTATTACCAACGGTTTTGAAGCTAAAATCCAACGCAAACTAACCATTAGCTGAACAAACAAACCTCTTGAAAC
>NC_051415.1:24664705-24666595 GCF_015228065.2 Penaeus monodon
CTGAATAACATTTTATGTAGAAATAAAGGCCGAGTCAGACCCGAATGACCGGGGCGAGCGAAGAGAGCGAGAGGAGCTTAACTCGCTAGTCTTTAGCAACGTCACTGATACCCTTGGTACGCTACTGGTGCCTGTGAGGGCATTAGGTTGCTGCCCCGGGCCAATCCAGGAGATCTGTGGGTTTATTTAGCAAGAAGCGGGCTTTGTCTCTCGCTTGCTTCATCAAAGCGATACAACAGATCTAAACGCTCAGGTGGCCGTGTATGTTAGCGCGAATGTGTTGCTCTCTCTGTATGTGTGTATGTGTAATATGCCAGGGATTTCCTTTGTGTTCGTTTTCTTTCGTCTCTCTTCGCGTCTCCTCTGAGATCTGCTAAGTTATTTTGTCCTTGTCTGTTGCCAAATGGATTTCTTATTTGTTTATTCTTCCTTCACATATTTTGGGCTTCTAATCTAATGCGAATTCGTTGATGAGTATTACTGCAGATATTTTATCAGTCGGGGATTTCAGCTCGGCGAGGAAACAGAAGTCCTTGGAATTCCTGGTCTCCGCGTCTCGAATGTGCAAACTGGATTTAGGAAATTCCAAGAAAATTTGCTGTTGCTCGTCGCTTAGAAGACGTACAAAGCAAACAGGTGTGGGGAGAAAAAAAAATTGTACCCTTTTTGGTGTTGGGTGTTTTTTACACACAGAACAACGCGAGCAAATGTGCTTTTATTTTACACACCTACCGCATACTGTTCTCTCATTAAAGATATAAAGCGCTGACAGAGCTATTAATAACTCGTTTATATAACTCGTTTATAGGATCCAATTAGAGTCATAATGAACCCAGGACCCGATAGCCATCTACAGATCGACCGCGCACGCTAGCTCCATCACCAGCTTCAAAATGAGGTCCCTCTACGCTCGCTAATTATTCATAGAAAGATGTTAAGATCTGCCAAGGCTCCCCACAAATCATTACATGCTCGCCGTTCCAGCGATCAAGATACCCGAGCCCGGGGCACTTCGGGTATTGATTGTGGCATCCATCACTTAAAAGGTTGGTACCCCTGGGCGGCCTGTTTGGAAATGTTGGTACGATGCATCATAGAGGAAGCGGCTATTCGGTGTCGGGTGATTAGCGTGCTTATTATCTGCCAGGAGAAAGGAGGAAGCATAAATGTGGGGAAAATTGCAAGTGAGAAGGGGAGAAGGAGAAGAGGTTCAAAGAAAAGGAAAATTGCAAGAGAGAAGAGGCAGAAGAAAAGGAAAATGCAAGAGAAAAAAGGAGAAAGAGGATAGGTTCAGAAGAAGGGGAAATGCAAGAGAGAAAAGATGGAGAAAGAGAATGGGTTCAGGAGAAGAGGAAAATGCGAGAGAAACGAGAACGAGAAGAAGAATATGTTCAAAAGAAGAAGACAATGCGAGAGAGAAAAGAACGAGAATAGGCTCGGAACAAGAGGGAAACGCAAGAGAGGAGAGAAGGAGAGCGAGAGAAAAGAAATGAACACCACAGAGATAGGGCTAGCGTGAACACGGGTCTTCCCCGGATGCCGAGGACCCACCGCACGAACGCCATCGCTCAAGAAATCCTGGGGCATTTTCACCCCGTCGTTGCTGCCGCGTTCCCTTGTATTTCCGCGGCCAAGGTCATCGCTCATTCCGGGCCGCTCGAAGATTTAAGTAAAAATGACAAACAAGGATTCCCGCTGTGTTCTTGAGGTGACGAGCGGGAAATGCTTATTGATTCATCAGTGTGGCTGTACTTCGTTGTAACTTTTTTTTTTTTTAAGGTGTGTGTGGGAGGGAGGTGGGGTGGGGGTAATGGGGGGGGAGGCTGTGCAGTTGTTGTCATGTTGTTATGACAGTTTTTGTGCGTGATTTTCTTCGCTTTTTCCTTCTTT
>NC_051415.1:24667011-24667200 GCF_015228065.2 Penaeus monodon
TTAGAAAGCGACAAGAGGCCATCCCAGCGCGTGCTTGCATGACCGAAGGCATCGCCTGCAAGTGTATTCCGCGTGTCCACGTAACCTGAGCATTTACGACGCGGTTGCCAGGCATGCAGGGTCAGCCATTACACTGTGTTCCTCAGCATTCCGCATCAGAACTCAAGAGGCCTGCCTTCCGATACTGCT
>NC_051415.1:24667276-24667806 GCF_015228065.2 Penaeus monodon
CCTACGTGAGCGTATGCCTTTTTCGTTTGCTTTAGTGTGTATGCGTGTGTGCATGCGATAAACTAACAGGCCAGCAAGTAGAGACATACATCCCATAACATATTTCGAGGTTAGACATAAATCAAATTATTACGTATATGCCTATCGGACATATTAATAATATATCAAGTAATATCAAGTGTTTACACATTTCGATGTCATTATGGTAATGGAGCCCAGACACGTATGATGTTGACATACAGGTTATTAAACAAATTACTATTGATAATGATCATGACAAATACTATAATAAATACGGTATGAAGGTCAGTGACATTATTGCAAATAAATTATAGCAACAAGATTATTTATTACGATATCATAGGCGTGGTATTTGATCGGGAACACTTACCCTCACAATATTCCAGGTAATTTTGAGGTCAAATTATATGATTAGAATAATTTACGTGTTCTTCCCCCTCTCCCCCTTTTTTTACTAGTTCACTTGTTTGTCCGAAGAATCCTTATTAAAAAATGAGAGATCTACATAC
>NC_051415.1:24667965-24668120 GCF_015228065.2 Penaeus monodon
TCATCTCGGTCTCTCTCATCTCCACCCTTCGTTCACTTCCCGCCTCTTGTGTTCCATTTTTTCATCGTCCGAAGAAGCGAGTGAACCGGCGGGCATCTCAGCCTCTCGTGCTCTATCGGAACACAGCTGATAGACACATATCACACTGGATGGGA
>NC_051415.1:24668416-24668678 GCF_015228065.2 Penaeus monodon
CAACACGCACACTATCCAGCATTTAGCCAGGACACGATACCTACTGACTGACTGATAGTGTAACACATGTTGCACCTTCTACACACCGGACTATCTAGCAGGTAAGCAGGACACACTATCTGCTGAGTGGGACTGGCTGCACGCTGCGGTGAGGCAAGTAACACTAGACTCCTTGCATGAAACGGAATGCGCATTTATTCACTCATCCCGCTCTGCTCGGGGAAAAGTGGAGGTGGACGGATGACATTGGCTTCCCTGGAGG
>NC_051415.1:24668830-24669258 GCF_015228065.2 Penaeus monodon
TAATATTCTGGTGTGTTCATATTCACCAAGTAAAACGACCCCCAAAATTATGCCACTCCACTTCCCCAGCTTCATCGTATAGAAAATAAAAACTGCGATATCTCATGAACAATTATTCTAAGACACTTTTCTTCTAGAACACTTTAGTCGCAAGTCCGTTTTAACACGCAGAGTAAAACCAGCATAATCTACCCTCAACGAACCTGACCTACCCTATAAGTTATGACATTGATATTATTATAATTTCCACGTTAAATAGACTTAGCAAGCATGAATTTCAGAAGGAAATAATGACGGTGGTTGAGAGACTTATGGAAGTGGCTTGCAACGAGTGCCAGGCAGGCGGCTTCACGTGTTTGCCTTCTGTGGGGAAGGTTCACATTTTATATTCGTTGTACAAGGCGAGGCATGGTCTCGGAAAAAGATTT
>NC_051415.1:24670486-24670798 GCF_015228065.2 Penaeus monodon
GCTTTTAAACTGTGAATCCCGGCAGCCGATCACGAATCCCAGCGCCTCCGGAGAACAGTTAGGCTGCGCACCTCCGCGAGATGCCGAGTACTGCAGGCCGTTCCGTCAGGCGCTGAATATAAACAACCCTGTTATTTATTTACGCATTTTAACCTCGTCCTTAATCGAGACGCCGCCGTCAAGCCAGCGAGCGGGAGAGGACCCGACGTCCCGCTGAGAGCAAATTAAATGGATAATTCATTTACAGCTTATAATAGCGCCGAGCGAAACCACGACGGAGGAGAGGGAAATATTGTAGGAAAAAGGGCATGG
>NC_051415.1:24670842-24671147 GCF_015228065.2 Penaeus monodon
GTATTAAAGTCATGGGCGGAAAAAAAAGACATGTTTAGAAAGTTCCTCAAACAGTAAACAAGCAAATAGCCAACGAATGTGTGCTTCTGAAGTAACAAAAAATAATAAGATTTAAATGCGAACAAATGCAAAAAGAAAGAAGAAAATTTAAGCAATGACTGGCAGAAAATGGCTCGGATGCCTTAATGCTAAGCTTCCCTAATCAAAATTCAAGGCTGACGCAGTTAACAATATAATAATAAAGCATAAGAGTCACTTGCAAATGCACTGTTGTTGCAACTTTCGAAGAATAAATCAAAGTGCTG
>NC_051415.1:24671388-24671772 GCF_015228065.2 Penaeus monodon
CACGACAGAAAAACAGTGAACATAGAAAAGAGAAGAGAAAGCAACTAAAGACTGAAACAGATAAATACAAGCAATGAACACATATTTGGAATCACAATAAGACAGGAATGCAAAGGCAACAGCAATCTAAACGTTGAATCCTTTTCAATCTCATTAGAATCGAAGAGTAATGACATATTTAATCACAATAAGGAACAGGAATGACTATATAGAGCACGCAATCGAAGTGCTGCAGCCCGCGCACCCATCAACACTCGCTATGAAATCGAACCAATTAATAAGGGTTAGACTTTCACTGGTCATGCCGTGGGAATTAGTTTATGGCTGTAGGCCTCACCCGCCCACCCACACACGCATGACCCTATACCAAAAATCGACTGCCTT
>NC_051415.1:24671832-24671934 GCF_015228065.2 Penaeus monodon
TTGCGGCCCGTACCCTGTCCCCTCGCCGCTCCTCGGGGATGGGGAGGAGGGGGGGTTATGGTGGAGGACGTGAGGGAGGGGGGAAAGGTCGAGCGTCGGTGT
>NC_051415.1:24672191-24672633 GCF_015228065.2 Penaeus monodon
GGGCAACGCAATGAAGAAGATTGAAGGAAGAGGATGCTGTCAGAGATGAGCGAGTAGAGACGTAGAGATGCTGGCAGGGAAGCAGGGGAAGGAGCAATAAAGAGAAAGTAAAGTCATAAAGTAAGACAAGTGTAGTCATCAGTAGCGTATTTAGTAGGCTAATAAAAGTTAATTTACAACACTCTACGGATACAACAACCCAGACGCTAAACTATGAGACGCGAAGCATTGAATAACGGGGGAACACATTCATGCATGATAAACAGCAGGATAGGATGAGCAAGAGATGAAGACAATAAGATGCATTGGCTCCTGAAGAAAGCAGAAAAAGGATAACTGAATAAACGGGAAATACAGTCGCAAAAAGAGAGAAAATATGAGGAGATGAGCCCCATGGGGGAGAAAACCTAGGATCAGGCTGAAGGAATTGCCTTCGTGTAGA
>NC_051415.1:24673505-24673584 GCF_015228065.2 Penaeus monodon
ACAAGAGCGAGGCGCGAGATGGCGAGATGGGGTGCAGTGGAAATTAAGATTTATAGATAAATCTTGTTGGAAATGGTTA
>NC_051415.1:24675872-24676121 GCF_015228065.2 Penaeus monodon
GGAGGTTAAATAAAGAGATCGAAATGCACAGAGAAAGGGGGAAGTGTATCCGACCACAGCCGCAGTAACAAAGAGGAGCTGTGGCCTAAAAGGGTTTGACAGGGTGTGGCAAGAAGAGGGGGTGATTAAGTGGAGGAACGCACCCTATTTTAGAGTGTTCATCGACGCATTAGGGTGACAAATGGCCGGCTCTTTACATCACACTCTAAGCCTCTTTACCTTGCTATTTGGTGAGATGCGCCATATATC
>NC_051415.1:24676162-24676820 GCF_015228065.2 Penaeus monodon
GTGTGTGTGGGGGAGATGTTTTCTCTCTTTTTCGTTTGTTTTCGTTAAATTAGGCTCAGTTACGAGTGTGTCTCCTGGTTTATTGGTTAATATGGGTAACGAGCTCGCCTTTTTTAAAACGTCATTGCGTTGGTGGGAAACAACGTTATTGTGGGTCCATGGAAACGTTTGTCTGTTTGTTCGTTCGTGCGTTGGTATGCTATGGAATACTAACCCATATTCATTCTCTTGAAGGACGAGATCATATTTATCTTTTTAATTTTAATTTTTGTACTTCCCTTCTGCAAGATATCCATCCAATATATGGGATAATTACCCATCTATTTTCATAATCATCAGAAACACTCGCAGCGTATAATATTCTCCACCAACCCTCCCTCTCACACAAACAGACCTCTCATTTACATGCATTAATTTCTCCTAAATCACCCGTCAACATCAAATCTTTTACATCTTCTATGCATCGATTTCTCCTAAATCAACTATCAACAGCATCTCCATTACACCTTCCATGCATTCATTTACCCTGAATCACTCCCCACCCGTGAAATCTGAAACCTGTAGCCCGTATGCAGACTGAAACCTCGTTCTCTCCTCCTTTCAAGGTACGTAAATTGGGGTGTATTTTCCTTGGTTTCTGTGGACTGCTGTAGGTCTC
>NC_051415.1:24678368-24678547 GCF_015228065.2 Penaeus monodon
TCTGATGGAACAAATTAATGTCGAAATTTAGGCTCTGTCCCTCACCCTTTCACCCTGTTGCGCTGCCCTCATGCCCACCCTAAGACCCTTCAGAACCTAAGTGACACCTGACACCCTTTCTGTCACGCCAACCCTTGGTGTCACCTTGCTGCTCCTCCGTCTTTCATGCCCCCCTATCG
>NC_051415.1:24678883-24678949 GCF_015228065.2 Penaeus monodon
TCTCAACAATTCAGACTTTTTTTTTTTTATTGTAACTATTTTTCTTTACTTCGGAAAGGCCTACTG
>NC_051415.1:24679272-24679749 GCF_015228065.2 Penaeus monodon
CACATAGACACGCATAGAACACAAAAAGTTATGCACATATTCACAGAGGAACGCAGGGAAGGAAAAATGACAAAGACAATCATGAAAATGTCAAGACAGGCATTCAATCAGCCTAACACTTACACATGACAAACGCTCAGCACACGTCACTTTCCCCTCTCCCTCCCTCCCGTCACCCTTCTCTCGTCTCCCTTCCCTCCCCTGCCTTTCCCTTTCCCTCCCTTCTCTTCCCTTTTCTCATCTCCCTTCCCTCCCTTACTTTTCTGTTTCCCTCCCTTCCCTCACCCTTCTCTCGTCTCCCTTTCCTTCCTTATTTTTCCCTCTCCCTCCCCTCTCTTCCCTACAAACACTCACCTGGTCTCGTTTTCACTGTAAACAAGCGAAGCAGAGTAACAGTGTAACGGTGACACCCCTCTCTCCCTCACCCCTCACCCCCCCCACGTGTCCCCTGGTTCTTATCTCTAGTCGACACCCATG
>NC_051415.1:24679811-24679991 GCF_015228065.2 Penaeus monodon
ACATGAGTCTCCCCTCCCCCCCCTTCCACAGCTCTTTCTATGGCGACACTTAACCTTAAGAGGTTTGGCCTTTTTGTCTCTTTCCTTCAAGACATTTTTTTTTAGCAAATAGTTGGGTGCTTAGGTTTGTGGAGATGTGCCTCATGTGCGTGTGTGTTCGCATGACTGTTTTTTTTTCTG
>NC_051415.1:24680419-24680782 GCF_015228065.2 Penaeus monodon
AAAGCCAGGAAATAAGTGCAAATATGCAACGTATCTTTCAACATGTAGCTTTTATATTTTCGAATTATTTACAATTTTTTCTCTCACACTTGACAACCAAGCAAGCTGTTAATCCCCCAACCGTGACGACCATGACTCAAAACATTATAAATATTTCTTCCTTACTCACGTGTCACATATATCAATAATTTGTAACGATTAACTACTGGTACCATTAAGCAAAGCTATTTCTCCAGTGAGTATCTAGCACGTTAGAAAACATGTTATTAGTTAATTACATTTCCTTTAGATCCCTCTTTCTTCGACCTCTGTTATGAATTACTGTTTGCTGGGGGTAATGAGTTTATCGTTATTGTTGAAGTT
>NC_051415.1:24682504-24682649 GCF_015228065.2 Penaeus monodon
CGTGAAGAATCTGGTAATTCATATCCAGTTAAATTATGAAGAATTGGAAAGAAAAAGACATACTAATCTACTGGAGAGGATTATCATAACCTGTCTATCTCCTTTCGTCACGCATCCAAAGTTACTAAGTAAGATTAAGTAAGGC
>NC_051415.1:24682975-24683372 GCF_015228065.2 Penaeus monodon
AAAACTTACAGAACCCAGGAGCACAAACATCACTGTACCGGATACAACAGTAATTACCTCCGCGTCACTGTAATCACCCTAATTATCGTGCAATATTACAGGATAGAAAAAAGTCTGGTTTTGTTTACCTTCCCGATTCGCTTGACTCTGCACGATCTGTCTGTTGCCGCAGCCTTTGGTCTTAATCGCAGGTCATGTTGCCTCATAAACTTTACGTGAAAGAGAATATATGTTTGGTCACGTTCATTCGCGTCTTCTCTCATTGATTTTAATCATGTTTTTACTTCAGCTTTCTTTGCGCGCGGACATGAACAACAAACGCTAGCAAGCATGGATTTCTACATTCCTCTCCGTGTCAATGTTTCTCACTCTCACTGCCCGTCTGTCCTTTTGAATG
>NC_051415.1:24685413-24685508 GCF_015228065.2 Penaeus monodon
GCAACACCAATACAACTATACCCTTGCAATCAAACAATCAAACGCCCATACAAGTGATTTGGTCACGTGACGCGGGCTGATGGAAGCGTCGATAT
>NC_051415.1:24685548-24685619 GCF_015228065.2 Penaeus monodon
AACTCCTGTGCTTTCTTTTATTTTACTTTCGACTCTGGTCTGCTTCTGTGCTGTGCGATTTGCGTTTGTTG
>NC_051415.1:24686456-24686530 GCF_015228065.2 Penaeus monodon
CACAATGTGAAGCATGCTGACAATATGGCTGAACTTGAGCTACGCCCAAGTCGCCCCATCTTATCTAGACCAAC
>NC_051415.1:24688157-24688493 GCF_015228065.2 Penaeus monodon
CACCTGAGTGATGCATTGTGAGACTGAACGCTCTGCTCTGGGTCTGTGATTGGACATTCTAAATGCCAATTTACCGGCTAATGGTCATTCCTTCCATCCTTTTACTAAGTGAGAAAACTGCTCCTGGTTCCCGAGCGGTTCGGCGTCGGCGGGAGGCGGCCCCTGACTCGGGTTCGCGTGCTTCGAGTGGTTCATCTAATACAATATGCCGTCAATGTTAAAATCTAATGTGTTTTCGCCGTCCACGTCGCAAGCCGCCTTGAGACCGCGTGTCCGACATACCGGCCGCTGGTCTTTCGAGGTTTCCCACTTGGGTGCTTTGTTTTCCTGTTAGCG
>NC_051415.1:24689800-24689997 GCF_015228065.2 Penaeus monodon
TGCGGCAGTAGAAGCCCGGTAAAGTTTGGCTTGCTATGTATATACCGGCGACTAACTCGTTCTAAGTCCATTTAAACTTGCGCCTTTGGTCTGTAACGAGGTTAGACTCACTTTTTACGACTGCCATTAGCGTCAATTTAATCTTCACAGAAATATTAAAGTCTTTTCGCATTTTGATAGGTTATAATAGACTTATG
>NC_051415.1:24690126-24690202 GCF_015228065.2 Penaeus monodon
GGCGGCGCAGGCACAAGGCTAAAATTTTGTGTTTATCAGTTTACCGGGCACTCGCAGGTACATTTACACTGGATGG
>NC_051415.1:24690260-24690412 GCF_015228065.2 Penaeus monodon
GCGAATACCTAGTATGATCTACACATTTTCACTTTGAGGAAATGTTTTCGCTCATTTTTGCCTCCTTTTTTTTCCTTTTTTTAAATCCTGGGCTGAATTAGATCGTTATTTTGATTTCGAAATATTACTCTGCTGCCATTTTTCTGTTGCAG
>NC_051415.1:24690441-24690581 GCF_015228065.2 Penaeus monodon
GGGGGGGGAGGGGGGTTGTCGATTGTAAGTATTTTAATGTGTCACAATTTGATAATTCAGAGAACCAACATTGCATATATCTAATTGAAGATTCAACTATCAAATGCTGTCTCTTTTTTTTCATATTTTAAATATCTTGC
>NC_051415.1:24690619-24690814 GCF_015228065.2 Penaeus monodon
ACGATGAATATTCTCAACTCTCTTATGTGTCTATCATAAACGCCAATCTTGCAAGAAAATCAACAGCGGTGGCCTTTAACGCAACATTACCTCTTGCAATTGCATGCTGTTCCCACACCTAAATCCTCCCCCACCCCACCCCCCTTACCTTACCCTTACCCACCTCCCCTTCTGTTCCTCTTTTTTCACGATCAG
>NC_051415.1:24690872-24690973 GCF_015228065.2 Penaeus monodon
AAAAGCAGGCAAGATCTGAAGTCGCATTCCTTCGTCATTTCAATATGATGTTCTGATTTTGATAAGTCTTGCTCAAGCTGTGATTTAGCTGCCTAGGGAAG
>NC_051415.1:24691409-24691607 GCF_015228065.2 Penaeus monodon
AAAGTGGTTCTCAGAGTCATGTAAATATCGAAAGAATCCTGTCATATTACATTTTTTCACTGAATTGTTGACATCTTTAAGCAATGTTAAAGTGCCTGTTATCTTGTGTTTCGAATGTGTGTTTTTCTTTGAAATATCTTTGAAGAAAATTTTAATGCGTCATTTTCGTCACTGCGTTCGGTACGTGTAGTCATCATG
>NC_051415.1:24693054-24693120 GCF_015228065.2 Penaeus monodon
AAGCTCTTCACTACATCCTTTCAAATAAGCTTAACCATTGACGAGTTTCACCACAGCCACACACAC
>NC_051415.1:24693153-24693770 GCF_015228065.2 Penaeus monodon
CAGATGCCCCCCCCCCCCCGCCTCACCACATACCCTCACCCTCCTCCCACATCACCCACACTCAACACCCTCCCTCACCACCTTCCCTCAACATTCTCCCTCACTCTCCACCCTCAATACCTTCCCTCACCCTCCTCCTTCCCCACCCTCACTCATACTTACTCACCCCCACTCACCTTCCTCCCTCCCTCACCTTCCCACACTCTCCCTCAACCTCCCTCACCCTCATTCACCCTCCCTCCAACTCTTCCCTTCCTCAAACTCCCACACCTTCCTTCACACTCCCTCACTCTCCCACACCCTTCTACACCCTCCCACACCTTCCCATACCCTCCCTCACCCACCTACAACCATTCTCACCCTTCTACGCCCTCCCTCACCCTCCCTCACCCGTCCTCCACCACACTAACCGAATCAACACCACGTCAGCCTCATGCCTCGCCCCCCCCCATCCCTCACTCTCTGCATGCAAGCCTCACCCCCGTATTAATTTCTTTCAACGTGTCTATTGGTATTGGTAAATGGTAGAGCAAATATTGTATTTGTGATGGAAAATTGACTCAAAATTCGATTACATATGTATGTATGGACAATTGCTTTTTCATACAGAGGAATTT
>NC_051415.1:24694789-24695301 GCF_015228065.2 Penaeus monodon
ATTAAGATCTTATACCTCATAAATCAAGAGATTGACAGAGCATTCAAATTGGCCGATCGCCGCAACATCATGTTTGAAAACCTCACCTAGTTTATTTATATCCTTCTCGTTAGGCCGTTTTTTCCCCTGGTGTGGAGATGGGGAAACACCATAAAAAAATATATATAACTCGTTGTTGTGCACTGATGTGACCTACAAGGCAATTCATGATCATGACTTTCAATTTGGCGAATATTTATAAAGTCAAGATTGGCTCGCTCTCTTTTGCCTCTCTGGCAATTAGTTTTAAAGTCTGTTGCTTAGACTTCGCAAAGTGAATTGCAACATTTTACTCGCAGATTGATAGATATTGATGCTGACATTCATGCACACACATTCACGTGTATGATAAGTATATAAATGTACTGTGTGGAGGATGTATAAGTATAAGGTGTATACAAGATAGACAGATAGGTAAGGTCTTCAGATATTCAATATGTGTGTGTTGATATTTATGCGCATGTGCATATATT
>NC_051415.1:24695425-24695772 GCF_015228065.2 Penaeus monodon
CTGGCTGTAAATATTTTGGAAATAAATGAATTTTGACTCAAACACAATGAAGCAAACACAATACTCAGCCTATGCTTGTTTGTCTAAACTTTGTAACACTTTATATTTGTGATTAAACTCGATGTACAACTTTTCACAAAAGAATATGAACAAAAACTTTGTAACTTATAAAGCCGTCCCTCAGCCCACTTACCCAATGCCATTTTAGGCAAGCTAGATTTAACTGCAAATTTATTACTCGTTGGATCGCCGTTCATATACCGTCCTCTATTTACATAATTAATGCGGCGCAGATGACGTAACTTCTTTTCACCCACCTCTATGCAAACTGCGTCCGGAGGCGTGGA
>NC_051415.1:24695797-24695993 GCF_015228065.2 Penaeus monodon
AATCATCTTGGATCGAGCAAATATAAATGTCCGAACGAAATCCGCAAACTATCAAAATAATTCACTGGTTGGCAATTAGCTGTCAGCCATGTTGCCATCTTGTTGGTCTGGGATATTTAGTGTATTTGAGCGTGTGGTGTGTCGCGCGGACGCGAGTCTGGATTCGAGCAAACAGAAGGAAATGCACGGATGCGTC
>NC_051415.1:24696431-24696652 GCF_015228065.2 Penaeus monodon
GCGTGCGTGCGAACAAAGAACCTCCAGTGTTCCCTTCCTCCGTTCCTTCTGCTTTAATTCATCAACTCTCCTTCTTGTCAATCCCGTCAAATCCCATCTATCTTGAGACAGTGTGACCCGCTCTTAATACTTCTTTATCTTCGTATGCTTCATTAACCCCCTTTTCCTCTCGTTGTCCCTCAAACATGTACGTATTTTCTTTATTCCTACTCTCTCCTCCT
>NC_051415.1:24696690-24696867 GCF_015228065.2 Penaeus monodon
AAACCGTATTAACTTAGCTTTTCATGTATTTCCGTTCGTTTTCATTTCCATTCGTTTTCTGTAGGATAAGAACCTTTTTTTTCGTTTTTTGGTTTAGTATGTCCCCAATGTTTTTTATTTTTATTTTTACTTTTATTTAATCGTGTTGTCTTCCTTCTTTCCATACATCAATGTATT
>NC_051415.1:24696935-24697053 GCF_015228065.2 Penaeus monodon
CATCCCACGCTGAAGTTTCCACCATCCGCTTTTTCAAATTTTCCCAATCCCTCCCTTCCTACCCTCTTCTTTATTCATGTACTCTTTCCCCTTCACCCCTTTCCTTTATCCCTTCTTT
>NC_051415.1:24697325-24697947 GCF_015228065.2 Penaeus monodon
ACCACACGGCTTGACAGAATGCATCTTTTTTGTGTTGTAATGAGTCAGCGAGAGAACCCGGCCGCCACTTTTGACCTGCCGTGCCCCGGAGATCACAAATGAACACTGTAAATGCTAATAAGACTTCTCGACTTGATAAAATGATCTAATTAGGCGACCGTTGAGCCAATCTATCCCCTATGGATTAAGAACCGAAGGGCCATTTTCCCTCGGGCGTGACCGCCTCGTCATCCAATTATGGGATTTAGTCGACAACCGGGAAAGTGCAGTCAATTTTATGATGATGGAGTCATTATATCTCTAAATTAGACATTCTATCTTGTCCTTCGGATATAATTAATACTCCTATTGTGTATTGAACTAATTAGGTCCCACGGCAACCCCCCTTTCCCTCCCTTTTACCCCTCCCCCTTCCACCCTCCCCATTCTTACCCTCCCTCCCCCCCTACGGCCTCTCCTTGCATGGTGTCTTGTCCCTTCCTTGAGTCTACAAAGGTCGTTGTGGCGATAAGGACATGATTATGGGCTGACGGCGAGGCTTATCGACGCTGCCTCTTGTCACATAACACATTAACCAGTCGCTCGGCCTAACTGTTATCATGGACTGTGACGGAGAGGCTTC
>NC_051415.1:24698724-24698887 GCF_015228065.2 Penaeus monodon
TGTTAGTAGAATGAACATCGATATGAAAAGAAAAGGAAGAATTAATGAAAAAGATAAAGAATATATGATAAATAAGACACAGCAAAGAACGAGATATTTTTAAACAATGGGCGGACACGACCAGGACAGGATGTTCGATTTTATAGTCACGAAACTTGAAAGA
>NC_051415.1:24700429-24700611 GCF_015228065.2 Penaeus monodon
CTTTTTTATATGGCCACCGAAGGCAATCGGAGCGGAGAGCATGCGTGAAAATCTCATTTGCTTAATAGAGTGAACACGATTCTCAAACGTATCTTTAACTTTTGACTTTTTCCGATGTGGTCTGATTGACTTTATGGTTTATCAGATTAAGTATAAGTGCTGCACGAAATTATATGAGATTA
>NC_051415.1:24700755-24701607 GCF_015228065.2 Penaeus monodon
AAAAAAATGGAAAAGCAGGAAATTCGCTGCCCTTTCCACATGCCTCTGAACTTACAAATCGCAATACAATTTGGATTCTGATATCTTATCGTGACTCAGCAAAATTTGGACTTGCACACTTACACACTTATTTATTTTGTGCTAACGATGCGAAACAACACATTCATTATAATAGATCCACTATAAAGATGCAGGATTGTGACGCAGGCTGTAATTATGATCTTGGTGGCGATAATGCTGATGGCACAAATGATGATGATACTAATGGCCAAAAGATGATCAATATCTTGGCGTAATTATCACATAATTATCTTGATTCCTGCGGTGATAGCAAAAGCAAGCAACTGACAGACAATAAAGTGCTCTGCTTTTAATCAAGTCATGCAGGGGGGATATTACGAAAGAAGAATCACTTTTATTCCCATAAATGAAAATTAGATTGAACTGTTTCCTCTTATGTATAGAAAGGATTTATTTCCATCCTCATTGTTGGCGAGAGAGGGAGAGGAAAGGGGGGGGGGAGAGGTACATAATTCTAATGTAAATGACACAATGAGATTGGCTACCTGATGACACCTCGGCACGTGACACCTTTAGGAGATAAGACATCACGGGGAAATGGCACTGTTATGGCACTCGCATCTTGATCAAACATTTCCTTGTCGAGCGTCGGTGGCACTTTTTCCACCTTTGAACAGTTGTTGTTCTTTGCTGCAGCGCCTCAGGAATGGCCTCGAGCTCTTGCTCCATTTTATTGCTTTTGCTTTAGGGTTTTTTCATGCAATGAGCGCGAGGGATTCTGTTGATGTGAAATGTCAGATAATACAGATATGTAGGGTTATATATATATGC
>NC_051415.1:24701852-24702219 GCF_015228065.2 Penaeus monodon
AATTTCAAGAGTTGGCTGGAGGTTGCCTCGGACGCAGGCGTGGGGCGGCTGCTTCCAGCGCCGCGACGCCAGCCGACGTCCAACTCCGAGATGGCCTTGCTAATGTCGCCCGGACACGCCCGCTCCCGCCAAGTTGTGCGTCCTCGCGCCGTGGCTTGACGTCAGCATCAGCCTGGCTCCGCGGATGGCCCAATTTCTTTCGGCTGCGTGTCACGGGGCCCGAATAATGGCCGGACATGGCCACCCAGCTCTTCCGTGAGTGATGCTTTGCTACGTGTCTGACGGAAGCACTCACACTGTGCGTGCGTTTAGACACGCATTTAGAATCGCATACGTTCGCGTGTTCACTCGTGCGCGTCTGCGCGTT
>NC_051415.1:24703323-24703547 GCF_015228065.2 Penaeus monodon
CTTTAAGATAAGCGCGTAAACAAACTTCGAAAATCCCTCAGTAATTCCCCAGGACGATAAACATGTCACATCTGGAGAGGTAAACAATAGCGAGGTATCGGATCTTCCCCTCATCCCCCCCCTTTCCCCTCATCCCCCCTTTTCCCCTCATCTCCCCTTTCCCCTCATCCCCCCCTTTTCCCCCTCATTTCCCCCCTCTTCCCTTTCTCGAGACATCTTTCCTT
>NC_051415.1:24704153-24704279 GCF_015228065.2 Penaeus monodon
GCATCGTACCTGGTAGTCGGCGCTAATGCAATTAAGGGAAAATTTATGAGATGACACCAATTAGAGGTAGTGAGCAGAGATGGGAATAGTCGTACTTGTGGATAATACCGTCTTTATGCCCCCCCC
>NC_051415.1:24704414-24704591 GCF_015228065.2 Penaeus monodon
CCTCCGTTCTTTCGTCTCGTAAACTCTCGGTCGAAATTATTTCTTCGTTTTCTTTTTTCTTCCTCTCGTCTTTCTTTCCCTTCCCTTTCCTCTATTTATTCATTTCTCTCCCTCTTTTGTTGCCGTGTTAAGCTCGGTGTGGTGTTTGCATATCTACTTATCCAGGATGATGCGTCC
>NC_051415.1:24704613-24704825 GCF_015228065.2 Penaeus monodon
GAGGGGGGAAGGGTAGGCATGCGCGTTATACCTGATGCCCCCCCCCCCCGAATAACTCTCTCCTCTTATCTCCCTTCTCCTCCTTCCTCCCTCTATCTCCTCCCTTCTATCTCCTCCCTCCTCGTCCCCACTTTATTTCCTCCCGTCTATCCCCCCCCCCCTCTTCCTATCCCCCCCTCTATCTCACCCCTCCCCTTCTATCTCATCCCAGC
>NC_051415.1:24704855-24705012 GCF_015228065.2 Penaeus monodon
CGATTTATTCGTGTGTTTATGTGGCAGCTCTGTTATGCTTTTTGGCCATGTTGCCTGACGGTCTCCTGTCATGCAATTCATGCAAAAGACTCGACTTAGGAGGCAAGCTTTGTTTAAGTCTTGGTGTCATCTTGGGATCCTGTCATGGCATGTCAGA
>NC_051415.1:24705345-24705722 GCF_015228065.2 Penaeus monodon
ACTATTCGTGCCAAAGTTCACCGATTTTGCATCACATTATGTCCACCTTATCTAACACTCCTCCTTTTCTCTGCCATTCTTTATCTCCATCGCCTTCGTTATGCCTGTCTTCACTTCCCCTCAGTTTCTTCCTCTCCTCCTTCGCCCTCGCCTTAGCTGTCCTCACTTTCCCCTCGGTTTCTTAAGTCCCTAGACCCATCATTCCTCATGCGAGCTCTCCTCATCTTCAATTCTCGCTCGCTGTCACCATTTGGGCTCCTGCTTCACCCTTGCCTCTTGTTCGTGAAGTTAAAAGATGAGGTGGATGAGCCAAGTGGTTTACGACGATCGGAAGGAGACAGAAGAGGAGAGGGAGGGGAAAAATGAGGAGAAAGAGA
>NC_051415.1:24705928-24706148 GCF_015228065.2 Penaeus monodon
GTCCCATTACCCACCAACCGAAAATGAATAAAGGCCACCGCTTAATGTCAAGCGCCTCGTTTGGGTTTTAATTTACGCTAATTATGTCCGACGTCGTTTTCGTGGCGGGGAAAAGGCGTCAAGGCCCCAATCATCTATACATAGGCAAGACCAGCTCCTCCAACAACATACTGGCAGCCAATGGGGTAGAAATTATACACTGAAGGTCTCGGACTGAAAG
>NC_051415.1:24707492-24707605 GCF_015228065.2 Penaeus monodon
CTTCTCCTTCGGTGTGGTTGTATTGTTCATTATTATAGATTTTTTAGGGGGGGTGGGGGTGAGAGAAGTGTTTTTTTTCTTGGTTTTGTTCACTGATCGATGAGGATCGTGGA
>NC_051415.1:24707940-24708137 GCF_015228065.2 Penaeus monodon
CAACACCTGTTTTATCCGCCTTTGCTAATCCCAAGTGCTAACAGGCGTGACGTCGGTAGCGTGCTGTTCTTCCACTAATTTTTGTCTCTGTTCCTTCATATCTCTTGTCATGCGTCATCTCAGAATTCCTTGAGTGATGAGGTTACATGGCCGTTTAAGTCGGCGAATTTATTATGGTGGCGGCCCGCGTTGTGTGT
>NC_051415.1:24708739-24708839 GCF_015228065.2 Penaeus monodon
CATTAGTGCACGCACATAAACACAAAACTGCAACATGTGTTCAAATATGAATCAATAAAGCTGTAGTGATTCCTCTATGAATGTATCAAATGTCCTGACA
>NC_051415.1:24708883-24708967 GCF_015228065.2 Penaeus monodon
TTAGGGAAAGTTTGCAATCAACATGTTCGTGAATACCTATCTCATTGCAAGCCATGTCAGACCCTTGATTGCCATCGCTGTTAG
>NC_051415.1:24709381-24709478 GCF_015228065.2 Penaeus monodon
GTTTTGTGAGTTTATTGATTTTCTTTTTTTCTCGTAGTTCATTTTTTTCATATATTTTCTTTATTCTCTTTTTTTGTCCTACTTCCTTCATTTACTT
>NC_051415.1:24710793-24711249 GCF_015228065.2 Penaeus monodon
TCGTGCCACTACATTCCCTTCCTCCCCTCACCCCCCCACCTCCTCCCTCTCCCCTCACCCCCCCACCTCATCCCTCTCCCCTCACCCCCATCCACCTTCCCTTCCTCCCCTCACCCCCCCACCTCCTCCCTCTCCCCTCACCCCCATCCACCTTCCCTTCCTCCCCTCACCCCCCCACCTCATCCTTCTCCCCTCACCCCCATCCACCTTCCCTTCCTCCCCTCACCCCCCCACCTCCTCCCTCTCCCCTCACCCCCCCACCTCCTCCCTCTCCACTCACCCCCATCCACCTTCCCTTCCTCCCCTCCCCCTCCTCCCCTCGTCTCCCCCTTGACTCCTTTCGGCATATTTGGCTTAAATAGTTGGGAAATTGCATGTGAATAATGTTAAACCACATCGACGAAATGGCCGTCTGAGAGTATATCCTTGTACGCTCACGTCTTCTATGCATCCGGA
>NC_051415.1:24711293-24711367 GCF_015228065.2 Penaeus monodon
GTGGAGGGGGGGGGGAGGGGCTGGGGGTTGACTGCTAAATGCGATTCTGCAGCGACTGCGTTGTTGCATGAATA
>NC_051415.1:24712599-24712685 GCF_015228065.2 Penaeus monodon
GAGCCCTGCCGCATTAGCCGGCTTAGAACACATGTTACTCTTAGCTCATGTCACAGCTTCTCAGCTAGCAGAATCCGTGATTCGAG
>NC_051415.1:24713159-24713235 GCF_015228065.2 Penaeus monodon
CTGATTTCGCCCACGACCCTAATTAAGATATCAATTCTTTCCTCATTTCGTTTATCACTGATCACCTATTTCGCAT
>NC_051415.1:24713331-24713528 GCF_015228065.2 Penaeus monodon
ACGATCTAACCCACTCGCTGCTCTAAACTCATCTCTCATTATAAAAGAATATTGCAACATTTCGGGCAACTCTTGCAATAAGAGGAGCCTGTGGCAGCGACCGCCATTAGCTCATGATGTATTGCACCAATTAAGTGATTCTTTAACTACAAACTCGCACAGTTGTTAACCAATCTAAAGATAGTTAAGATAAGTAC
>NC_051415.1:24713589-24713700 GCF_015228065.2 Penaeus monodon
AACGTGTGTTCGTGCGTTCGTGTGGAAGGAGGATCGGCGAGGGATGAGGAAGCGGAGGAGGACGTGGAATAAAGGTGAAATGGAAAAAGGACAGAAAGACAGACATTCTCC
>NC_051415.1:24714115-24714544 GCF_015228065.2 Penaeus monodon
ACAAAGAACTTTTTTTTTTTCTTTTTCTGTACTTATATTACATGAGAGAATGTTGAAAAAAAGAAAATTAAAGATTTAAGAGCCACGTGATAGGAAGAGGAAAAAGAAAAGCCCAAAAAGAGTGAGAGAGAAGAAAAGACGAAGGGAAAGAGAGAGAGAAACACGTGAAAGGAGAAAAAAGGAATGTGAAAGACGAAAAAGACAGAGAAACTGAAGGAAGAGAAAGGGAAAATGATACAAAGATATGAAAGGAAGAGAAAAGGAAAACAGAGACAGAGAAAACTGCAGGAAGAGAAAAGGGAAAGAAAAACAGGAAGGAAGATTCATGGAAGTAGAGAGAAACAGAAAAACGTGAAGAAAGAGAGAACCACAGAAACGAAAAGAAAGAGAGAACCAGAGAAACGGAAGAAAGAGCGACGCAGAGAAACG
>NC_051415.1:24714723-24715004 GCF_015228065.2 Penaeus monodon
CAGTATAACAAATCCAGTTTTCGTTGCATAACCGACTTTCAGGACAATATGAGAAGAAGAGAGTTGCTTTTGGATTAGATGATATTTCGGCATTGTTTATCGGAAAAGTTATATTAGTGCCTGGGAAATTTTCACCCCAGGGAAGGAAAAATCTGAGTGATGTATATGAAACAGGAAATTTCATACTCTCATACGTGTGATTTTTTCTTTCAGTTTCTTGTATTCTGTACATTTGTCTTCATTTTTTTCGTTTTTTTTAATTTCTTTCTTTTTTTGTTCAT
>NC_051415.1:24715162-24715445 GCF_015228065.2 Penaeus monodon
AATGAACAAAAAAAGAAAGAAATTAAAAATACGTAAAAAAAATGAAGACAAATGTACAGAATACAAGAAACTGAAAGAAAAAATCACACGTATGAGAGTATGAAATTTCCTGTTTCATATACATCACTCAGATTTTTCCTTCCCTGGGGTGAAAATTTCCCAGGCACTAATATAACTTTTCCGATAAACAATGCCGAAATATTATCTAATCCAAAAGCAACTCTCTTCTTCTCATATTGTCCTGAAAGTCGGTTATGCAACGAAAACTGGATTTGTTATACTG
>NC_051415.1:24715624-24715945 GCF_015228065.2 Penaeus monodon
CGTTTCTCTGCGTCGCTCTTTCTTCCGTTTCTCTGGTTCTCTCTTTCTTTTCGTTTCTCTGGTTCTCTCTTTCTTCACGTTTTTCTGTTTCTCTCTACTTCCATGAATCTTCCTTCCTGTTTTTCTTTCCCTTTTCTCTTCCTGCAGTTTTCTCTGTCTCTGTTTTCCTTTTCTCTTCCTTTCATATCTTTGTATCATTTTCCCTTTCTCTTCCTTCAGTTTCTCTTTTCCCTTTCTCTTCCATTTCTCTTTTTTCTTCCTTCTCGTTTCTCTGCCTGTCTCTCCTCCTCCACTTTTATCTGTCCCTATTCATTCTCGTTT
>NC_051415.1:24715977-24716199 GCF_015228065.2 Penaeus monodon
ACGATTTTTCTTTCGTGTTTCTCTGTCTTTTTCGTCTTTCACATTCCTTTTTCTTCTCCTTTCACGTGTTTCTCTCTCTCTTTCCCTTCGTCTTTTCTTTCTCTCTCACTCTTTTCGGGCTTTTCTTTCTCCTCTTCCTATCACGTGGTTCTTAAATCTTTAATTTACTTTTCTTCAACATTCTCTCATGTAATACAAGTACAGAAAAAAGAAAAAAAAAAA
>NC_051415.1:24716510-24716623 GCF_015228065.2 Penaeus monodon
CTGGAGAATGTCTGTCTTTCTGTCCTTTTTCCATTTCACCTTTATTCCACGTCCTCCTCCGCTTCCTCATCCCTCGCCGATCCTCCTTCCACACGAACGCACGAACACACGTT
>NC_051415.1:24716684-24716882 GCF_015228065.2 Penaeus monodon
GTACTTATCTTAACTATCTTTAGATTGGTTAACAACTGTGCGAGTTTGTAGTTAAAGAATCACTTAATTGGTGCAATACATCATGAGCTAATGGCGGTCGCTGCCACAGGCTCCTCTTATTGCAAGAGTTGCCCGAAATGTTGCAATATTCTTTTATAATGAGAGATGAGTTTAGAGCAGCGAGTGGGTTAGATCGTA
>NC_051415.1:24716957-24717057 GCF_015228065.2 Penaeus monodon
AATGTAAGAGAAGAGGAGGGATGCGAAATAGGTGATCAGTGATAAACGAAATGAGGAAAGAATTGATATCTTAATTAGGGTCGTGGGCGAAATCAGGAGA
>NC_051415.1:24717516-24717601 GCF_015228065.2 Penaeus monodon
CTCGAATCACGGATTCTGCTAGCTGAGAAGCTGTGACATGAGCTAAGAGTAACATGTGTTCTAAGCCGCTAATGCGGCAGGGCTC
>NC_051415.1:24718816-24718899 GCF_015228065.2 Penaeus monodon
GTAACCTAGTATTCATGCAACAACGCAGTCGCTGCAGAATCGCATTTAGCAGTCAACCCCCAGCCCCTCCCCCCCCCCTCCAC
>NC_051415.1:24718941-24719419 GCF_015228065.2 Penaeus monodon
TCCGGATGCATAGAAGACGTGAGCGTACAAGGATATACTCTCAGACGGCCATTTCGTCGATGTGGTTTAACATTATTCACATGCTATTTCCCAACTATTTAAGCCAAATATGCCGAAAGGAGTCAAGGGGGAGACGAGGGGAGGAGGGGAGGGGAGGAAGGGAAGGTGGATGGGGGTGAGGGGGGAGGGATGAGGTGGGGGGGTGAGGGGAGGAAGGGAAGGTGGATGGGGGTGAGGGAGGGGATGAGGTGGGGGGTGAGGGGAGAGGGAGGAGGTGGGGGGGTGAGGGGAGAAGGATGAGGTGGGGGGGTGAGGGGAGGAAGGGAAAGGGGGATGGGGGTGAGGGGAGAGGGAGGAGGTGGGGGGGTGAGGGGGGGAAGGGGAAAGGGGGATGGGGGTGAGGGGAGAGGGAGGAGGTGGGGGGTGAGGGGAGAGGGAGAGTGGGGGGTGAGGGGAGGAAGGAATGTAGTGGCACGAC
>NC_051415.1:24720681-24720890 GCF_015228065.2 Penaeus monodon
ATTAGCTTTTTACATATCTGCACCTTTTTTTTTGGCCACCAAAGGCAATCGGAGCGAGAGCATGCGTAAAAATCTCATTTCTTAAAGAGTGAACACTTCCAAACGTACTTTAACTTGTGATTTTTTTTCCGATGTGGTCCGATTGATTTATGGTTTACAATAAGTATAAGTGCTGCCGAAATTATATGAGTTTTAGTTTTGGGGACCTG
>NC_051415.1:24720965-24721501 GCF_015228065.2 Penaeus monodon
CGTGCGGCGTGGTGTATGTTTTGTGTGCTTTTTAAAAAAAAATGGAAAAGCGGGAAAATTCGCGCCCTTTCACATGCCTCTAAATTTAAAAATCGCAAAAAAAATTTGGATTCTGATATCTTATCGTGACTCAGCAAAATTTGGATCTCGAAGCCGATGTTACACACTTATTTATTTTGTGCTAACGATGCGAAACAACACATTCATTATAATAGACCCACTATAAAGATGCAGGATTGTGACGCAGGCTGTAATTATGATCTTGGTGGCGATAATGCTGATGGCACAAATGATGATGATACTAATGGCCAAAAGATGATCAATATCTTGGCGTAATTATCACATAATTATCTTGATTCCTGCGGTGATAGCAAAAGCAAGCAACTGACAGACAATAAAGTGCTCTGCTTTTAATCAAGTAATGCAGGGGGGATATTACGAAAGAAGAATTACTTTTATTCCCATAAATGAAAATTAGATTGAACTGTTTCCTCTTATGTATAGAAAGGATTTATTTCCATCTTCATTGTTGGCGA
>NC_051415.1:24721533-24721857 GCF_015228065.2 Penaeus monodon
CATAATTCTAATGTAAATGACACAATGAGATTGGCTACCTGATGACACCTCGGCACGTGACACCTTTAGGAGATAAGACATCACGGGGAAATGGCACTGTTATGGCACTCGCATCTTGATCAAACATTTCCTTGTCGAGCGTCGGTGGCACTTTTTCCACCTTTGAACAGTTGTTGTTCTTTGCTGCAGCGCCTCAGGAATGGCCTCGAGCTCTCGCTCCATTTTATTGCTTTTGCTTTAGGGTTTTTTCATGCAATGAGCGCGAGGGATTCTGTTGATGTGAAATGTCAGATAATACAGATATGTAGGGTTATATATATATGC
>NC_051415.1:24723364-24723732 GCF_015228065.2 Penaeus monodon
AATTTCAAGAGTTAGCTGGAGGTTGCCTCGGACGCAGGCGTGGGGCGGCTGCTTCCAGCGCCGCGATGCCAGCCGACGTCCAACTCCGAGATGGCCTTGTTACTGTCGCCCGGACACGCCTGCTCTCGCCCAAGTTATGCGTCCTCGCGCCGTGGCTTGACGTCAGCATCAGCCTGGCTCCGCGGATGGCCCAATTTCTTTCGGCTGCGTGTCACGGGGCCCGAATAATGGCCGGACATGGCCACCCAGCTCTTCCGTGAGTGATGCTTTGCTACGTGTCTGACGGAAGCACTCACACTGTGCGTGCGTTTAAACACGCATTTAGAATCGCATACGTTCGCGTGTTCACTCGTGCGCGTCTGCGCGTT
>NC_051415.1:24724145-24724599 GCF_015228065.2 Penaeus monodon
AGGAATACCCCGGAGAGCATCTGGAGGAGGAACGGGAACTCCTTCCTCCTTCCTCCCCTTTCCCTCCTTTCGCTTTTCTCTTTCTCCTTTCGCTCCCTACTTTTTCATTCTCTCCTCCCTATCTCTATTCCTCCTCCCCCAACCTCCTCCCAACCTCCTCCCCAACCTCCTCCCCAACCTTCCACCTTAACCTCCTTCGCAACCACCTCCCCCAACTTCCTCCCCCAACCTCCTCCCTAACCTCCACCCCAATTGTCTCCCCCAACCACCTCCCCCAACCTCCTCCCCAACCTCCTCCCCAACCTCCTCCCCCAACCTCCCCCCCAACCTCCCCCCCAACCTCCTCCCCCAACCTCCTCCCCCAACCCCTCCCCCAACCCCCTCCCCCAACCCCCTCCCCCAACCCCCTCCCCCAACCCCCTCCCCAAACCCCCCCCCAACCCCTCCCCCCTCC
>NC_051415.1:24725088-24725413 GCF_015228065.2 Penaeus monodon
AAAAAAAACGTAAAAAAAATCTCAGCCAAGATTGCTTTAATATCCTGACATTAATCAAAGTGTCAGAAAATGATGTCTGCGCCTCTGTAATAATTCAGCATTTCATCGAAGATTATTTGTGCGCCGCTATTGTTTCAAAACAAAAGTAATATGTCCGCGCCTCGTGTGCGGTGGAATACGGTCTCATTAAGACTAATATTGCTTTTGTTTCGCGTTGTTCTTCCCTCCTCCTCCCTGCTCTGTCTGTCTCTTGCGTTTGCCCTGGTGTTGTCTATCTTCTCTGGTGTGCTGTTTTATCTACTGTCTGCTATCTAAAATATCTGTA
>NC_051415.1:24726855-24726961 GCF_015228065.2 Penaeus monodon
CTTTCCCCCATTTACATTTTCTCTTTTATCTTTCGCTTCTTCTCCTTCGAACTGTTATTCTAAACTCTTTCAATCAACTTAATGTTTTCATTCCTTTTCGCAAATC
>NC_051415.1:24727077-24727189 GCF_015228065.2 Penaeus monodon
TTTTTAATTCCATCCTATATATTTAAGCTGGTAATTTTTTTGAAGTTCCATCCTATACCATTTAAGCTCTCCTATTCTGTTTTTCTCGTTCTTTTTCTTCCCTTCTTCCCAT
>NC_051415.1:24728171-24728366 GCF_015228065.2 Penaeus monodon
CAGCCCCCCAAGGATCTGCATGATACACAAGGAGCTAAATGGACAGCGCGGCGACCGGCATATGTAATGGGGCATTTGACTCCCGTGGCATCGTAAAGAACTAATGGGCCCCCATTTACGGTCCCCCCTTAAGCATCCGACTTTTTAACAAGGGGTTTTGGCTGGGGAGGGGGACGTGCGAGGGAGAGGGCTTTC
>NC_051415.1:24733052-24733520 GCF_015228065.2 Penaeus monodon
CAATATCCATTTATATCCCCGTTTATTATAATTTTCATTGCATCTCTCATCACCATTATTGTGAACATTGTTGATATCAATAGCAATATAATGGTAAAGATAGCGATAACTCACGCACAATAACAGCTCATTTCAGGACATTTTTTTCTACATTATCCACATTAGATAATAAAAATGTGGATTTACCTGAAAAGGAGGGATAGCCGCCATTGTGTTATGATTCAGCCAATTGAAAACAACGTTGAGCTTCCATTAATATATCAAATATAAATAGGATCCATTTATTTAACTTTATAAATAGGGTCTGCATTTTTTTCTACTTTTAAAAAAATTCTTTTCGCTTCCTTTTTTTTTGCAATACCGGTCGACCTCAAGTTCTCGCACTTTTACGAAATTTGCTTCAAAATCGATCAAAAATAGTCAACATTTTTAAGGTCTGACCCCGAAATTAGGGTCGGTCGGATTACC
>NC_051415.1:24733545-24733649 GCF_015228065.2 Penaeus monodon
CTCTTGGTTTTATGACCTGATGATAATTAGGTCTGTGTGAAAGATGAGAATAAAGTGAGTAAAGCGGAGAGAGAAAATAGAGATTGTTGAGAAGGATTAGGAGA
>NC_051415.1:24733718-24733831 GCF_015228065.2 Penaeus monodon
TAAGGAGAAAATATCTTAAAAAAGATAATTAATTAAGGAGATTTTTGCAACTTAAACTGGCATAATCTACACGTTGAAAGCCAATTTCCCCAGTTATGATTTTGCCTATTCTG
>NC_051415.1:24734086-24734286 GCF_015228065.2 Penaeus monodon
ATGAAAAAAAAACAAATTTACGTACACACACGGAAAATTAGTTAAAGTCGAGTAAATATGAAGAACTAAGATTTCAAAGTCAGTAGGTAGAGGGTATAGATATATAAGAGAAAATACAGTGGCAAAAACCCACCCCCCCAGTGTCAGCAACATTGGAAATTAGCGAAGATAAACGTAGGGGTGAATGGACAAATCGGCAG
>NC_051415.1:24734344-24734741 GCF_015228065.2 Penaeus monodon
AAAAAAGGGACAAAGAGGAGGGTAAAGAGTAAGGTTGGGGGGGGGATGTAGGTTGAAATGTAGGGTGAAATGGCCGAGGTTGAGGGCGAGGAAAGGGGTTGGAAAGGAGGGGTTAAAGGCAAGGAAGGGGGTTCGAAAGGAGGGGTGAGGGTGGGGGGAGTGGCGTGGATTTTGGGGGGTGGGGGCCGCTAGCTGGGCGGTGGTGGGGCTTGAGACAAGACGCCCGCGAGCAGTAATGGCGAGGGTTTCGGTGATGTATGTAAAGTGGTAGAGAGAGTGGCAGGCGGCAGACCAGATATATACACACAGCTGGAGACTTACAGATGGCGAGGCGGACATCAAGAGGGAAAACGACAGACGGCTCAGGACAGACAGAGAAGGGGTTGGGCTGGGATAC
>NC_051415.1:24734850-24735519 GCF_015228065.2 Penaeus monodon
TTCACAGATGGCAATGTATACCATGACGTAGATGGCATTTCCCCTTACATGGTGGCGCCCGGCAGTTGATCCAAAAAACCTTGACACGGTGAACAGGGAGATACAGACGAACAGGTTAATATACGACGACAGAGGAACACTTGAAGAACAAGAAAATGAAATCAACATCCTAATTAAATGAAAGCATGAACAACAACAGAACAGTCACCATAGAACACGAACCAAAACAATACATTCATGAAAACAAACAACAGCAACAAAGTACTCAAACACAAACACCAACAAACAGTAACAAAACGAAACGAAAAACAACAACAACAAAAACTATCAACACAAACAAACAAAACAAAACAAAACACACCCCAAAAAAGAATGATCACAAAAAGAAGTCCGGGGAGAGGTCAGGCCGAGCGGACGAGGAGCAAGACACGCAGGGCGATGTTCAGGAATTTTGTTGCCGGTAATGAGAATTGATGGCTTAATCGGCTGCCCCTCCCCCAGATGCGCGTCCTTGTTCGGGACTCTAATTAATGCTGACACCTCGGCGGCTGCATAAGTGGCGCCTGCGACCGGAAATATGCTTAGACACTTCAAAACCTCTGGATATTCCTCCGCGACAGACACGTGCCTCTTGTATGTATGTATTTGCATTTATATAGCCATAGCATG
>NC_051415.1:24739716-24740088 GCF_015228065.2 Penaeus monodon
GCGTACAGAAATTGCATTTGAGAAAATGAACCACACCTCAAACTACTTCTATAGCCGCAGTTGTGCCCTATTGGTAACGCATTTCTCTGTCCTGACGTGTTCAAGAAGTTTGGGCACCTCCTTAAATCACCGGTTATTCTTACTGCCACATGAAGATTAGCATCAGCAGTGTCTTAAAGGCAGTGAGCTTTGTTCAGCTCCTCAGACACAAGCAACACCATCACCACCGGGTAACAACGCCAGGCACCCGGTGACCTCTGCGTCTTCTTCATTAATGGGGAGAAGCTCATCGCCAAGGTATGCGTATCTTTCTAATGCTTCATTTTTTTTCATCCACTGGAAATTGTAGTCTTTATTTTGACTGAAATTTTG
>NC_051415.1:24740246-24740342 GCF_015228065.2 Penaeus monodon
TTTCGTTTTGTCTCTCTTCTGTTTAACTATCAGTTTGTTTGTCTGATTTTATCTATCTTCTGTCTCTTTTCCCTCCCTACCTTGCTCGCCCCCCTT
>NC_051415.1:24740753-24741090 GCF_015228065.2 Penaeus monodon
CACGGCTACTTGACGCTAATGTTGGTCTTAATGAAGCAAAAATATGCACAGAAGTCTGATACACGTCTCGTAAAGTTGACGTTAGCAAGAAAGACGAAAAAAAAAACGCAGAAAAAAAAGAAAAGGACAAAAAAATGGATCTTAAAATTAGATATCTCAGCCAACGTTCGGGCGCCGGCCAAGGGAACACTCGGGGATTGTGTCACGTTTAAAGCGAAGAATGATCTGCGGAATTAAAACCTCGGTAGCGACGTGTGTTCTGGATGGTGAGTGCAGGCGCGGGCGTTCTGTTTACGCAATGCGCGAGTGAGGATGTATGCGTGGAAATGCGTGAGGC
>NC_051415.1:24741480-24741932 GCF_015228065.2 Penaeus monodon
TTAAGAAGAAACATCCCCCCAACGACAGAAAGAGAGAGATAACAGAAAGGAAGGACACCGACACATACAGAAACGCCAAACCAAGGAGGAAGGCGAAAACAGTGTCATCCCTTTGCTCTTGAAATCTTTCGTAAGAGCCTGATCCGCCTACAAAGGCTGCCGAGACTAATTCGATGAACTACGGACGTACGATTATTCAAACAGACACTATATCACCTTTCCGTGTAAGAAACCGTAGTAATGAGACTTTGGAAATTATGAATCTAATTACGAGTCGTAATTAATCACCATTGTCAGGCAAGATAATTGGCGGCATTTTGACAAAGAACTCGCCAAATCAAAGAAAATTCAATTATGATCAATACCCCGTGCCATTAACTTTTTCTTACAAAAGCCGAACCTCAGCCGCGAAACTGCCTGCAAGAAAAGTAAACAACAGCAATGAACACCAC
>NC_051415.1:24741987-24742235 GCF_015228065.2 Penaeus monodon
CGCATTATCGTTCGTCCCTTATTAAGCAACCAGCAAACTGCCTTTTATACACTCGCCAAGGCAGGATTTACGGTCAAAATAATGACTAATTAATGTTTTTTGTTTTCCTTTTTTTTCTTAAAGACGAGAAGAGAGAGGGGAGATGAGGAAGGGAAGCGAAAGAGGGAGGGGCAAGGTGTGTGAGTGATACCCGTAAAATTGATTATTAGATACAGAGAATAGGGTAAATGATCACTATTTTTCTTTCT
>NC_051415.1:24742612-24742768 GCF_015228065.2 Penaeus monodon
AGGAGAGGAAGGAGATAAGGCGGGCTTTGAATATGTATTTTTTCGTATATTTGTTATCTTCAAGGTAAAGTCAATAGCGAGAGATAGTCATAATGTAGTAATAATGCTTGCCCGTTGCAAAAAGCAGTGTCATTAAAACGAGAGCAAAAGAAATGG
>NC_051415.1:24743216-24743379 GCF_015228065.2 Penaeus monodon
TCACCCAGATTTCCATGTAATCTTTATTCGAAATATATCAACATAATAATTTCAAAACAAGTAATATTTTCCCTGAGCAAACTACAAGGGAGGGACTACCAGCTGTTCAGATGTCCCTTCAAAAGGTTTTTTATGATCAAACCAAATGAAAAAAACATTTTTC
>NC_051415.1:24744994-24745149 GCF_015228065.2 Penaeus monodon
AGACTAAGCCATCTCCTCCACATATCAACAAAGAGAAAATGAAAAATATTTACCATTCTGCTGATACCTTAAAAGCATGAATTCTTTACAACAATGTCCCACTCCTGCAACCACTCATTCTGCTCAGACATTACCCATCTCTGTTCTTCTTACGC
>NC_051415.1:24746815-24747037 GCF_015228065.2 Penaeus monodon
GTCTCTCCCTCGCACGTCCCATCCCCAGCCAAAACCCCTTGTTAAAAAGTCGGATGCTTAAGAGGGGACCGTAAATGGCGGCATTAGTTCTTTACGATGCCACGGAGTCAAATGCCCCATTACATATGCCGGTCGCCGCGCTGTCCATTTAGCTCCTTGTGTATCATGCAGATCCTTGGGGGGCTGGGAGGGGAGGGGGCGGGGGTAGAGGATTTGGGGTTG
>NC_051415.1:24748143-24748680 GCF_015228065.2 Penaeus monodon
AAAAACATTACTCGACTGCTTAAATAGTATAGGATGGAACTTCAGAAAAAAAAAAGAGAAGAGAAGGGAAACGAAAAACAAGAATAGGAAAGAGTAAGTTAGGAATGTGGCGAAAGAAGAAGGAAGGAAGTGGAGAGAACAGCGAAGAAGAGGAGAAAGGAAAAAGGGATTTGCGAAAAGGAATGAAAACATGAAGTTGATTGAAAGAGTTTAGAATAACAGTTCGAAGGAGAAGAAGCGAAAGATAAAAGAGAAAATGTAAATGGGGGAAAGGAGGAGAGGTAGAGAAACAAAGAGAGAAAAAAAGAAAGGGAAGAGATAGGATGAAGAGAGAAAGAGCAAGGTGGTCTATGCTGCGGGGCTAATGGGAGAGAAGAGGAGAGAGAGAGGAAGGGAGGCAGAAAGTGAAGGAGAGAGAGAAAGGGGGAAGGAGGAGGAGGGGGAGGCAGAGAAAGAGAGTGGGACAGAGCGGGGGAGAAATAAAGACAGACAGAAGAGACAGAGGCTAAGAGAATGTGTGAAAGATAGAGTGAAAGG
>NC_051415.1:24748804-24749111 GCF_015228065.2 Penaeus monodon
GAATAAATAAATAAAATATAGATCGTCCTTTTCTGCCTGATTGACTAATTGTCGATTAATAGATCAAGATGAACACTTAATGCTATACTCTGGCTGTATGTTTGCATTACTCTGTCAACTTTCGCGATAATACTTATTCCGCGTCATGATGGCATTCTAATCAGACTTTAACTAGATATGTGATATCTATTTACACGAATGAGTGTGTGTGTAGCAATCCTGTACGTGACTTATGACTGGATGGTAAGGTCTTGTTTGTTGGATACATGTTACAGGCGGAACGCTTGTGAAATTTTAGTAGTATGTT
>NC_051415.1:24749483-24750118 GCF_015228065.2 Penaeus monodon
ACATATTTGTCGGTGTATAAGACGCAACCACACAGAAAACGTACCCGCATTTTACAAGGACATTTAGTGAAGAAAAAAAATTGAGTATGTTTCATCATACATTTAATCAAATACATTTAAAAGTAGTGAAAAAGTGTACGATTTTTTTTCTTTTCTTTTGCATGAAATGCAGTATTGTGACAGTACCATCGTAGCGTTATGGTTTGTTGACATACTCATTGCAAATGGTTAACAGGCGGATGAAAGGTAAAATATTCCTTTCAGATTTCTAGGGGTATTTTTCATTTAGATAATGAACAAATGATTCTTAAAGGGAACACACTCGTTAAATAACGTAAGCCGTGTACCAGGTGTGGGTTATATATGCTTGAGGAGTTGAGTGAAATGATATGAACTTCTCTCATAACTGCCAGCATATCATAAACAATTTTTGGTAAGCTGTGATGATTGATAATTCGGCTTGTTTTCAGTACTTTATTATCAGTACACAAGTTACTGTAATAATCTGGGTTGTTTTCAATATTCTATTATTAGGAAAAATTCTTGTGCCCTAGCGAACTTACCCAATATGCTCGCCCGGCCCCCTAGCCTACGTCGCTAGGGCCGCATTAGACGCAGGGCACGCAAATACGGTG
>NC_051415.1:24751111-24751268 GCF_015228065.2 Penaeus monodon
TTTCGAATTTGTCCAGTTGGGGATACTGTTCATTCATTCTATTCCCTGTTGATTATTTGACTGATATGATGACGATTGAAACCTAAAATAACCGTTGGAAGTTTATGATAGAGGAAGGTCAGTTTTGGCAATTTCAATTTCAAGGTTTATAAACATA
>NC_051415.1:24751564-24751931 GCF_015228065.2 Penaeus monodon
GTCCTCACAGCAACCGCACTTAAGTCAATCGCTCCTTCTCTATTCTATTCCCTATCTTAATCTTATTTTATAGCTCTCTATGTTTGACCAATTTATCTTATTGTTTCTTTATCTCCGTCCGTAAACTCGGTCCTCCCTTTGTTCGCGCCGTCTTTATCCATAACATCCGTAAATCTTAATTATGTTGTATCTCCTGCCCTCCTTCGCTCTTTCCGGGTTTGCTTTGTCTCCTCTTTCTTACATTCTCTCTCCCTCATTTGGATTGGAGGAGCGAGGGAAATCATTCTCTCTCTCTTCCTCCGCCATCGGTCTTATGAGCTGTGTTCGGGTGCACGCACGCGCGCGTGCGGGCGTACACTGACTCGCG
>NC_051415.1:24752580-24752672 GCF_015228065.2 Penaeus monodon
GCCGGGCCAGGTTTAGGATTCTACTAGCTGATCTTGAACGGAGACAGATGCCTTGAAATGAGGCACCAAAGGAGAGAGTAAAAAAGATCCCA
>NC_051415.1:24752713-24753015 GCF_015228065.2 Penaeus monodon
GCATATGTCAAAACCCTCAGGGCAGCTGCCATTGAACTGTATGGCGCCTTGCATGTTGTCGTGAAAACACATGGTCATGCTTTGTAGTCTGGGTGGACATCCTATCTTGTGTAATATCTGAAAAAGTCTTCTGTTCGCAAGGTCGAATGCCTTTTTCAGGTCGATGGAGGCGGTATTTATTACTCCCGACATTTCTCCTGTAGCTGGCGAAGGTAGAAGATCATGTCTACTGTGGATCTATGAGCACGGAGCCACATTGTGCCTCAGGGTAGGTGAGTTTCTGCAGGTGGACTAACAGCACT
>NC_051415.1:24754473-24754697 GCF_015228065.2 Penaeus monodon
CAGCATTGTATGGACATTCTAGGTACCTATTCTAAGAATTGAAATTTTAGTTTTCTTATTGCCTAGTGCATGTGTTTCAGTCTGCCGCTCGTGTTTGATCCCTGATCCCCGTCCACCCTACGAGGAAAGCAAACTGAGGCGATTAGCTTGGGGCTGCCCAGCTTGTGACAGGCCGTAGCCGTCTAATGAGACCCTGGGATCTCTCCCACCGTCGAGGATGGCTC
>NC_051415.1:24755354-24755430 GCF_015228065.2 Penaeus monodon
CTTCTGTTTATTTATGATGGCTTAAACTCTTGGTTCTTTTAATGGTTGGGTGGATACTGAAGGTAGAAATCTCTCG
>NC_051415.1:24755805-24756415 GCF_015228065.2 Penaeus monodon
TTAAATCTCTAGGAAATGCTTGCTTGCAATGATCTCAAAAGCATAAGAGAAATCAAGTGGGTGTGATTGTCCGGCTTTCAGATGATAAAATCAAACCCCATCTGATTTAGTGATATCAAAAATGAATAAAAACACGTACATATATTTTTCTTGGGTGTGGTTATTTGTCTTATAAATGAGAATATGAATCCTACACATGCGATGCGGGAGTTAATCGACGAAACAGATTTTTAAGATAATGTTATCTTACCAAAGCACTGCAAACGAAACGAAACCGAAGGTGTGTCAAGAATTAAATGACTTACAAAAAGTGACACATCCCCCCCCCGACACGCCTCCATCAGTAATTCAGAGAAGGAAGCTTGAGTGGTTTGGCCATGCTTCACGACCTGATGCCAGACTAAGCCTTGCAAATACGGCCGTGCATGGTAATGTTCTGGAGAGCGAGGACAAGGAAGGCCTAAAAGGAATTGGCTTTTAAGTGTTCGTGACTGGACTGCTCTTAAATCATGCGAAGTCAGGCGAGTCATCTAAGGCACAAGGAAGTTCGGGGAAGTTGCTGGGATTATCAGTCGGTTTAATGTATGCATGTACAGAATATGTGTGTGTG
>NC_051415.1:24757486-24758296 GCF_015228065.2 Penaeus monodon
CCCTTTCCGCCACCCTTCTCCCCTGACCCCTTTTTTCGTTCTTCCTCTCTCTCCTCTCTTTCCCCCACCCGCCATCCTCCCAAATCCTCCTTCCCCCCTCCCCTCCCCTCTAACCCTCACCCTCACCCACCTCACCCACCCCAATACCTCCTCCCTTCCTCCATCTTCCTCTCACCCCTCCCCTTCTTCCCCCACCTCCCTCCCCCTCTCATCCCTTCTATACCCCTTTCTTTCTCCTTCCCCCTTCCCCCCTCCATCTCCCCCTCACCCTCCCCCACCCTCCCCTTAATACGCCTCCCTCCTCCCTCCCTCCCCGTCCTTCCCCCACCTCCCTCCCCGTCCTTTCCCCACCTCCCTCCCCGTCCTTTCCCCACCTCCCTCCCCGTCCTTTCCCCACCTCCCTCCCCGTCCTTTCCCCACCTCCCTCCCCGTCCTTTCCCCACCTCCCTCCCCGTCCTTTCCCCCACCTCCTTCCCCGTCCTTCCCCCACCTCCTTCCCCGTCTCTTCCCCCACCTCCTCCCCTCGTCCTTTCCCCACCTCCCTACCCGTCATTTCCCCACCTCCCTCCCAGTCATTTCACCACCTCCCTACCCGTCCTTTCCCCCTGGCACTCTCCCTCCGGAGGTGCAGGCGAGCTAGAAGTATGAGAGTGCTGTTAGAAGCGACTAAAAGCCCCCGATCCCCGTAAGCCGCTGTGTTGCCGCCCAGGTACTTACTGGGGGGGTTCTGAATGCTAGATACAGCTGATACCATCGTGTTAGTTTGGCTGCTTATAAATTTGAATATTTTACAATGCACTCTGAGGACGT
>NC_051415.1:24759430-24759936 GCF_015228065.2 Penaeus monodon
TTCCTTTTCTATTTGTCTCGTGTCCTCAACAGAATCTGTACGTGAGCAGATTCCTCCTCCCTCCCCGCGCCTTCCCCCCCCAATCCCCGCGCCTTCCCTCCCCACCAATCCCCGCGCCTTCCCTCCCCACCAATCCCCAAGCCTCGCAGGTCCGGCTAATCCCAGCCGTGTCAATAATCCGGACACTTAAATCCGAAATATCTCAAATTTAGCCTAATCTGTGGCCGTCATCCGTCAGCGGGAACGAGCGCACGCAAACCTATTACAGAGTCCAAACAACATTTCCGTGTGTAATTTGAATTAACGCCGTAAGGACTAGCAGTCGTTAACGCCCCTTTAAACTTGGTTAATTACATGATTTAGCGTGAAATATGCAAAATGAGTAATGCACGGCCTCCCCTTAAATGTGAAATACAAGCGAGATGATAATTTGCCAGCGTCAAAGAACTTATGATCCGGCGAATGTTCGAGGCCGGACACTTGTTGGAATACGGGGGGTGGGGGGG
>NC_051415.1:24760300-24760558 GCF_015228065.2 Penaeus monodon
CGCCGTGCACAGCCGTCGAGATTCAGTGGCGTGACAATCGAAATTCATAGCACGCTGGTTACTTCAGCTGCATTTGCTGCTCAGTGAGTTTACTTCTCTCGGAGATGAGACTGGTGCAAAAGAGATTGTATAATGAGGTCTAAACAGTAAACAAATCTTTCACCTTGTTTACCTAAAGCTTTTTTACGTAAAAACTCTTGTGGAAAATTATTTTGAATGCATTATTAGAAAAAAACGGCGGGTTTACACATCGAACGA
>NC_051415.1:24761383-24761669 GCF_015228065.2 Penaeus monodon
TCAAAATAATCAAATATGGTTCAGCAAAACTTCCCACATTTAATACTTGTGTAGAAATTTTATTGCAAGAAATAGGTTTCCACCCGGCCATTAGTTAAGGGTCAGTGCCAGAGAGACATATGATATATCTGGCTGTATGTGCGTTTCGATTATATATCCAGATGCTAACAATATGTGCGCGCGCGGACTCAGGCAACGGGGAAAACAATGGAATATTAATTAACACTCCAGTATACACGTGTTTCTAACTTTCTCTGGGTAGGAGGAGAGGGAACTAAAGTTTGTA
>NC_051415.1:24763235-24763343 GCF_015228065.2 Penaeus monodon
CCTCTGCCAAAAGGCTTCCAATAGACAGAGGCTGCACGATGTTCCGAGAGCCAGGTCCGCGCACCGCCTCTGAATAAGAGATCACAGGAGAGTGAGAGCGAATTAGGG
>NC_051415.1:24763466-24763618 GCF_015228065.2 Penaeus monodon
CTCGCACACAGCCGTGACGTCACGAATTTATTCATTATCACACTGAATAATTGATGCTAAGGTTAATTAACCCGGGAGTAACCTTAGATGTGCTTAATGAACTTTAATGAGTTGGAATGAACTTCCATGCTATTTTCAAAATTTATCGGATT
>NC_051415.1:24763916-24763987 GCF_015228065.2 Penaeus monodon
TCTTATCCACTGGACCTCAGTTAACAATAGGAAGGGCATCCGGTTAGGCAAAGACCAACAATGTTTTGCTT
>NC_051415.1:24764025-24765042 GCF_015228065.2 Penaeus monodon
CTGTTTGCATGCAGGAGGAAGGGAAGAGGAATAGGTGAAGGTAGGAAAACAAGGAGAAAAAATAGAGGGAAGAACATGTGGAGAGAAAGTGCAAGTAGGAATAAAGAGAAAAAGGGGTAAAGGAAGAGAGGGGCAAAGTGAAGGTAATTAGAGAAGAACAGAAGAAAGTGGCGATAAGAAATAAAGAGAAGAAAGCGAATGTAGAAAAAAGGAGAAAGTGAAAGGGGAGGAAAAATCGACGTAGAAAAAAAATGAGGAAGAGAAAGTTAAGATGAGAAATTAATAGATGAAAGATGGAAGTAGGAAGACGAGAATGAAATTTAAAGGTAGGAAAAAGAAAGAAAAGCGAAGGTAACGAAAGAAAAAAAGAACTTAAAAAAAGGGGCAATTAAGACGTAGAAAAGGGCGAGGGAACAGTAAAGATAGGAAACGATAGCAGAGAAAGAAGAAACGAAAAAGGAAAACAGAAAATTAAAACGAGAGAGAAAACAAACAAACAGGAAAGTACAGAAAAAAAAAACAGAAATTTGACACCGGAAAGAAAAGAGGATAAAGTGAAGGTATAGCGAAAAGAGAAGAGAAGAAAGACAGAGAAAAGAGGAGGGAGAAAAAAGAGGGGAAAAAAACCGGTAGTGAAGGTAAGGAAAAACGGTAATGAAGCCAAGGGGCATTGGGAGTCCTACCGCACTCTCTCACCAGCGCCTCCTTCGCTCGCTGCCGACGTGCTCACCGCTCCTTCGCTCCCGATTCCGGCCGATTGACTTACGTAATCGCTGCGGAGTCAACTGCCCGAGGTAATTCGTCAGTGAACCAAATGACCCTTGAAATCTTGCACGGGCAGGGACGTCATCATCGCTCTGCATCTGACTTCCGTATTTGCTGATGTCGGTGACGGTATTAACCTCTCTGACTTCTTATTTGCTGATGTCGCTAATTTCACTGGCTCCTTTTATACTGATGTCACTCAATTTACTGACGCATTTGATGACGTCACTCACTTCGTTCTTTCCGTCTTTG
>NC_051415.1:24765096-24765271 GCF_015228065.2 Penaeus monodon
AGTTTTGCTCACTTCTTGACACCTTCTTTGCTGACGTCACTAACTTCAGTAACTTCTTTCTTGCTGATGTCACTCGCTTAAACTCCTTTGCTTACGTCACCAACTTCACTGACACCTTCCTTGGTGACGGCACTAACTTCACTAATTCCTTATTTGCTTTCTACAATTCTAAACA
>NC_051415.1:24765318-24765498 GCF_015228065.2 Penaeus monodon
ACACCCTCTTTACTTTCGATTACCTTTTTTCACTTCTCATCAATTTCCCTTTTAATTTTATTCATCTCTGCTGTTGCAATGATCGTTTAGAAAACGCATCGTGTATTTTACAAGCCAGAAAGGAGACAAAAGATAACAGGCAGGTCTCTCCATCTTTACTACTTCCATACTATCTTAGAA
>NC_051415.1:24765972-24766204 GCF_015228065.2 Penaeus monodon
CTGCTACTACAATTACCTAGTTTCTTTGACCAATGTTTACATTATCCTCAACATTATCATAAATAATGCTATACGTGTATTGTTGTCATTGTTTTATTAACTTAATCAGCCTAATTATATTCATCAAGTTGAAATAATCGTATTATCAATTTCATCATTATCACTTCCCTCATTAAAGTAATCACCATCATCTTTTAAGATAAGTAAGACCGTCGTATAATCCAAATATATA
>NC_051415.1:24766301-24766442 GCF_015228065.2 Penaeus monodon
CCTCCCGGTAACACACCACATTAACAATTTCAAACCGCTTAAGAAATAGATCGTCCTCATCAATAGCACCGACTTGCTGTTCAATGAATCAACGTTTCTTTTGTTCAAAATCGATGAACTTGGAGTGTGCAATATTTTATC
>NC_051415.1:24766493-24767560 GCF_015228065.2 Penaeus monodon
TTCGACTTTTCATGATCTAGGAAAGTTCAATGAGAAACACGTTTGTAAAATGCAGCTGTGGGCGGAATTGACTTTGCCTTTGAGTCTATATTTGATGCATGGCTACTTTTAGACTTCGAAAACGGTGATAGAGAGAGACAGACATAGAAAACGGTAATGGGGAGGGACAGACATAGAAAACGGTAATCGGGAACGACAGATTAGAAAACGGTAATGGGGAACGAAAGATATAGAAAACGGTAATGGGGAGGGACATACACACAGAACAGTAATGGGGAACGACAGATATAGAAAGAGGTAATTGAGAGGAGCAGACATAGAAAACGGAAATGGAGAGGGACAGGTGCGCGATAGTTCCTCAAGTGGTATTTGTAAGTACACTTAACCTGATAAGTATATCTGGCATATGGGAAAATGGATGTGTAAGTGATCCGATTAGATAAATGGCTAAAGTAGACAGACGCTGTAGATAAGTAGATTATTTGAAAATAGAGAGTGGTAAGTTCCTGAATTTCTTGATGAAATCGTTCGGTAGAAAATTGGTTATTGGTGACTATGCCTAAGAATAAGATGCTGAAAAGCAGATATAAAAGACAAATCAATAAAAAAAAATAATAAATAAAATAAGGAAGAGAAACGACAAACTATAAACAAATATAGTCAAAATAAACGAAGAAACATGAAAGTATCAACCTTTTAATTCAAAGATATACATAACAAACAACAGCAAAACAAAAGTATAAATAGCCTGTGTTTGCATTTGTTTCCCTCAGCAAATCCTGTTCCTCTATCCGAACCTTGGAATTTTAAAGCATTCCAGATTCACATAAAGAAACACACATATATATATCTTTCGAATATGCTTCATATACTTTTATTCTGTGACATCCAATCAGGGGCGACATCCGATATCTTACATCCGACATCGTGTGTTAAGCCATTATTGCGTTGTATTGACTTTTAATCTGGTTCTTGTTGTTATTTCAGTTAGTATAAACGATATACACCGGAGCAAAGTGGAATAAAACAGTGTCGCCACGTTGTAGAAATCTTTAGCGTCTGTCACT
>NC_051415.1:24767594-24767711 GCF_015228065.2 Penaeus monodon
TCGCTTATACAGACTCGAGAGCGAGGGGAGTAGCATTACTTATCGTTACTGGTATAAAAGATAAGAAACAAAGAAAATAACCAGGAGTGATATCAATCATTTGTTTGATGGACTCAC
>NC_051415.1:24767998-24768414 GCF_015228065.2 Penaeus monodon
TCTACGAATGTACATATCAGCGTCAGAAGTATATGCCAAGAAGGGAAGGAAATATGGAAGGGAGGAGTGGTCGGCTCCCTTGGCAAGTTTGATTTGATAACACCAAGTCTCCATCACGCTCTGCACACCATGTTACGTTGTAATAAATATTTGCCTCTACCGTCTTCAAGGGCCGGCATCTGCGAACACGCTCCTCCTTCAGATGGCTTTGGGGAGGGTGGAGTGGGGGGTGGGGGGGTATTGGATGAGGAGGGGTAGGGCTTCAAGGAAAGGGGGGGGGGATGGAAGCTGGGGCGAACTGGATCTGCTCCGTATCAATCTACGCGTGTTCTTTATTCCTTTGGGGATGCTCGTCCTTATCATTCTGCGTTTTGTACACACATCCATTGATCCATCCACACGTATGTATATGTATA
>NC_051415.1:24768487-24768716 GCF_015228065.2 Penaeus monodon
ACGCGTTTATGTGTTTGTGTTCAGTGTCTGTATATTCCTCATGTTCTGAATTGGCCTCCTCTTCTGATATTCCTGCTACTATCATATTTTTCTTATTTTTCAAGTCCCGGATTTATTAGAAGGCAGCCGAAAATTTAAATACGCAAACACTTTACTATGCCGGAATCGAAACGAGTTACGGTGAGGAGAAACCAATCATGAAGTGAGATTTTTTACTACTTGAAAATGG
>NC_051415.1:24768749-24769015 GCF_015228065.2 Penaeus monodon
GGAATAACGCGATATACTTGATCTTATTAACCAGAAAAGTCACACACTTTTTCTGTAAGATTATATAATTTCATACATTATTATACATTTATGCATTAGCAACGACTCTGTGAATACTATAATGATGATTACAGCTGTGTCGCAGGTGATATGAATAAGAATAAAGATGACTGTATAATATACATATAAGTGATGATTTACACAAAAACATAAATACTAATAACTATAATAAATCGGTTTTCCTCTAATAGCAAACAAGAAGCTCA
>NC_051415.1:24772388-24772510 GCF_015228065.2 Penaeus monodon
AACTCCAGAATGTTCATTCAACTGAAGCAGCTCTCTGTTGCTTGTCTGCACTTTACTGATTGTCTGCATTTGCTTTAATTTCCCTGTATTATCTCGTCTGTAAGTGTGTCCAGTATCCATCC
>NC_051415.1:24772542-24772729 GCF_015228065.2 Penaeus monodon
TTATTGTTCTATAGCATTCTATTTTCTCCGCTGTATATAAGAGCAAGTTTTCGTCGGTGGTTTTGAAATCAAAGGAATGCTTTCCTTTTGAGTAAAGGATTACGCTAGTTCATATTAACTATGTTCTTATATCATTAATGTGTTTGATTTTAATTCTCTGATTTACGATTATTCATTAATATAAATG
>NC_051415.1:24773423-24773762 GCF_015228065.2 Penaeus monodon
CAAGGTATCTGACTATGCGGCTTACACTCTTGACTTCCATTCCCGAGGATGATTGGGTCTAGCACATCCTGTCTCCATGAGTCACGCCTATAAGTATGGGCGTGAGTGGGTGGTCGGGCGTCTGGGTTATCCCTCCCGCTCACTTATACTCTCGTCATGGCCGGGTAAAGTGGATAATTGCCTTATCCTTTGTGGTCTTGGGATCGTATTGCTCGCAAATAGCTGGCAAAACCTGGTTTCATTAGAGAGGCGGCTCCACTTGCCATGTTGTTTGCTGTTTTCGTATTTTTCTTAATGGTTTGTGTTAATTGACGCTTATCTCTCTCATTCTCTTAAGCA
>NC_051415.1:24774053-24774326 GCF_015228065.2 Penaeus monodon
CGTTACAAATGTTCAGCTCCATAAACCTTCCTTTACACATTTAGTAATATAGAAACGAGAACGCTCCCTTTCGCATACGCTAATCTACTGACACTACACTCTCCCCCCACCTCCCACCCCCATTCGCCCCGTGGCCTGCTCCCCTCTCCCCTTACTCCCCTCCTTCCCCCACCCCCCTAGTGGTGACCCATCTACTCGACCCAATCCACTCGAAGCACACCTGGGTCGCAGTGGCCACTCCATCACAGGTGCAATCCACTAAAAAGATGCGTA
>NC_051415.1:24774544-24774644 GCF_015228065.2 Penaeus monodon
TGCGGCTTCCATTACATTATTGCTTTGTCTGGGTGCATGTTCCTCTTTGCTCTTTTTTTCGTTTTCTTTGTTTCACTTCGTAACAAGAAATAAGGCGTTT
>NC_051415.1:24774805-24774914 GCF_015228065.2 Penaeus monodon
GTAAGGGGAACTGCAGGAAATGAAAGATGATGGCTTTTAATTGGCAGTGGAAGTCTGTGAGATAAAGAATATCTTTTGAGTAAACGTTTGCGGGTTTGTGTTACTGTAA
>NC_051415.1:24775209-24775454 GCF_015228065.2 Penaeus monodon
ATCTCCATCTCTCTATATCCCAAATAACCGCGTTCTAATGCGCTTCCAGTACCCTATTATCAATTTTTCAACAACAGTTCTTACCACACTGCGTTCTTCACTTTATCCTTCCACTTAAAATGCTCTCCTGTGTTGCAGTAGCCTCATGCTGCATAATTGCACAGGAGATACTGAGTCTAAAGTTATCTACACTGCGGGGGATTTTATTTTTGTAATTCTTCAATTATCATTTCTATAATAATGAA
>NC_051415.1:24776330-24776472 GCF_015228065.2 Penaeus monodon
CTTGCCCCCCCCACCTGTCCCACGTCCTTACATTCTCATTATCCCTCCCTTCCCCCCTCACCCCCCCTCCCTTTAGGAAAAAAAACATAGCAAATTTGAAACACACAAAACGCTCTCTTTGTGTCTGCAATGAAGGTCAAAT
>NC_051415.1:24776902-24777037 GCF_015228065.2 Penaeus monodon
TAAAAGGGGCGGGGCTGAACACTATCACCTTGATCTTTGAACAAATTCCTTGTATGTTCACTGACAAGAAATAAGTTGGAAGTGAACACATTGAGCTCATGAAGACGCAAAAAGTGGATTAAAACCGCATTAGTG
>NC_051415.1:24777739-24778041 GCF_015228065.2 Penaeus monodon
TGAGATAAGAAGAGAAGGTAAATGAAATCCTGACAAAAGATAAAAATAAAGAAAAACACAGAATACCACAAATGGATTAAAAAAAAAAAAGTTTAACCATTTGCAAATCTTCATTTTTACACAGAGTAAAGTAGTAACAGGGTGTTTAAAGGGGACAATAGACCTTAAGTGCAGCTGGACATTTTTTTGCCGAGCGCGGTAGTTAGATAATAAGCACCTAATAGCATATACATTAGTAGATCAAAGGTAGAATAGATTGTATGGTCTTTAAGTAAAGGGGAAGGGTAGAGTGTGTTCTATCT
>NC_051415.1:24778092-24778279 GCF_015228065.2 Penaeus monodon
GATTAATTGAAGAGAAGAAAGAGGGACGAAAGAAGAATGAAGTGAGGGCAAATAAGAGGTAAAAGGATAATTGTGATTAATAAGGGGGAAGCGGCGACGGATGGGGGAATAGGGTAAATGACGATAAAGGAGACATAGGAAGGGGAAGGAAAGTTAAGTGGAATTAGAAAAATATGTATGACCTTTG
>NC_051415.1:24778558-24778680 GCF_015228065.2 Penaeus monodon
TCAGCACGAAGAGTTTTCAGTGAAGAACGGATACTTGCTGTATATTTGCCATTTTGATAATTTTCCAAAAATGACCAAGAAGGAGATCTCGAGCAGTGGGTGGAGTAGGAGGGGAAGTGGGG
>NC_051415.1:24779004-24779299 GCF_015228065.2 Penaeus monodon
AGCAGAAGAATGAAGCTTGCGAGGGGGAGGAGGCGCCGGAGGTTTCCAATTCTCAAAGTGCAGCGTGGAAACCTCCTTATTACCAGAGTGCCGAGTATTGGAACCTAATGAAATGGAGTAAAGGAAACAAAATGACACGAGGCGATTTCACTTTATCCGCTGACGATGGAATTAACGAAGGAAAGATTGCAACAACAAATAAAAAGAAAAATCACATCAATTACCACTGCAATCACTATAGCAATCTGTATATAATTATGAAAATTGTAAATGTGATCATAGCGACACGACCATA
>NC_051415.1:24780530-24780649 GCF_015228065.2 Penaeus monodon
GGAAGTTGAGCGTGAGTTGTGACAATCCTGATTCATTTTTTCTTCTATAAACACAAGATTACGAAAACGTAGAAAAGCTGAATGGTTGATAAAATCCCATATTTCCTTTTTTTCGCTTC
>NC_051415.1:24780689-24781275 GCF_015228065.2 Penaeus monodon
GGCAATCTAGTTAAATATTCATCTAAATGTTTACCTGTCTTTCTGTCGTCCTGTTCTCTTTGTCAATGTCTCTTTATCTCTAGATAAACATCAAAACACATATAGATATATGCTTATGAGTGAGGAAAGGTCCAAAGTCATCCATCTTTCAAAATTTACACATTTCATCTTTCCTCTAGATCTGTGGGAGACAGTTATGCAAGCAAGTGTCTGCATGAATTGAGCAATGCCGGAGCCAAAGCCTGTGTCAATCGGACGATCGGTCGCTTTTGTTCCGGATAATTAGTCCGTTTGTATCGAACAACCCGTCCGTTTCCTTGGTCAGCATGCCCCATGGATTCGGACAATTAGCCCTCGCTTTCGGACAGTTAGCTCCCTGGAATCGGACAATAGATTTCAGTGTTATGACCCATCGGTTAAAACTGTGAACTGGTCAACTGGTCCGGATTTTAAAAGAGAAAAATATAGATGGACAAATAAATATATGAGAAAGAGAAAATATTTGAAAAAAAGGAGAAAACAGTGTGTTCGAAACTTGTGTGCACATCGTCAGGGATCCCTCACACACTCTGTCTCGCTCAGCCTC
>NC_051415.1:24783099-24783280 GCF_015228065.2 Penaeus monodon
TATGCCCCTTTTCTTCTCCCTTCTTCCCTCTTAAAATTAAAATTTTAATTTGGGTTATAAAATATTTTTAAAAAGGGGAAAATAAAATATTTTAACGGGGAAAAAATTAAGGGAAAAATAAGGAAAAAAATAAAATAAGGGGTGGTTGGGGGGGTTGTGGAGTATAAAAGGGTTAAAGGGG
>NC_051415.1:24783451-24783649 GCF_015228065.2 Penaeus monodon
GGAGGAAGAGGGGGAAGAAGGGGGGGGGAGTGGGGGAGAACCCAAAGCAGGTGGCTTGTTAAAAGGAGGAAAATGGAAAGAAAAGCGGGGCAGCGGGGTGGAAGGGAAGCTGGGGGGGGAGGGAGAGAGAGGGGAATGGAAAAAAAAGGGGGGAGGGAAGGGGGAAGAAGGGAAGAAGGAAAGGGGAAAAGGGGGTGA
>NC_051415.1:24784387-24784493 GCF_015228065.2 Penaeus monodon
CAAGGGGTCAAACGGTTTCTATTTGGGCATGGCCTAAAATTGAATTAGATGGAAAGGGGGGGAGGGGGGTAAAGGGGTAATGGACTTCCCATTGGCTACGGGATCA
>NC_051415.1:24784638-24784715 GCF_015228065.2 Penaeus monodon
ATGGGTAAATGGGAGAGAATTGTGATAAAGAATAGATGGAATTAAGGAAGGTAAATGGAGGGTCTTAAGTGGCGTTA
>NC_051415.1:24784756-24784844 GCF_015228065.2 Penaeus monodon
TTGCAATTTCGCATCGCAACGCTTGCAAGAATGTTTCATTCCTTCGTGTTTTATGTTCAGCATCTTCACCTATCCTTTATCTGTTTTG
>NC_051415.1:24785261-24785524 GCF_015228065.2 Penaeus monodon
CGAGCAGGTGAGTTTACAAATGAACGAATGACCGAGAAAACGAAGACGATATCACGGTTACCATTGCTGTCTGCTTATGCTTATCCCGCCTTCAATCACATCTTTGTTTCCTCTTCTCCCTCACTCCTTCACGTGTCATTATGCAGGGATCTCTCTCTCCATCGTTAGTCTTACGCTTTGGTTACCTGGCAATTTAGATATTTTTTTTAAGATTGATGGTATCAGGAAAATCACGGAGCTTCTCGAGAACAACGCGGAGGTTT
>NC_051415.1:24787068-24787186 GCF_015228065.2 Penaeus monodon
TTAATCCAAAAGTTCCTGTGCCTTCTGAAATCATAAGCAATCCAGCCCGGAAAAGAACCAGGCGCGATTAAAGCAGCGCAAATACCATCGTAATGCAAGCTCTCCAAACAGCCACAGC
>NC_051415.1:24787621-24787831 GCF_015228065.2 Penaeus monodon
GGCTTATAGAAAGACACTGACCACCCCAGCGGCAACACCGGCGCATGGGGGAAAGGGGGAGGGGGGGGCGCCTAAGAGCTTTTAGAAACCTTAGCCCATCGAAAGGTAATGCGCAGGCTATCTATTTCAAGGAGCTGTATGGATGGCATTTTCCTCAGTTCCCTGTGCTCAACTTAAAAGTCTATCCCCCCCCCCCCAGCACTACCCTTT
>NC_051415.1:24788043-24788156 GCF_015228065.2 Penaeus monodon
TCTGCGTGTTTGTACGTGTGTTTATATTTTTCCAATTTTGAGGCAATTCTGATGTGGAAGCTTCCTCTCTGAGTCATTTTTCCTCCTTGTCTGTGTGTGTGTGGGGGGGGGTT
>NC_051415.1:24788331-24788397 GCF_015228065.2 Penaeus monodon
TGTATCAAATGTATTAGAATATTTTACCCTCGTACTCTTCTCTTTTTCTAAGCAAAATGCCTTTTT
>NC_051415.1:24789067-24789397 GCF_015228065.2 Penaeus monodon
CGTCCCTCAGCAGGTGGTCTTCGTCTGACATAAGAAAACAAAAGCCGAAAGGAATCATGCAAGGCTGCCATAAATCCCTATTTCTGCAATCACGGCACAGCTGGTCGTCCGTCCCGCGAGCTGACACCAGGGGCGGGGGGGGAGGGGGGGAGTCGTCCAGGAGAGCGATTCCCTTAATTGCCCCGGAGATAAATTCCATCTTCCGCTAGCTGTATCGCGTTATTTATTTTTCCTCTCCCTTCCTTTTTTTTTTTATTCTTAGCCCGAACACCTCTCTCTTTGTTTACATTGCCTCACCCCCTGGCTCCTCCCTACCTCCCGACCTCTTAG
>NC_051415.1:24789430-24789703 GCF_015228065.2 Penaeus monodon
TAGGACAGTGCCCATGAACCTACCCTGTCCTACCCCCCCTGCCCCCCCCCCGAGTGAATGGTGTCCTGGTTCTCCTATCATTTATACCCAATTAGTGAGGGGGCGCTATATATCACTACTAATATTATCGCTTGCAACGAGATGAGAAGGCAGTGAGAGAGATGAAAGCGGAGGTCCCTTAAGCCCCGTTCCCTTCAACTGTCTTCTGTCGAGCGTGCAATCGAATGCCTTTCTGTGGTGACGTGGACAGTGTCCTTCCGTGGGTCTGTGTGT
>NC_051415.1:24789998-24790187 GCF_015228065.2 Penaeus monodon
TACAAACAGACTGGCGGACTGGTGAATCAAACTTACGCACACGCGAGTGATTCTTCTTCTTTATTCTCATTGATTCTTTTTCTCTTTCTGTGTTCATCGGTCCATCCGCCGGATAATATTCTAATCAGTTCCTTAACCTACCTTTGTGTATTCTGTCTACCATTCTCTCCACATGTCATTATTCGTCTT
>NC_051415.1:24790362-24790600 GCF_015228065.2 Penaeus monodon
ATTCCCTCTCCAACTCCCTTTTTCCAAAAAATGTGTTGCAATTTGATCACACACCACCCGACAGAGGAGCGCAGCTTTGATGCTTTTCGCAAGAGCCCTATTACACGTGCATTCGTTAATGGCGGGACCTTATTTAAGATCCCCTTAATTGCTCTGGAGATAAATTCCATCTTTCGCTCACTATATCGCGTTATTTTTGAACACCTCTCTCTTTGTTTACATTGCCCCATACCCCCTT
>NC_051415.1:24790721-24790937 GCF_015228065.2 Penaeus monodon
TTTAAGGACGGTGCCATTTCTGAGAGCATTTTTAAGGCTAAATTCATTTCCATTTAGCGCCGTATTCGTATTGACATTACAGTCCACGGTAAATCACGTTGCTAATAAGCCGGAATTCCCAGAGGGTTCATTATCGTGTTGGCTTTAAATACGAGAAAAGTCCTTACAGATCCCAGGCTCAAGAAACAAATTTGCTGCGCTCTATAGCATTCACAT
>NC_051415.1:24791238-24792032 GCF_015228065.2 Penaeus monodon
TGGCCGCCCACTCCTACTCAGACTCCCTCTCCCAAAATCCACTGCGGACCGGGAGGGCGCCGGGGAAGGGGTGGAGGGGGGTCTAAATGCGATGGATATCTATTTCGAGGACTTCCATTACCGTATCGCATGTGGAGTTCCCACCACCACTTAAGTTAATGCAGGCTTATTTGACGTGCGCGCCATCTATCTTCCGCCTTACAAAGCTCAGATGGTCTTGTGCGTTTATAACTATAGGGTTTGGATTCTGCGAAAGTGGGTTAGATCCTCTTGGGGAAGGATTGTTTATTGGTGTGTGTGCTACTGTGTTGAGTCGCATCTATAGTTTTTGGATATTCAGTCACCTCGTCTCTTGTTTTTTTCCCATCTCCCTCTCATTCTTCCTTTTTTATACCCTTCGTTGTTCCGCATTCCACTCGCCGGTAAATCAGCGCCGACGTTGAATTTTGACGCTAATGATTCCAGGCGTTTATAACCATAGATTCCGTGAAGTAATGAAATGCGGTCGAATCCCCCTCCGGCGATGCTTTATTGGCCGATACATTAAAACAAATGAAGGCCTGTGACTTATAGCGTCCCTGATTAATATTTCTCCCCCTCCTGCCTTGAGTGGCGCGCCGTTTTGACTGTTAGATGGCGCTATTTAGTGCAGTGATTTCCCTTTCCCCTTCGTGTTCCTCATGGGCGAGAGGCGCCCTGAGCAAACGATCGTCCGAGCGGCCTGTTTTTATGCCCGGCCGTCCATCCTTGTCTGCTCGTGAATATTGCAAGCGGCTGTGGATTTCCCTTTTTGC
>NC_051415.1:24792598-24792779 GCF_015228065.2 Penaeus monodon
TCCCTTTCTTTTATTTCCTTTTTTCTACGGGATGGGATTAATGAAAGGTCATATTGACGTTTGGTTTGTTGCTTAATATATCTATAAATTTCCACAATTTACATTCTCTTTGTCTCTGTGAATATGTGAAATGTCTTTTCTTTTTTATAAAGATTTTCGGATTTATTAACGATGCTCGGAG
>NC_051415.1:24792830-24793051 GCF_015228065.2 Penaeus monodon
CTATCTGGATAATTTACAATCGTGACTTTTTATCCCACTTCCTGTTCTCTCTGACCTTTATCCTCTATCCATATATTGAAATTCCCTCTCGTCCACTCCCTCGTTCCCCATTCCCTGTGTTCTCAGATTTGCCCCACTCCCTGTTTCATCAAACTTTATATTTATTTCTTGTTTCGGATCCGTCATAACTTATTGTTATTTGAAGCCACTTGATTTTTTTT
>NC_051415.1:24793279-24793346 GCF_015228065.2 Penaeus monodon
TGCCTTGTGGAGTAAATGTTCGTTTCAATGTTTTTTTAGCTTTTATTTCATTTATCTCTATTTTGTT
>NC_051415.1:24794333-24794555 GCF_015228065.2 Penaeus monodon
CAGATTTTTCAAAACCCCATTGACCGCTTTCACTAATTGCAACAATCACAGCCTTCGGAAACCCATCCCTCTTGAAACAGCCTTCAGATGTATTTACAGTGAGCAAAGGGGGCCTTCAGTGAATCGTCTCATCCGTCATCCGTTCGATAACTGAAGCTTCGAGAACTTTCAGCAAACCCACTCTGTCCACTTGCAGCCCTGGGTAATCTTCAGAGAGCTTTC
>NC_051415.1:24794988-24795148 GCF_015228065.2 Penaeus monodon
CGGGCAGAGAGGGAAAGTAAGAATTATGCAAGCGTCCCGCGATATGGGTTCAGCCAGGGGAGGGAGGACCAGGCCTGAGAACTCCGCCCCATAAGAATGAGTCTGATTGACAGGTCACATGACAGGCGGCCACTGCCATTGTGTTGTTACTGTTGTTGTT
>NC_051415.1:24795291-24795482 GCF_015228065.2 Penaeus monodon
GTTGTCGTTGTTTTCTATCTACGCGGAAGAAAAATAGGGCTGGGGGTGGGGTGGGGGGAGGGGATAAATCTGTTGAATGGGGGGGAGGATAAATGTGCTGTGGGGGGGGGGTGCGGATCCGGTCTCCGTGCGTCGGCAGATTCGACTTTCCTAATCTATCATCTACGTTTGGGGGGGGGGGGAGAAAAACG
>NC_051415.1:24795685-24796476 GCF_015228065.2 Penaeus monodon
ATGGAACACGAAAGGCAAATTGACACATCATACCTGGTGGAAAAATACATTTGTAGATTTTTTTTATGATAAAAATACGCAATAAGACATATAAAAAAAACATGACATGCTGTAAAGGAGGAAAGTAGAAATTTTTTTTTTTAACGGTTCGCGAGGAAGAAGAAAATGAAGGTCAGTCTTCCCCCCCTCACCCCCCTCACCCAACCCTACCTTAATATGCATTCCTTTTTAAAGTTATTTTCCATTACAGTTAACAGTCAGTGCAAAAGCGTGTCATCCTACAATTTGCCCCTGATAACCGTTTTTAAAAGCTTTTATCAACCATAATATTAGGTTATAGTAATTGAATCAAACTTGCGCATCGCGTGCTGGGAGCAAGTCGTGCTGGTGCCATAGCTTGCTCTCCCCGAACATGGTTATTTGCTTTCAATAATTGCCGCCAAATTCTTTTTTTTTTCTTTTTACCTACCCCCACCCCCGCGCCCACTCAATCTGAATCGCATCACGCCCAAATGACACGTCACAGATTAATCCTCCGGCAACCCACGGCAACCCACGCGGCAAACCCACGCGGCAAGCCATTGCAAGACATCGCCAGCCCATGGCAACGGCAGAGGCGCAATTTCGGATGGGGTTCGCGGCAACCCCGGTCAAGCTAGGCAAGCCGCTGGTATTTTTTTCATGTTATTGTTTGGTTATTTATGTGATTTGAGGTATTATTTGGCGTGTTGTGACGTTATTGGAAAGTAATGGACGTTGATACACGAGCGAAAACCTCCCGTTTTTTGTGT
>NC_051415.1:24797314-24797775 GCF_015228065.2 Penaeus monodon
CTATTACGCATATGCGAGTATATCACATATTACTGTGAGAAGGTAGGAAAAATAGTAATAATATCTCTCCTTACATCCCGCTCCGCATCTCTCCGCTACTCCAGACGACACCACGCCACAGTACGCTACTCCACACTACACTTCGCTACGCTACGCCACTCCACACGACGCCAGGGTATACTGTGCGACACCCCGCCACGCCACATTACGCCAATACGAGCCACACCACACTACGCCGTTCTATGCCTCACTACGCCATACTTTGCCCTTCTACACCACGCTATGCTACTCCAAGCCACACCACACCACGTTACGCCACACTATGCCGCCACCCCCACTTCACCTGCCCCGCCCACTGCCTAAATTCACGTGGCACTTTTCTCCACCTGGGCAAGTTAGTTTGTTTGTTTGTGTAGGTAAGGGAACGTCGACTAGAGCAACATGAAGTGACAACCTGTCAT
>NC_051415.1:24798154-24798367 GCF_015228065.2 Penaeus monodon
ATGAGAGGGGAAGGGTTAGACATAAAAGGTGAAATTGATAATCAAAATATGAACAGTTGATGTAACCGGAGGAAAAAAAGAGAAAAAAGGTGAGTAAAACTACCGACATAAGAAAGAAAAAAAAAGAGGGGAAAATTAGAAAAAGGAAAACGGTAACACTAGAGGAGGGGGAGGAGTGCCATGGACAAAAAGTAATCATACACGGAACTCTAC
>NC_051415.1:24798631-24798928 GCF_015228065.2 Penaeus monodon
TGTAGTTTTGTGCAACCAGGTAATTTTTTGCAACGGGAACGGGGGGGGGGGGGGCTCACGCACATGACTATCATTACTCGGTGTTTAAGCTCTTTTGATGTTATTAGAATTATTCATGTCAGGTGTTCATAAAGAACCAATCTTTATTTTCTAATTTTGTACACACTTAACATTTCATTTCATTTCAGAAGAATACAAACGCACAGAAAAAAAAAATTTTATATATCTTTATATATAATATTAAAAATTTTATATTTTTATATTTATATAATATAAATATTTTTTATCTTTTTTTTT
>NC_051415.1:24798963-24799080 GCF_015228065.2 Penaeus monodon
AAATATAAAAGAGAGAGAAGACGACAGCAGAGATATAGATAGATAATATAAATATATCATAATAAAAACAAAATCATACAACATATATCATACTACTACGTTCATATATTTTACAAC
>NC_051415.1:24801140-24801353 GCF_015228065.2 Penaeus monodon
AAACAAACTATGGTATACACAAACACTGTATGTTTATACTACCTACTGTTGTCATTTGCATCTTCGTTATTGGATAAAACCGGGTAATATTTCTGACAACGCATTTTTATGTTGTTGACACGAGCCATTAAGGCAATCACAAAGTCGATAAAGATGTTAAATTTGGTTCAATTTGCGCTTGGCCATCACACCGCATCACGGGGACGTAGATTT
>NC_051415.1:24801923-24802004 GCF_015228065.2 Penaeus monodon
CAAGTCATACACTCAGATAAAGTGTGTATACTTTTAATGTTGTATCTTTCTTTCTTGATAATTTTGTTAATCATCAAAACT
>NC_051415.1:24802694-24803209 GCF_015228065.2 Penaeus monodon
TCTGTGCCATCTCTCTCAATCCGTTATCTAAAGTAATCACTAAAATATGGTAATCCACTGAAAAAAAGCTTGAAAGGAAAAAGAAAAAAAAAACGCACACACATTATCTTTTTTTCCTTATAATCTCTAAAAAAAAGTAGAAAGAGAAAAAGAAAGACTTAGAAAAAAGAAGAAATGAAAAAGACTGTTGAACAAGGAACCCTTTTTGGGGGACAACAGATGCGCTATAGTTCGGTAACCATGGCAACCACGCGTTATGCATTCTTCCTTTATTTTAAAGCTCGAAATTTTAATTAAGTTTCCTCTGCGGCAGGGCTGGAAAAATATATATTTCCTTGGGATCATTCTGAAGATTGGACGCGCTGTGTTTTTTTTTTTTTTTTCACGTGCGTATTCTGTTCTGATCAAACGTGAGATACTCTTTGTATTTTCGGCTCGCAAGAATTAATTAATATCCGTATATCAGAAAACCTGATCACATTTTGGGCCGGGACAACTAGATGCCTCGCTGGCTG
>NC_051415.1:24803579-24803654 GCF_015228065.2 Penaeus monodon
CGAATAGCTACCACTTTAAATCAGATTCCCTTCACCCTTTGCGATGCATTTACTCGCCCTCCCTCGCTCTGAATT
>NC_051415.1:24803877-24804087 GCF_015228065.2 Penaeus monodon
GTAGGATAATTCGTTGATGGTTAAGTTGTTTTCAGAGAGAAGGTATTGCAAATGTACGCTCAGGTCATGCCGTTAAAAGGTCACTCAAGGTATTAACTTTTCGTTTGTTGAGTTAGTTGTTGTTTCATCGTGGATATATTTGCATTGCAATTATCTTTAAGTGCATGGGCTTTTATTGCTAGATATATTGTTAGTTGGATACACTTCAGT
>NC_051415.1:24804406-24804765 GCF_015228065.2 Penaeus monodon
CCAAACCACACAGAAATAGCTTTAATCTGAAACCTAGCCAAACCTTATAACATGCTAAGTTGTATCAGCTGAACTAAATCGCTGTTAGGGCCCTCTTTCTAAATCGTGATTTCGTATTCTTTATATATTTCTTGATTGCATCTTATATTACAAATTCGAATAACGAACAGCTTTAAAAACCGCGAAATATAGAATTATATCATGTTATACATCATGACCTTCCATAATTTAAATTTCATCAGAATTAAATGTCAGCTGCGTTGGAATAAAACTGTTGTGGAAAATGAGGCAATGATATTTCCATATGTATATAATTTTACAAAGTTAACTATTAATTACTAACCTAACTGTGAAGTTAA
>NC_051415.1:24805112-24805349 GCF_015228065.2 Penaeus monodon
TCAAAGGCCATACAGCACTTAATTGTGATGTACTAATTAATTAAATAGCCTTGGATAACAAAAGGATGTTGGCCTCGTTTGGCCGTGATTGAGAAGAAAGTGATCTGCTTGATTTGGCATGAAAAGTGGCAGTCCAAAGGAACTCAGATGAGTCATAAAAATATTTCAAGATAGAAGTAGTTGAGTTGATTGAGCCTTAACTTATAAGGAATATTTACACTGTTTCCATTATTTTTT
>NC_051415.1:24805525-24805805 GCF_015228065.2 Penaeus monodon
CGAGAGATAAATCGAAAGATCAATACAGATATATACGTATGTGTATGTATGTGTGTTACTATAGTCGTAGTGCCTAATCTGGTGTGATTGATTGTTCATTGTGTACACGCAGATCACATTAGCTTTATATCGTCTATAGCAGATTATGCCACCACCAGCGCCATAGAGAGAGAGAGGATGTACACAAGATTTATAGTGATTGTCCAAGAGGCATGTCTTTGTTGTAACTTTACTGGCACTCCCATTGAGAGAACATAGTATGCACACACGTCCATGCCTA
>NC_051415.1:24805855-24807231 GCF_015228065.2 Penaeus monodon
GGGTGTAATTAAATATAGAATTATTAAGAACATCTTCCGTTGGCAGTTTTTTAACTTAACTGATGATGTGACAATCTGATCATATATCGGGAAATGTGCGTCAAACTTAAAAGTAAGTAGTTATGGTAGGGCGAAAAGAAACCAATCATGCAACTAGAGATACACAAAATTGCGTAAACTTTAATGATAAAAGGTCTAGTGAATTGTCATCACAGCTCAGGGTCAAATGATTTTGTTTTTTCGACATCAAAGTGGCTCTTGGTGATCATTTTCTATTTAGTAGCCTCCCGAGTCGAGGCGTAACTGCCTGTTGGGTAAACCTTTTATTGTATTGGTTTCGCAGTCAGACGATTCGTGTTGAATGTGGATAGAATATCCCCTACTGGTAACATGCATCGCAGTTGCTACTGAACAGATATGCATTTGCTGCAGACAGTGCGAGGAGAGATGGCCACGAATCAAATCTGAAACTTCACGATTTCTATCTTAATTCTGTTCAAGATTGTTTATATTTGGATCATAATATAATCATTGAAGACCTAACGGGCGGCAAAACCGGAGCTTGATTGCAGTTGGCAATAACAAGCTTTGAAAGTGGATGGACTTTTGATGATTCCATTAAAAATGTATTGCTTGGAGCATATTACTATTGATGTGCAGTGTGCTCAACTAAGGAGCTGCTTCCTGGAGAAAACTAAGGCTGGTCCATAATGACAACTTCTTTTATGATTGCACTTTAAATTATTAAGTCAGCTACTACCTTCTCACAAATTGCGTTGATAATACAGATGCAATCATAAGATTGTTTTTTGTTTTGTTTGATTTTTACAATGGCTCCATTTTTGATCGAGATAAAAATTCACGCCAGAATCTAAAAAACAAAAATGTGTCCAGTCAATTACATTTATGAAAGATGTGTGTAAACGCCTTTTCCAGGTGTACCATCTTCCATTCTTAAAATATTCATAAACATTTGTACGGAAAAGAACGCAATATCACATCAATGTATACGAATTTCAGTCAAAATAAAGACTACAATTTCCAGTGGGTGAAAAAAAATGAAGCATTAGAAAGATACGCATACCTTGGCGATGAGCTTCTCCCCATTAATGAAGAAGACGCAGAGGTCACCGGGTGCCTGGCGTTGTTACCCAGTGGTGATGGTGTTGCTTGTGTCTGAGGAGCTGAACAAAGCTCACTGCCTTTAAGACACTGCTGATGCTAATCTTCATGTGGCAGTAAGAATAACCGGTGATTTAAGGAGGTGCCCAAACTTCTTGAACACGTCAGGACAGAGAAATGCGTTACCAAATAAAGGCAAAACTGCGGCTATAGAAGTAGTTTGAGGTGTGGTTCATTTTCTCAAATGCAATTTC
>NC_051415.1:24811119-24811796 GCF_015228065.2 Penaeus monodon
CACATTCTATGGCTATATAAATGCAAATACATACATACAAAGAGGCACGTGTCTGTCGCGGAGGAATATCCAGAGGATTTGAAGTGTCTAAGCATATTTCCGGTCGCAGGCGCCACTTATGCAGCCGCCGAGGGTGTCAGACATTAATTAGAGTCCCGAACAAGGACGCGCATCTGGAGGAGGGGCAGCCGATTAAGCCATCAATTCTCATTACCGGCAACAAGATGTCCTGAACATCGGCCCTGCGTGTCTTGCTCCTCGTCCGCTCGGCCTGACCTCTCCCCGGACTTCTTTTTGTGATCATTCTTTTTGGTGTGTGTTTTGTTTTGTTTTGTTTGTTTGTGTTTGATAGTTTTTTGTTGTTGTTGTTTTTCGTTTCGTTTTGTTACTGTTTGTTGGTGTTTGTGTTTGAGTACTTTGTTGCTGTTGTTGTTTTCATGAATGTATTGTTTTGGTTCGTGTTCTATGGTGACTGTTCTGTTGTTGTTCATGCTTTCATTTAATTAGGATGTTGATTTCATCTCTTGTTCTTCAAGTGTTCCTCTGTCGTCGTATATTAACCTGTTCGTCTGTATCTCCCTGTTCACCGTGTCAAGGTTCTTGGATCAACTGCCGGGCGCCACCATGTAAGGGGAAATGCCATCTACGTCATGGTATACATTGCCATCTGTGAACCA
>NC_051415.1:24811898-24812292 GCF_015228065.2 Penaeus monodon
GTATCCCAGCCCAACCCCTTCTCTGTCTGTCCTGAGCCGTCTGTCTGTTCCATCTTGATGTCCGCCTCGCCATCTGTAAGTCTCCAGCTGTGTGTATATATCTGGTCTGCCGCTGCCACTCTCTCTACCACTTTACATACATCACCGAAACCGTCGCCATTACTGCTCGCGGGCGTCTTGTCTCAAGCCCCACCACCGCCCCAGCTAGCGGCCCCCACCCCCCAGCTCCACGCCACTCCCCCCCCCCCTCAACCCCTCCTTTCGAACCCCCTTCCTTGCCTTTAACCCCTCCTTTCCAACCCCTTTCCTCGCCCTCAACCTCGGCCATTTCACCCTACATTTCAACCTACATCCCCCCCCCAACCTTACTCTTTACCCTCCTCTTTGTCCCTTT
>NC_051415.1:24812356-24812549 GCF_015228065.2 Penaeus monodon
GATCGTCCATTCACCCATACGTTTATCTTCGCTAATTTCCAATGTTGCTGACACGGGGGGGGGGGGTTATGCCACTGTATTTTCTCTTATATATCTATACCCTCTACCTACTGACTTTGAAATCTTAGTTCTTCATATTTACTCGACTTTAACTAATTTTCCGTGTGTGTACGTAAATTTGTTTTTTTTTCAT
>NC_051415.1:24812813-24813051 GCF_015228065.2 Penaeus monodon
CAACGTGTAGATTATGCCAGTTTAAGTTGCAAAAATCTCCTTAATTAATTATCTTTTTTAAGATATTTTCTCCTTATTTCATTTTTATTTTTCCTCTTTTTTCTTCTTCTACTTCTTTTATTACTCACGTTCTTATTTTCATTTTTCTCCTAATCCTTCTCAACAATCTCTATTTTCTCTCTCCGCTTTACTCACTTTATTCTCATCTTTCACACAGACCTAATTATCATCAGGTCAT
>NC_051415.1:24813081-24813457 GCF_015228065.2 Penaeus monodon
TAGGTAATCCGACCGACCCTAATTTCGGGTCAGACCTTAAAAATGTTGACTATTTTTGATCGATTTTGAAGCAAATTTCGTAAAAGTGCGAGAACTTGAGGTCGACCGGTATTGCAAAAGAAAAGAGGAAACGAAAAGAATTTTTAAAAAAGTAGAAAAAAATGCAGACCCTATTTATAAAGTTAAATAAATGGATCCTATTTTATTTGATATATTAATGAAGCTCAACGTTGTTTTCAATTGGCTGAATCATAACACAATGGCGCTATCCCTCCTTTTCAGGTAAATCCACATTTTTATTATCTAATGTGGATAATGTAGAAAAAAATGTCCTGAAATGAGCTGTTATTGTGCGTGAGTTATCGCTATCTTTACC
>NC_051415.1:24814291-24814512 GCF_015228065.2 Penaeus monodon
GTGTATAGAACACAGCTTGGGGTAAGGTCAGTATGTCGCGAAGTTTCATAAAAATTATTGTACTGAATTAATATCATAGATGGTAAGCAAAAATAAAGATACCCTTCATTTCAGATGGAGAGATGTGTAAACACTAATGACTTGTGTTCAATAAATGTTTAATAAAGCATTGAGAACAAGCCTGGATCGCGCAGAAAACGGTTGTGGGGGCTAAAGGGGGC
>NC_051415.1:24815471-24815591 GCF_015228065.2 Penaeus monodon
ATGGTGGGGGTGGGTGAGGGATGATTTTTTGGGGGTTTGGTGGTGGTGATATTTTGGGGGGTTTGGGGATTTTTTGGTGGTGGGTGGGGGGATTTTTTTAAAATTTTGGGGGGGGGGTTT
>NC_051415.1:24816166-24816506 GCF_015228065.2 Penaeus monodon
GGTAGAAGATGGGTAGAAAACTGTATAACAAGAATGATACTGCACTTAAATGAATGCATAATAATATTGATACTACAGAGAACACAGCTTGGGGTAAGGTCAGTATGTCGCGAAGTTTCATAAAAATTATTGCTACTGCATTAAATATAGATGAGTAAGCAAAAAAAAAAATAAAGATACCCTTCATTTCAGATGGAGAGATGTGTAAACACTAATGACTTGTGTTCAATAAATGTTTAATAAAGCATTGAGAACAAGCCTGGATCGTCATGTTTTTTTTTTGTTTTTCTCCTTTCACGCAGAAAAACAGGGTTGAGGAGAGGGTAATGTGGCTGGGTAG
>NC_051415.1:24817221-24817356 GCF_015228065.2 Penaeus monodon
TTGGGGTGAGGGGGGGGTGGGTGAGGGATGGGGGTGGTTTGAGTGGTGCGTGGTAAGGTTTGGTTGGTGGTTGGGTGGTGTTGATTGCGTGATCGGTGGGGGTCGGGTTTCCACGCCTTACCCACCCCACATCCC
>NC_051415.1:24820133-24820217 GCF_015228065.2 Penaeus monodon
GTCTTCTATTTCCTCTTCCTCTTTTCTCTTGTCCTCTTTACCCCTCTTTCGCTCTGTTATTCCTTCCTTCACCCTTCCTTCACC
>NC_051415.1:24820260-24821634 GCF_015228065.2 Penaeus monodon
CATCTCTTACCCTTTCATTCCCTCTCTTTCTCTCTCTCTCTCTCTCTTCCTCCTGTTTTCTTTCTCGCTTTCCTATTTGCTTCTCTATTTCCCCTATCCTTTGGTATGTCACTTCCATCCTTCTTCCTCATTTTTACCTCCCTTTTCTCCCTTCCTTTCGTCTTTTCCTCTCCCCTCTATCCACCCCTTTCCTTTCCTCTCCCCCCCTCCCTATCCCGTTCTTTCAAAATGACCCCCTCTACCCCTTCTTCTACCACCCCTTCCCATTTTTTCTCACCCTCTGTTTTTCCTCTCCCCCCCACCCCCCTTCCGCCCCAATTTCTTTTTTCTTTTTTTCTGCTTTTTTTGTTTTTATCTATTTCCCTTTTCTTTTTTTTTCCTGTTTTTTGTTTTTCTCGTTTATTTTATTCTTTTTCTTATGTTGTTCTTAAGCTATTTATTTTTTTTTTATTTTTTATTCTTCGTCCTTCTTTTTTTTTTATTTTTGTCTGTTTTTTTTTTTTCTTCTCTTGTTTTTCGTTGGTTTTTTTTTTGTTTGCTTTTTGTTTTTCTCTTTTTTTTTTTTTTTCCACATCCCCCCCCCCCCCCTTCCTCCCCCTTCCCCACCCTTTTCCCCCCCACCCCTTCCTTTTCCCCTCCTCCCATCCACCCCTTCCTCCCCCTCCTCCCATCCACCCCCTTGCTCTCCTCCCTCCCATTCACCCCCTCCCTCCCCCCCCCCCCCCCCCATCCCCTTCCTCCCCCCTTCCCATCCATCCCCTTCCTCTCCTCCCCATCCACCCCCTTCCTCTCCCCCCCTCCCATCCACCATCTCCCCCCTCCCATCCCCCCTCCCTCCCCCGGGGCCCATCCGCCCTTTCCCATCCACCCCCTTCCTCCTCCCCCCCTCCCATCCACCATCCCCCCCCTCCCATCCTCCTCCTCCCCCGCCCCGTCAATCGGCCTATGTCTCCTCGCGCAACTCCACATTTCCCAGGAGATCTCGGCGAGTGTTGCCCACCCGACAACTGCCTCTGGTCTAAAAATCTTATTCCCAAGCACCGAAGGAAAGAAAGGCGCCAAAAAAAGGGGGGGGGGAAGAGAAAGAGGAAAAAAAAAAAAAAACTTTTAAATATTCATGGTTCTTTTATGTAAACTTTAATACACTTTCTCGACGACTGTGGCGCCTCCAGCCTATCATCGCGCGGCCGCAAAGCCGAGTCGAGTCGCGGCTGCAGGAATTCATAGAAATTTGTTAAGAACGCCAAAAGTCTCGGGTATAATTTCAAACTTAATTCTCCGTATGAATACATTCCAAACTCAATTCCTCGAGCCCATCTATATGAAAATACCCAAGGAATTGTTTTCTCTGGCCCGCCCCTTTTCATGCGTGAA
>NC_051415.1:24821658-24822330 GCF_015228065.2 Penaeus monodon
CGAAGAACAGACACGGCCTGTGGAAAAGAGTATTATTAACCAGTTCGATCAACATCTGAATGAATCCGCGTGAATCAGTGAATCCGTGTGTATCCGTGAAACTGCGTGAATCAGTGAATCCGCGTGAATCCGTGAATCCGCGTGAATCCGCGAATCCGCGTGAATTTGTGAATCCGCTTGAATCCGAGGATCCGCGTGAATCCGTGAATCCGCGTGAATCCGAGAACCCGCGTGAATCCGTGAATCAAGCACGTGAATCCGGTGAACCCGCGTGAAATCGTGAATACGGCCGGTGGAATCCGAGAATCCGAGAATCCGCGTGATACGAGATCCGAGAAATCCGGTGCATCGAGAACGCGTGATCCGAGAATCGAGAATCCGCGTGAATACGAGAATCCGCGTGACTCCGTGAAACCCGCGTGAATCCGTGAATCCGCGTGAATCCGAGAACCCGGAATCCGCGTGAATCCGAGAATCCGAGAATCCGCGTGAATCCGAGAATCCGCGTGAATCCGTGAATCCGAGAATCCGCGTGAATCCGTGAACCCGCATGAATCCGAGAATCCGCGTGAATCCGCCTGCACCTACGCCGAACGGCAATGAATCGCAGCGAAGAAGACCCCCACAAGTTAGGGCCAGAGACGCGAAGCCTGGTTGGGAAAGGGACGGAAA
>NC_051415.1:24822473-24822848 GCF_015228065.2 Penaeus monodon
GTGTCCGGGAGTAAAGGATATCGACAACCCAAGAGTACGTGGCGCATTAGGAAAATTGTCTTATGTTTTCTTCCCCAAGCTTCAAGACAATTTGTGGAATGGGCGGGTGTCTGTCGAGCCGGAGAGATTACTTGCTGTATGGCAGTCATTACCCCCTCCCCCCCTAGGCCCTGTCCCCCGCCCCTCACGCCCCTCTGCCTCTCCTCCCCTGCCCAGCCCCCCCCCTCCCCCCTCAGCGACGTCTTATCTTGTGTATTGCTCTTCCTCCCTTCCTGCGCTGATTATGTGACAGATAGAGAGATATGAAAATAATCCCCAATTTGGGAGGCTTTTGTGTTACCCCGTGGAGCATCTTAAGAGTTACAGCCGATAGGA
>NC_051415.1:24823263-24823395 GCF_015228065.2 Penaeus monodon
TTGACTTTGTGAAACTAATTAAAATTGCATAGACCCTAGTTTCTTCTACTCATGTTGTTTATATGCAATAAAAACAGCGATAACAACAAAGTAACACTGGAAATGAAATTTTATAATCCGTTGCTTTTTATC
>NC_051415.1:24823813-24824081 GCF_015228065.2 Penaeus monodon
CTATGAATATGTGATGGGGATGATCAAGAAAATGTCCCAAAATGAGCATTTCGGAACACTCTCTGACATTCTGAAGAAGAGGAAGATCCAGAAGAAAGCCTAGAAGACATGTCGACTGATGACTAAAAGCAGTGCGCTCTGACTGTAATATAAAAAAAGCTGATATAGCTGGCAAAAGACCATAGTATTGTGGAGAAGCATTGTTCATACACAGGTGAACCCACGGCCGCTACGGGTACTGAGGGTACACGCTAACACATACATACAT
>NC_051415.1:24824358-24824798 GCF_015228065.2 Penaeus monodon
CTACAAACAGCTCCAATAAACAATCCACTAAGCATTACGGCTAAACCACACCACGAACCAACAGGCGCCAAAGAGAGCGAGATCTCCACCCGGCCGGCAGCGTCACACGTGCGCCTCACGGAATAAACAATATTCTAATAGCCCCAGAAGCTAACGCAGACAATATGATTCTCTCCATCCCCTGCGTCTTAAAAGAAAACACAGCCGAGATGTCTTGCTTTTTTTCATATCTCTCTGTATATCCCCATGATCAAAGATTCTAATTTAGATGTTGGTGTTTATATGTAAGAAGGAGGATCAAAAGACCCGCTATTGACATTCCAAGTAGCTCCTGGTGGCTGTGTTCGTGTACAAAGCACCTTTTGTCCTGTACACGGGGAGCCTGCTTTCTTAAATTATCCACGTCCGATTGCAATAATTAAAGTGTTCTGCGTCGAGGA
>NC_051415.1:24824956-24825312 GCF_015228065.2 Penaeus monodon
AGAGAGAGATCAAATGACAGTGGATGAGGGAGAATGAGGGGAGTGGGAGACGAAGATAAGGGTAGACACGTAGACAGACATAGGCAGAGAAAGCGAAGGTCGACACGTAGACAGACATAGGCAGAGAAAGCGAAGGTCGACACATATAGACATGCAGACAGGCAGAGGAGGATAAAATGAAAAAATAGAATAAAAAGGCCATGAAACAGAAAGCGAAGAGGAAGCGGAATAGAGTGAGAAACAAAATGAGAGAGGGGAAGGAGATGGCAAAGTGAGCAGATTGGCTAATAATATAAGGAGAGGGGTAACCGATGGACTACAGGAAGTCAGAAACATACTAAAGAATGATAAAACGA
>NC_051415.1:24826443-24826649 GCF_015228065.2 Penaeus monodon
GCAATAATGCCACTAAAAAAAACATCAAGAATTGTCAGGAATTTCAAGGCCGAAATTATGAAACTAAATATCTGAGAAAGGGTAACTACATTTGACTTAGTGCACAGTCACAGTCTAGTTTTCACCGCCCCCCCCCCCCCCTGTGCGTTCTTAAGCTATTGAATCAGGTATCAACATGCCATACCATACATACTAGTCTGTCGTAA
>NC_051415.1:24827146-24827530 GCF_015228065.2 Penaeus monodon
GAAATTTGTATATCTCACTGAAATAAGAGTTTTTGATTCTCTCTTTCTCACGCTCGCTAGAACTGAGTTTCCCAATGCACTCTTATTGTTCTCTATTAGATTAGTCTTCCTGTGATACACCTATTCATATTTAGATGCTGAGACTGTTTCTTCTCTCGTTTTAAATTTCCATTCGTTGATTGCTTTTACGTCGACGCACGTGTGTGTGTTGTGTCTCCATTAGCCCTCTGTGCTTGAAACATTTCCATTTGGCAGAATACTCTGTCTCGGGGAAACGCGACAACTTCTGAGTCGATTGGATGGATGTCGCAAATGGATTCTTTTTGGGAGCTATTAGGTGAGCTTCGCCTCTGTTTGTTTGTTTGTCTATTTAAGCATAAGCGT
>NC_051415.1:24828677-24829451 GCF_015228065.2 Penaeus monodon
GGAGGGCCCTTACTTCTGGCTCCACGTCCTGCATTACACCGAGGAAACAGCTTTGAGATTCCACTCCGAATACATTATTATGGACGTTACCAGATGGCTGGATACACATACAAACATGCAGACGTGAATGGATTAGCGTTACTTAAAACTCTACAAAGCCTACGAATATATGCGTCAATAGAAGGGAATAAACGACAGAGATTATGAGAAGATTCGGAGGGAAGGCAGCCAGACAAGCAGGATACTCTGACGCAATACTGACAGTAACACCGCGCAAGACACAACCACATATCGGACCATATGACTGCATTTCCTTCAATCTGCTTCCATTCCAGTTCGCTTGCTTTTGTCCTTTTCTCTTTCCCTCTTGCTTGTTCTTCTTTGTTTTTGAATGCGTTCCCTGCTTGCGTTGCCTACTCGTTACCGCTTGCGTTTTGTTTTGTTGGTATTTTGCATTCCTTGTTTGCTCTTGTTTTTGTTTGCTTTTTTTCCTCGCTGGTTCCGGCTTGCGTTCCATGTTTGCTTAGTTTTGTTTCATCTTTTTTTTTATTGTTCCAGGCTTGTTCTTGCTCCATCTTTTTTCCTGTTTATTTGCTTGTTCTAGTTTCTGTTCCATCCCTCTCTCTCTGCTCCTTCCATGCTTGCGTTTCCTATTTCTCCCTGCTTATTCCACGCTAGCTCCTGCTCATTCACGTCCCTCCCATGAGTCAGTTGGCCCGGTGTTGCCCGCTTGCTCTTAGGTCTTATTTCTGCTTGTTCCCGCCTGTTCCACAG
>NC_051415.1:24829944-24830559 GCF_015228065.2 Penaeus monodon
ATGAGCCTACCAGCTCGAGCTCGGAGACCGGATTTCATCTTTCATACTCACTGATCAGACTGATTTTGCATAATATATCCTCATCCATCAAGTGATTTTTTTCTATAAGCTCAAATCCTTTATCATTCATGTACAAAAGGCAACTTCAGTGATTCATATACATAAGAGGAATCTTTTAATGAATCATATGAAAAGTTTTGGTGATTTTCGTCAACGTTTTAAAAATATATATTTAATTAGATAAAAATGTAATCCATTATTGTCACTACACAGATTATTAAATCATAAAAAGACATAATTCTGAATGAACATTTAAGTTCAAATTTGCTAATGATACTTATTCTTTTAATACATATCAGCCCAGTCAATCTCTAATAATGCTGATTAAGCAAAGTATATGCAAATAGGTGTATTTTGCATATTCTCTTGATTGTACACGCACGCTCTGTCACTGCCGAGCACACACAAGCAATTAGACGAAATTAATCGGTAGATATAATGACATCGATAACGGAAAGGCAAAAACGCCGTTTGTATTTTTTTCTTTTCTCTTTTTCTCTTTCCCACCCCGGTTTCCTTAAAATCTTTAGAAAAGTTTCCCTTTGTTTTTTCATA
>NC_051415.1:24830589-24830804 GCF_015228065.2 Penaeus monodon
TTTTTGGGCAAAATTACTTAATGGCAAACGTGGGGTCAAACCCGTTTTGAGTCCCCTTTTCCTTTTTCCTCCCACTCCAACCCCTCCAAGGGCAACAACTCTACCCCTTCTTTATACCCCCTTCCCCGTTCCCCTTCCCCCCGGGCCCGGCGAAAACCAAAACCCTAAAAACCGAAAAAACGGCTTAGAAACACATATCCGTAAAATTTCCCCCC
>NC_051415.1:24830829-24831644 GCF_015228065.2 Penaeus monodon
CCACGCCCTCCGTTTCGGGCCCCCCTCTCCCTCCCCTTTTTTCCCATTTTTGTCACCCATCCTTTTGGCGGGCGGCTTTTAACCGCCGGGCCAATCACTGGCCATTAACCCCCAACCCCAAAGACAAAAAAAAAAAGAGGAAAAAGGGGAAAAGTCCCCGGGGGTTTTTCCCCCGGGGGGGCGTTTTAACCTCGGCCCAAAATTGGTTACCCAACCCGCACCAAGGGTTTGAAAAGGGGGGCGGGGGGGAGGGGGGGGGGGGGGAAGGAAAAGGAGGGAAAGAGGAAAGGGTTTTAAAGGGCGGGCGGGGGGGGGAAAGGAGGGGGAAGAAAAGGAGGAAAAGGGAAAAGGTTTGGGGCGTGGGGGGGGGAAGGGAGGGGGAAAGGGAAAAGGAGGGAAGAGGAAAGGTTAGGCGGGGGGGGGGAAGGGGGGGGGAAAGGGAAAAGGGAGGGGGAAAAGGGGGATAGAAAAAAAGGGGAAAAGGGTCGGGGGCGTGGCGGGGGGGGAAGGGGGGGGGAAAGGGGGGAAGGGAAAGGTTAAGGGCGTCGGGGGGGGGGAAAGGGGGAAAGGGGGGGGAACGGAAGGGGAAAGGGAGGGGAAGAGTGAAGGGCGTGGGGGGCGCGGATTTCGAGGCTTCTGGTCGAATATGTGGGCGTACGGAACAAAATGGGGTTTTTGATGGGATACATGGGGCCTTTTTATGTGCAAACGAGGTGGTTTTTAACACTAAGTTTTTTAATATTTCCATGTTGCTTTATTTATGCCATATCACGTAATCATTCACTTCGCTGGAATATTTATATTATGTTTTAGCT
>NC_051415.1:24831980-24832493 GCF_015228065.2 Penaeus monodon
TTTTTTAATTTTTATTTCCCATATTATAACTTTATATTTAATTTCCCCTTTTCTATTATTTTATTAATATTATATATTATATATATTATATATTTTTATTATCTGCTTCTATCTTATCCCAAACTTTACTCCCCCCTTCTCTTTTTCCCCTCCCCCCCCCCTCCTCTCTTCCCTCTTTCCCCCCCCCCCCCCCCCCCCCCCCCTCATCCCACCCCCCCTCCCTCCCCCTCCCCCCCCCCCCACCCCTCCCTCCCCCTCCCCCCCCCCACCCCTCCCTCCCCCCTTTCCCCCCCTCCCCGTCCCCCCACCACCCACACACACTCCCCCACTCTCCTCTTATTGGGAAAAAATTATTCTTCCAAAACCCCCGAAGCGCAGGACGAAAACTCGGAACTTAAAGGCCGCTGTTGTTTCGTAATTTTTATGATTTTTTGTGACTCAGACTGTATGCAAGTGACGAAATTTGGGTCCCATACCATGGTTCCGCGTAAAAACAAAAGGGAGAGGATCAAA
>NC_051415.1:24832937-24833042 GCF_015228065.2 Penaeus monodon
ATGAAGGGAGGTAGGCTAAGGGTAGGGGTATGTAGAGAGAGGAGTTTCGTTAGGGTGGGGGGGTGGGGTGGTTTAGGGGGAGGTGGGGAACTGATGTTTGAAGTA
>NC_051415.1:24833126-24833192 GCF_015228065.2 Penaeus monodon
GAGTTCGGAACGTCAGAAGGCCTCCCTCACAAAAGGTGCCATTATCTATATTTTCTGCTCAAAAAA
>NC_051415.1:24834332-24834504 GCF_015228065.2 Penaeus monodon
TTCCTTGTTACACACAACAAAAAATTAAATATAATAGATGATAGATAGGTAATAGAAAAATAGATAGATTAAAAGAAAAATAATTAGATAAAAGATGATAACAGAAGATAGTTGGATGGGCGATAGATATACTGATTATTTACTGTGTGTATAAAAATATTTTGTAGTAATT
>NC_051415.1:24834594-24834904 GCF_015228065.2 Penaeus monodon
CTTCGGGTGTGTGGTTTGCACGTAAGAAAAGATTTACGTCACTATTCACATCGAGCAAAGTGCAACTGCACTCTACCCAGACTGCATCGCAACCCCCTCTGTCAAAATGGCTAATCTTTATTACTTTTTAAAACGCAAAACTCCCTTTTTTACTCTTACCGCTAGAGCTGATAAATGCATTGCCGATAAAGGATTGCTTCTACATTTTCCATCCCAGGAAATCACTCTCTCACCTTAGTTAATCAATGAAGAACAGGGGGGAAAATAAGCAGTAAAGGAAAGGGGGAAAAAAAAAATGGGAAAGGGGGGA
>NC_051415.1:24835221-24835727 GCF_015228065.2 Penaeus monodon
AGGGGGGGGGGGTAGGAGAAGGAGGGGCGAGGGGAGAAAGGAAAATAAAGAAAGAACACAAGAGACTAGGAAACAGGTCCCCCAAATAGGCCTAGGCAACTTCCATTGTTTTCTTGTTTTATGAATTATCAACTTGCATAAAGAAAAGAGAAATGAAAAGGCAGACCTAAAAGGAAAAAGAATATATAATTCAACATGTTTTGTTACGCGTCGACCAGCAGCTCATAGATTTTCCAGTGATTCTCGTCAAGAACATGAAAAATTATTTAATCCAGCACAAAAACCTCATAATTATCATTCACAATCATACTGATGAGAAACAAATAAATAAAAAGCACATAAAGCTAATGTCTATCAAATGAAGTTAAAAATCCTGCACTTAACAAAGACATTATTACATACACGGGGAAAAAACAACAATAAATCATGAGGTATTAATTCTTTACACACAGTAAATAAGACAAAGCATAGTGGCAACTTCATATGAAATTATTCCTATATAAAGG
>NC_051415.1:24836419-24836803 GCF_015228065.2 Penaeus monodon
GTGCTATATTGGTCTTTAGGGTCTTTTTGAGAAACGAAAGTTCAAAATTTACTTCCCGTCATTTTTCGAAAACTAATAGAGAGATGTGATCTTTGTATTGCGAAACCCAAAACTTTTTTTTTTAACAGTAAGCTTGTGTAATGTGGCACATGCACAGATGATTAAAAGATGCATGTGATATTTCATTTGGCACTGGGTTTTTAAGTTTATTCATGCATTTAGAACATCTCTATTTCACAGCTGATAAAGATATTGCAGTGTGGATGGTTTGATTTTGATGAGTAATAACTTGAAAATGTTTATGTACGAATGACTATTACCTCGTTTGTGGTCACTTGCATGTGCAAAAAAAATAACGTAAAATGTCATAGATTATGCGGCATG
>NC_051415.1:24836835-24836968 GCF_015228065.2 Penaeus monodon
GGATAAGGGCGATGAAGTAGATGTTAAGGTTGTTGTTTGTAGATAGAAAATAATGTAATAAATGTTAGTTATTAGCCATCAAAAAAAGGCGAAACTCACTCTAAGATCCCCATTGTTAATTCAACTCCCAAAC
>NC_051415.1:24837002-24837843 GCF_015228065.2 Penaeus monodon
GGGTGGGGAGATGGAGGTCCTCCTCGTGTAGACCTACCTCCTCATCAGCGCCAGTGACAGGTTGTTCTATCACAGGTACAGCTGTCTGAATATTTCATGAAGTTACTCAGCTGTGATGATCATATAATGCATCTCCTCTATCTGGTAGATTTTTTTTTCCTTTTTTTTTTGAAGAGGGGGGGGAGGACCAATTTAATAGGCTAGGTATTCCTGGGAGATAACTGTACACCGCATATCTGTATTCCTTCTGGTCTGTCGTAATCCCAATTTCGTGTACTTCTTAGTCGTTTTTAACTGTGCTTTGGATGAGAAAAAAAAATCCTATCCTATTCAAAAGAATCCTGGTATCCGTAAAGTTCATTAGCTTTGAGCACTTCTCTATTTTCATATAAACGGAGACTATTAGCAAATACTACCCACCTTCACTTATTTACCGACCTTTTCCGTGGCCGTGAAAGTCCAGGTTGACAAGACAACACTTCAGCACATCGCCGATATCACTAGAAATCATGATATCACACGCGATCATATAAAATTTAACAAACATCCGTAAATCTCCATAAAAAGTAAGTGTTACACGCCGGCGACACTTAACACGAACTAAAACACACAGGAACTGAATACAAACACAAGGATTGCCGGTAGAAGCTGGTTGGTTGATGTGTTAAAGGGACCAAGATATTTTGCAGCGATGTGGTCTTCGTGCGTGAGTCGCTAGCCTTTTCTAGGGCTCTTAAAACACCAATTGCAAGACCGGATAGTGGAAAATAAGTAGGATATAATACTATAGAGTGTTTAGCTGACTGTTTCCTGCGAGTCTTCCTGGGCCCAAAGCCCTCGT
>NC_051415.1:24838129-24838205 GCF_015228065.2 Penaeus monodon
AAAAATTAAAAAGATAAAAAAAAATCCATTGTTGATGTTGGTCTTATTATATAATTTGCGTAATTATGTAAGTCAC
>NC_051415.1:24838402-24838471 GCF_015228065.2 Penaeus monodon
AAAAAACGAATACCAGAAAAGAGCGAAAATCAGAGCGAGATGTGAAACACGATCTCTCTCTAAATAAAT
>NC_051415.1:24838734-24839291 GCF_015228065.2 Penaeus monodon
AACCAGACCCGCGACCTTAGGATAAACAATTTAGTTAATGCACCCTTGGAACGCACCGCCGTCAATATGATATTAGAAAACCCGGGAACAAGGAAAGGCCGACGAGGTGATGAAGGGGGGAGAGGGGGGGGGAAGGAGAGGGAGGGAGGAAGAGGGGTTTAAGAAAGGAGGAGGGGAAGAGGGGGAGGGAAAGAAGGAAGGGAAGGGGGAGAGGAGAAAGGGAAAGGGAAGAAGGGGAAGGAAGGGAGGGGTAAGAGTGGAAAGGAAAGGAGGGGAAGGGGGAGAGAGGGAAGGAAAGGAGAGAGAAGAGGAGACGTAGGAAGGGATGGGTAGGTGGAGAAGATGGGGAAGGAGGAGGGAGGGGTGAAGAGAGGAAAGGAAAGGGGGGGAAGACCAGAAGGAGGAAATGTAGTAGGAGATGGGGGGATAAGGGAGAGGAAGGAGCGAATGGAGGGGAGAGAGAGGGGGGACGGGGTAAGGGTAAGCAATGGAAAGACGAGACGGAGAAGAGAATCAAGGGGAGGTGGTGGGGGGGGGGTGTAAGATACAATCGGTCA
>NC_051415.1:24839339-24840049 GCF_015228065.2 Penaeus monodon
CATCACAAAGCGTGCTGGCGTATGATATTCTTCCATTTGTGTGGCCTGATTATGTAAATGAACGCGATTTTGATAGCATGAATTACAGTGATTGGAATCATAAACCAAGATAATGATTGAATGTTATTTTAAAACGGTGGTGGAAAGGATTGGATTATATGCGTTCCGGTTAATTACCTGGCATAATTATGTAAATGGAGAGGGCTTAGAGGCGTTAATTAACACGACTGTTGAAACAAAGCGAACACCCAGGGATTATTCCTCATTATTACGGCTGTACAAAGATCCTGTACATTTCATGTGATGAAAATTAAGCTGTTGAACTGTAATTTGTACACACGGGGAAAGGAAAAGGTTGCAGGCGCTCATTGGTGCTTCTCCATCCCTTGTAGACACGCACACATGGGTACGTACATGTGTGTGTACAGTGAATAACAAAACAGGACGTGTGTTTCGGTTTGTGTTTATGTCGGCGAATATTAATACATATATGCGGACAAGGGCACGTGATCTTTTTTTTTTTAATAAAAAAGAAAAATGAGAAGAGAAAAAGAATTTTTTCGGTGTTATTATCTACTCACATTATCATATTTGTTTTAGTTTCCTATTCCCAGTTATACTCGATATTATTTTTTCGAAAGACTTCTAGACATGCAATCCTACCTAATTTTTATCGGTTTCCGAAATACTACAGCGGCACCATTTTTCGC
>NC_051415.1:24840287-24840559 GCF_015228065.2 Penaeus monodon
CTTTTCAGCCCCCCTCCCCCTCCCGAACCCTGCATCAATTATAAAATTAATCAACAAACGCCAAAGCAATCATGGCCCGAGGAAATGATGATGTTTTCCAATCTGTAAACTCCGTAATTGAGTTAAGCCGATCAGCAGCCGCACACCGCACACTTCGCCAAACACCTGTCGGCTAATGAACAAAGGTGTTCAAGAATTCGAAACCGGGTCGCGCGCCGAACGAACTTTGAGAACCGGATCCTCGACGACTCACACCGTTAACCGAAGGCAAA
>NC_051415.1:24840620-24840919 GCF_015228065.2 Penaeus monodon
GTGCATTGTGCGCCGCCCGACGAAGTTATAATTGATAGCACGTCGATTGAGAGAAAAGTTTAGTCGTTGGGTATTAGCACCGACGCCGACAAAAGGGGGGGATCGAGAAAAGAGGTTTGAGTTTCCGTTCAAAATGCGAAGGATGGAGGAGGTCGAGCGGGCAGTGTGTTGAGCATGAAATACTTGTTTGCGCGGGGGGGGGGGGGAGGTAGCATGAGAGAGTAAATAATCATGAAAAAGAAAGAGAAAGACGTTTCCAACGCTATAACTTACAAGGCTTCAGGTAACGGAGTGTGGCT
>NC_051415.1:24841110-24841339 GCF_015228065.2 Penaeus monodon
TCGTAAAACACATGCGAAATATAAAGTAAAAGATAGGACGATGCAAGTGTACAGAAGCAACTAAGGAATAAATCGTACTTTTAATTAATGAAAAAATGCGCTTAAATTTTTGGAAGACAGTGCCAAAGGAGCTTAAAATTTCACTTATATTAATAAAAGAGATTTAAAAACTGCAAAAGGACTGTCAAAAGAAGGTAAGCAACAGATCAGAGCAGAATATGCCCTCGCT
>NC_051415.1:24841377-24842046 GCF_015228065.2 Penaeus monodon
ACACATCTTTAATGCCACATTAAATCTCCTCAACGCGAACTTTGCCAGGCTTAATCCTTTTTCAGTGCACAAAGTTACTGGATATCAAGAATAAACATAATTAAAATTTCGAATCGTGTTCCGAATAAGGTCCGTTCGTGAAAGGTTTGTCATCCAACATCCAATCTCGGTTATCTCGTCTTGTGGTTGTTTTAAAGCGTCTACTTAACTTTCCTTCGAAGAAATAACACGAAGAGGTTCAGGGAATTTGATCGTAATAAAATCAGTGCTGTTTACTGAACATAGATGCACTACTGCAAGTCATATTGTTATGAGTTTCGCACAGTAGTAATTCACTGAAAGGCTAATTCGCAGAACATCTAATTCGTTTAACGTCTAATTCCGTCACTAGTCTGATTCACGCAATAGCTAATTAATTTAACGTCTAATGCGCACAAAAGCCAATTCGTTTGACGTCGAATTCGCACAACAGCCAATTCAATCAACGTCTAATTCGCACAACAGCCAATTCAATCAACGTCTAATTCGCACAACGTCAAATTCACGCAACGTCTTATTTCACACATCGCCATGTATCTCAGAGTATGTAAATGATATTGAATGGCATATATTAGTATGAGCCATTCACTGATTTTTATTTTTATTTCTTTGTCTAATCAATGTTTTGTG
>NC_051415.1:24844354-24844560 GCF_015228065.2 Penaeus monodon
GTAAATGATTAATTGATTTCACGTTATCTCTTGAGTATATGGTAGTCCCATTCTTCAAATCGGTTTTGTAATCATCTCTCTTTTCGGGTTGAAACTCTTGGGGGCTTGCCACCCTCTAGGCATCTGTTCTTCCAAGGAATGCTTGTCGACCTGAACTATTGTTGAATTAGTCCGACGCTCTAACATTGGCCCGGTTGATATGGTTC
>NC_051415.1:24845063-24845304 GCF_015228065.2 Penaeus monodon
GTTTCATTATTTTCATCATCATCTAACCACATACCGTTTTTATTATGGAATAGTCCTTAATCCAAAAATTATCAAAATTCTTCCGCTTCTCTGTCATGCTCCACCTTTCTCTCGTCTTTCCTTCTCAAGAATAGATTTTTAAACCTTTCCTCGTAAGCCTTTCCTCATACCTACTCAAGCGCAATCTGTCTTTCTATAGGTTGTTTATCCGACCATTTAAAGGGTTCGATCCTTTTTAGCG
>NC_051415.1:24845933-24846244 GCF_015228065.2 Penaeus monodon
TTCTTTTCATATATTTATCAAGAACCGATCATCACATTAGTATCGACCATAACCATATCTTAATTCTATCGACAGTTTTGACCCGATGACCTCAAATGTCGTCTGCGAGGGTGCAAATGCAATCCTTACAACAGCTGCTTGCAACATTAGTCTGTGATTGGAAATTATGAAAGCTCCACGAAGCCACAGATACTTCTCGCTCAGAGACAAAACTCACGCGAATGTAATCTAAACTTCACGGGAAAGACCAGCATTTGCAAGGCTCGCTAATTGCTGTGTTGTGATTAGCCATTGCGCGGGTGTGACTGTGG
>NC_051415.1:24849815-24850050 GCF_015228065.2 Penaeus monodon
TGCGTATCTAAGCACGAGTCTGTATCCCCCAGCGTGCGCACGACCAGTCACCTGCAAAGTTCCCAACGACAAATTACAACGCAAATGTCAAGCATAACAGGAGAACTTCATTGCGAATCCACAAGGTATATGTTAATAGGATAAAATGATAATAGGATAAGGGGATGAGAGGATAACAGAAGAAAATGCATTTCGGAAACTGGAAATGAATGTAAAGCATAGCTGGAGGTTAACG
>NC_051415.1:24850294-24850841 GCF_015228065.2 Penaeus monodon
CCATTTCACCCTTCACCCCTCCCTTCTTCCTCCCGCCTCTTCCTCTTTTCTCCGCCTCTTCCTCCCCTTCCTCTTCCCCTTCTTCATCTTCCTCTTCCTCATCTTCCTCTTCCCCTTCCTCATCTTCCTCTTCCTCATCTTCCTCTTCCCCTTCCTCATCTTCCTTTTATACCGCCTCCTCTTCCACTCTCCCTCCCCCCCAACTTCCATCCACCCTCCCTCTCATATTCCCTCCTTCCCCTCCTTCTTCCCCTCCCGACTCCTCCTTTTCCATACCCCCCACACCTACCCCCTTCTATAACCCCCCCCACATTTACCCCATTCCTTAACCCCCATTCTTACCCCCATCCATACTCCCAACCCCCCCACCCTTACCCCTTTCCTTAACCCCCATCCTTACCCCAACCCCCACCCCCGCCACTCCCCAGCTACCCCTGAACGTCTCGCGAGCCACTCTACCCAAGGTGATTATATAAATGCATATGCAAATTGAGGGTTCCCGCGCCTTGGGATCGAGCTAAGGCCAAGCTTAAAAAAAAGAAGCCGT
>NC_051415.1:24850898-24851314 GCF_015228065.2 Penaeus monodon
AAGGACTCTAAATACCGTCTTGCTTCGGCCTCCCCAAGGGCCGGTCTTGAAGGCGTCGCTGCGAGGGATTGGAGGCCCAGGGAGGCAGGAATCGTAGGAATCCCCTCTCGGAGGTCCTACGCTCAGCGAGGGAGGGGAAGGGTTGGGGGGGAGTGGGAGGGAGAGGGGAGAGGGGTTGGAGAGTGATGGGGGCAAGGCGAGAGGTGCTGGGAGGAATGGGGGGTGGATTGTGGAAGATTTAGTGGGAGGGGGTGATAGGGAGAGAGGAGAGGGTTGGGGAAGTGGGGGAAAGGGGATGGTGGGGAGGGTGGGTGTTAGGTTTGGGAGGAGAAGAGGAGGAAGCTTCCTTGATTTCCTTCCTCACTTTCCCCAACTTTTCCTTCATTATTATTCACCCCTTCCCCACTTTCATTCTT
>NC_051415.1:24851843-24852000 GCF_015228065.2 Penaeus monodon
GGACGGGCGCGATGCCATTCCTTCGAAGCGCGAGTCGGGGCCCTCCCCAAGACGGTTTCCAGGGGGGGGGGGGGCAAGCGGCCGTGGTACCGTTACTTAGAGCAACGCTAAGAGGCTCTCTCGGCTTAAGCCCTGAGTGTCGGGGCGGGAGAAAGAC
>NC_051415.1:24852349-24852494 GCF_015228065.2 Penaeus monodon
ATTCTTTCCCTTTCTCCCTCATTCCCCAGCTCTGTCTCTCCTTGCACTCCCATCCCTTCTTTCTCCCTCTCGCCCCCCCTCCCTGCATTCACACGCATTTTCGAATATTTCCCCCTTACTATTTCATTACGCATATGTATGTGTA
>NC_051415.1:24853452-24854041 GCF_015228065.2 Penaeus monodon
GTAGGGGGAGAGAGCTAGGCGTGGGTGTGCGTGCCTCATGGACGTGCCAAGCCAAGGCCCCGCATCGCCCGGCCTCCCGCAGACGCCGAATCGCGCAGCCAATCCGCGGATCCAGGCGGACGCATCCAGCCCTCGCTCCCCCATTCATCAAATTAATCTCCTTTTTCGGCCTCCGTCTCATTTGAAGGCGACTACATTCCAGAGGTTAATTTTCAACGACTGCAGTTTGCAAAGTCAAAGCTCGGGGTGCCATTTAGCATCAACATCCCATTCGAAACGCAGGCAATTTCGCCCTTAAAAGACCTTGAAATATCCATTCTGTTCAGTCTGCATCAATGAGGGATTTTTTCTACAGCGTGAACAGGTGAGAACTGTTCAAAACCTATCTGTTTTGTGTTCCTCTCTTATGGTGTCTCTATTTTTTATCATATTTCTTGTTTATTTTTCTTCTTTGGGTGTTATTTGATGATGGAAGCAATTTCGCTTTCATTTGCAACTGGACTTTGCAACATTCCCGGTGGCAACGGCTCTCCCTTTAACTTTCGCTCATGCTGTTCAACTAATCTAGAAGTTCCATACGCGGCTTGCA
>NC_051415.1:24854078-24854200 GCF_015228065.2 Penaeus monodon
ATGCGTGGGGGGCGCTCAGTTGAAAAATTTGTCTTTATTCGTGACTATTCTAGGGGTCACAGTGTTAGCAAAAGTGGGACAAATAAACGGGTTGGTAAAAATAAGAAAAGGTAGGTGTATGC
>NC_051415.1:24854605-24855287 GCF_015228065.2 Penaeus monodon
GGTCGCTCATTTACCTTCCCCCTCCCCCTCTACCCCACACTCAGAAACCCAAACCTTTAAACTCAGTCACACATAAAAGCTATCTTCACGTCCCTTCCGTCAGCCACTTCATTAAAATCAAGAACAGACCTTGTATTCTTGTAAGACATATCCCCTGATCAGCGCTGTGTCGGACGTGCATCGTGGGCGTGCATCGTGGGCGTGCATGGCGGGCGTGCATGGCGGGCGTGCTTCCGCTACTCTAAATGCCGTGTCACTCTGAGGAATGTCTTTTCCATTTGCTCGTGATAAGAAGAGTGAGGAGGGATAAAAAAGAGAAGAGTGGGGGGGGGGGGGTTCAGATGTCTTAAATATGACGTGTTTTTTTTTCTTCTTCTTCTTTTTTTAATCCTGTTATGCGGTCGTTGACAAAACTCTGAGGCATTGTCTCTGTGTACGAATCTCACCTTAAGATTGTTCATTCATTCTTTTATTTTCATCGGCATTTGGCACCTGAAAATCGCCATCTTCTCTATAAAAAAAAAAAATAAACGAAACAATATCAATAAATCTAAATGCAATTAACAAAAGAAGAGATAAGAAAACAACGCATAATTTCCCCCGGTGTTTTATTTTACCCGCGTTCGTATAAAATCCGCAGATATCATCACTAAACGACGAAGCCCATCACGAACTGACGTCG
>NC_051415.1:24855342-24855497 GCF_015228065.2 Penaeus monodon
GTTCGCATAAGACCAAACCGGATGCCTCTGTCTACGTGCATCACCTCTTCAAGAACGCCCAGAGTTAAATGCCCCGGGAGTCTTACCCACCGTCTTCCCTGCCCGTCACAAGCCTCATTATAACTCATTATACTTCCGTTGTTATGAGTTTCTTA
>NC_051415.1:24855537-24855674 GCF_015228065.2 Penaeus monodon
CCCTTTCCACCGGCCGAGCGGTTCTCAGGTGCAATCGGCATGGTAAGTGATTCAAGGTTTGCAATTAACCTAATGACAAGATGGCGTACTAAGTCCCAGATCGGAGCAAAAGACGTGGTTGCGTTACACACTAATTG
>NC_051415.1:24856042-24856170 GCF_015228065.2 Penaeus monodon
AAGCAAGAACAAAAAAGAGAGAAACAGTGAAAAGGAAGCCGATTGACATATAGAAAGTGAAAGAAGCAAGAGATTGACATCAATAAAACGTATTTATACATTAGTAATTTACGGTTACATAACACCAG
>NC_051415.1:24856226-24856623 GCF_015228065.2 Penaeus monodon
TCTAGGAGCCTTCCAAATGTACGAGTCGGGATTAACCTTTGTCATTTTCCACCTGCAGTCGATGTAAACAAAGACCGTCGTTTTAAGGTCTGTATTTTAATGGGTTTTGATAGGGATGGTCGACCTTACGTGGGTATTTGTGAATGGGTTGGTGTCGCATGTTCTTGGCTAAGTGCCTCTGTGTTTGATTGGAGAATGAGAAACATCTTGATAAAGGTGGAAATAGCTTAGGTCGTAATTAAGCAGATGTAAGAAATAACATAAGCTCTCGCTCTCTGTGTCTCTCTACCTCCGTCTAGGAATTTCTCTTTTCCTTTAGCTTTTAATCTTATTTTTATTTTTCATTCCGCTTTCTCTGCTTTTTATTTCATTGTTTTGTCTACAAATGTCTTTCTAG
>NC_051415.1:24859341-24859426 GCF_015228065.2 Penaeus monodon
CCCATTTCTCCCGCTTTGCTGCAAAGGCTTTCCATCTGACACTCTTAAAACATTCAAACATTCTGTAAACGAATATATTACATAG
>NC_051415.1:24859543-24859797 GCF_015228065.2 Penaeus monodon
TAGATGTATCTTACCCAGAAGAGAATTCCTTTCACTAGTACTGTCTGCGTGTCATGCAGGATTCATGACTGGGCCTTGCATGGCGGAAGTACCCGGGGCTTGCAAGGGCTCTTAGTGTGTTGCATATTCACGCGATTTTGCAACTTCATTAAGTGGATATGTGTTTTGGTAACGGCTAAAAGAAGCGTTGATGAATAGCAATTATATGTTGTGAATGTGGGTTTTGTATATTCCATTAAAAAATTTGTGCGCGG
>NC_051415.1:24862221-24862712 GCF_015228065.2 Penaeus monodon
GTTTGCAAATACAGTAGATTAGATATACATTGTCATACAAAGTTGTCTCTCAATTTCTATCCTTTCAACGAAGCCAGCAAACTAATCTTAAGGCCGGAGCATCTTAGGAAACGTTGGTGAACGACCAGGTTATATAGCATTCCGGAGCGAATTCGTAAGCTAAAGTGCCATGGCAAAGCGACAATCTAACTACAGTAAAATGTGCCTTGTTTCGAGGGAATGACAAGCAGTACGCTCTTCCCCGTCTCGATTATAAGCGCTGATACTTTTCGGTATCTCTTTCACGCTTCGTTATCGACCGCTTTACGTGATCTATTTTATGTATCCTCTGTACGAATCCAGGAGGTGAGTTTTACTGTAGGATATTGGAGGATATTTTTGCTTTCTTTATTATATTTCTTGCAATTAAAACGACATAGAGGGGAGGTATGCAAAGGCCAAAGACCTGTTAACCGGGTTAGCTGACCTTGTTTGTGTGTCCTACCAACCCT
>NC_051415.1:24862739-24862925 GCF_015228065.2 Penaeus monodon
TAGTGTTCATGTTAGGGCGAGAAGACGTGTTAGAAAATGTGTTCATTTGAAAAGGTCTGAAGCTAAATAAGTACCAATAATTGATGGTTTCTTTTCAGAGATGATGCCTAAGGTTTCTCGATGCTGTGGGAAAAGCGTCTGACGTGTTGACAGCAATCATTATGATAAAGATATGGTCGCCGCTCT
>NC_051415.1:24862950-24863137 GCF_015228065.2 Penaeus monodon
TCACGTATATAATTACTATAATTACTAAGATAAAGAAAAGTCTTTTGATTAGTATTCCAGTGTTTCAGCTGCTGTTTTTTTTTTCTTCTTCTTTCAGACAAAAAAGGGAAGTGCCATTCTCCCCCAGCGAGGTCAGCAAACTGTGAAATTCCCATAGAAAATCACGGTGTCCCGGGTACAACCATAG
>NC_051415.1:24863180-24863412 GCF_015228065.2 Penaeus monodon
CTGACCCATGCAATACCAAGGTTGACACAGGTCAAAAGAAACAGAAAAAAAAAATCCCACGACCAGCTGAGGATAGAATGGAATAATGATATGATAAAAAAAAAAATCCCCTCTGATAATCTATTTCGGAAATATACGGATAAAATTGCTCAGAAAGAAATCGATTAGCAAACAAATATGCGTCAGAGGAGTTGTACAAGATGTGATTGTGTTTGTAGGTGTCTCTGCAGAA
>NC_051415.1:24863467-24863566 GCF_015228065.2 Penaeus monodon
CATGATTAACCCTTTCTCTAGTTTTCTTCGATAAAGGTAAAGTGGAGGAGGTAAGTGTTAGGGATGTGCTTTAATGCTTCGAAAGACAGGAGAAGGCAT
>NC_051415.1:24864274-24864512 GCF_015228065.2 Penaeus monodon
CTGAATAGACAAACTGGATTTTCACTGAAGATTTATCGTGTCATACATAAATCTGAAAGGAAACACAGTCTAAGCACGTATCCCTTTACGTTTCCCTTATCTTTATGGAAAAAGATGGAAGAAAGATAAGTTTTGAGGCAATTTGTAGATTCAGAAGAACATTTGTGTTATTCATTCCCCGATGGATGGCCTGATTGTCGTTGATAGAGAATATCGATAAGTAACTTCAGCCTTTGCG
>NC_051415.1:24865347-24865527 GCF_015228065.2 Penaeus monodon
CATGATTTTCCTCGAAGACAATCACACGACTATTTTCCTTCTCCTCAAGAGCCGAGGAGCGACCTCGCAAAAATCTGTCAACATGTCCTTAAAGACTTCCATATCGAAAACACCACAATCATAAAACGGAAGATGTTATGAATACGATAAAAGGTTAAGGGGTTTGTCGAAGAATCCATT
>NC_051415.1:24865704-24865808 GCF_015228065.2 Penaeus monodon
TTATCTATCTTTCTACCTCCTCTTATTCAGGCACTCTGCCCCCCCCCTCTTCCTCTCTTCCACTCTCCCATTCCCTCCTGCAGCGTCCCTCTCCTTAACACCCC
>NC_051415.1:24865893-24865984 GCF_015228065.2 Penaeus monodon
CCCTATCCCCTTTCTCCGTTTTCCAACAGGCGCTCAATTATTTTTGCATTTTGAAGGGTTGTTAGTGCCATCATTCATTTAATATTGTTTG
>NC_051415.1:24866323-24866436 GCF_015228065.2 Penaeus monodon
CGGGGACGCGGCGACTCACCTGGACGAATCTAATGAGCGTTGGCGCCGCAGTCAGCCGGGGGCGAACGGCCAGCGCCCTCGCTCGAGATTTCTGTCTCGACGACTCTTGTTTG
>NC_051415.1:24866622-24866890 GCF_015228065.2 Penaeus monodon
TCATGAAAGTAAGTATTACGTGTTTTATGTGTGTCCGTGTGTGTATCCTTCCGCCTCCCATTAGCTCTCTCTCCCCCAGCGTGAGCGCCACTAACTAAGCTGTTTTCCCGACCTACGTACATTTTTCACTCACTCCTTTCGAGCACAATTCACAACAGACCAGATTACCCTCCCACCGCGGCCGTTGTGGGTGTCCTTAATGGGTTGTCAAGTACTGTGCCTCTTTCACCTCGGTCGCTTCTTATGGCCAAGAATGTGCTGCTCTCGG
>NC_051415.1:24867305-24868132 GCF_015228065.2 Penaeus monodon
GCCTTTCTCACATCCCTTCCCTTCTGGCCGCTAATTACACTCTCTTGCCAACTTGACGTATTTGTTCTGTTTATTCCAAGTCTCGCATCATCATGGTTATGTCTGAGTGGGCGAAGGGGGTGGGGGAGGGAAAACAAACAAACAAATAAAGAGTGGAATTGCATTTGGGAATAAAAATGGCTAATCAAAAGACGGGAAATTAATTAGATGATGATTGAAGATAATGTGCAAGTCATCGTACCTTCATGGTGTGAGTGCCTATGATAATGTCAATGGTAATTGACTCTTTTTTGTTTATCTTTTAGCATTCGGAATGATAAGTAATCTTTTTGGTTCATTCCCATCCCTTTTTGTTTTACATCGATAATACCATTCATAACTAATTTCTCTCTTTCTTACATTGATAGTACGACCCATAAACATTTCCTTGTGATCTACGCATCTCATTACGGGTCTACCCCCCCCCCCCTCTTTTAATAATTTCTCAGTGAACAAGAGCCGATCAGTTCATCGCCAACGACCATTTTCAGGCTTCATTTCACAGATCATTTCCCGACAGACCATTTGCACGTAAAACAACGCATGTGAGACAGACTTTCCAATCGCGATCGACATTAACATAAAAAAAAAAAATCATTTTAACCCTTACTATTAATCTTAATAATCTCAGTGTTTCCTTATATATCACACTAAATCTACTCAGCTTCTCCTGCACTCCACCCCCCCCCCCCCCAGGAAAAGAAAGTGATAGAAGAAAAGGGAAAAGAAAAAAGGAGAAGAAAGATTGACTCAAATTAAGATTTGTTCATTGTAGTTGTTGATCCGTA
>NC_051415.1:24868742-24868871 GCF_015228065.2 Penaeus monodon
AATCTTCGTGGTGTCTTGATGTTCAGATATAATTAATGATATGCCCTTTTAGGGACATGGTTCTCTCCCGTGTCCTTTTAGAGATGAGGGTTAAGAAGGAGTGATTTTAAAAACTGATGAATAAAGAAT
>NC_051415.1:24869172-24869451 GCF_015228065.2 Penaeus monodon
AAAAAAGAAAATAATCCCATCTGAAAAGCGTCGTCGACAAAGCCCATATATGTGAGCGCACCCCCTTGGCAACACCGGCGTCATAATTACACCCACGTAATCGACAAAATGCAAAGCACAGCTGCAATGGCTTCGTCTCTCGCCCCTTCACTCGCCAGCGCTGACATCCTCGCAACCCTGTCCAAGCATCCTGTTACCTCTTACGCAAGCAATTAAAAGCACAGGGGCCTCCTCGCGACAGCTAAATCGGTGGGGATATTTTTTTTTTTTTTTTAAGTA
>NC_051415.1:24869864-24870004 GCF_015228065.2 Penaeus monodon
TTCGGCTGAGGTACAAAGCCTTACCAAATTGGGTTTCTCAGCAAATAATAGGATCCCTGTCTGGGGCAGAATGGGCCAGAGCAAGGATCTCTCTCGTTGGGTGCCAGACTGGGCCAGAACGTCCCTCTTCCCGAAACGAG
>NC_051415.1:24870171-24870590 GCF_015228065.2 Penaeus monodon
TTATGCCTGTGCGTGCGTGCTTCCGGACGAGGAAGGTATATCGCCAGTAATTAAAAAAAAAAAAAAATGAACACCTCTTTTACCAATCCAATTCAGTCAATCATTTCATAAATAGTTAATAAGTATATAAAATACTGCAATCTCATAACACACATTCCTGATTTGGCAATAAGACAGAAGAGAAAACATAGCTTTGACACTTGAGTAACCCAAATTACTCCGAAACACAACCCACACTCACCCCGCCCCCCCCCCCATCTCATCTAACAAGGCAATTAACAGCCATTATCAAGTCCCAACCGACTGTAAACTACCACCCCCACCCCCCCATTACCTTATCCCATTAACCCATCACCCCATCACCACCATAATCGCCAGCCCCCATTAGACCATAGCAGAAATAACGATGATTACAACGT
>NC_051415.1:24870910-24871618 GCF_015228065.2 Penaeus monodon
CAGCTCAAGAAGAAAATGGAAAGAAGACCTCAGATGTTGAGCCGAATACACCAGTCACGTTCAGAGGCAGAGTGGGCTAATTCCTTATTAGCTGCCAGTCAAGTAGGTCCGGTTTTGCTTTTTGTTTCGTCGCGGGTAGGTTGGTGATGGTGGGGGGGGGGTGGGGGGGGTGGGGGGATGGGTGGGGGTTGGGGGGATAGAAAGGGAGGGGGTGTTGGGAGGAGGAGGGGTCTATTAGGGTTGGGGTATGGGGTGTAGGAGGGGTAGGGGTATGTAGGGAGGAAGGGAGGGTGGGGGTAGGGGGGGTGGAGGGGTGGGGGATATGTAGGGAGGAAGGGAGGGTGGGGGTATGTGGGGGGAAGGAGGGGTGGGGATATGATGGGGGGCACTCAGGTGGGGATGAGAGGATGGGGGCAACGAGAGATCTTCTAGGAAGGGGGGGGAAGAGATGGGGGTTGGGGGCGTGATGGTGGGGGTACGTCGAGAGTACAAATCGTCTCGTTCGGTCTATTCTGGGGTCTATTTGGGGTCTATTTGGGGGTCTACTAAATGTGTGTGTGTAGGGGGGGTTTACTAGTGTGAGGGTTAAGAGTAGGGGGGTAGGGGGCCGTCTCTTAGGCGTCTGTTAGAATAAGGGGGGGGGGGGAGGGGCTCGTGTAATTAACCCCAATTAATCTTTGCTGATTCGGATGAATTCGCTAAATGAGA
>NC_051415.1:24871664-24871798 GCF_015228065.2 Penaeus monodon
GTCGCTATATTCGATAATCTACTTTTTGCTATTATCTTTATTTTTTCGATGGACGTTTTCGTGATGGAGTGCTTTGTATCCCAAATTGATGTACTACTAAATGCATTTGCGCTTAAAACACTTTACGCCTGCAC
>NC_051415.1:24878278-24878377 GCF_015228065.2 Penaeus monodon
GTGTGTGTGATTTGAAACGGGCGTTAAGGAGCAAATCGAGTAAATATGCGCCTTAAATTACCGAGCATTCCTACAAAAAGGTGTTTGGTGAATTGTGCA
>NC_051415.1:24879295-24879415 GCF_015228065.2 Penaeus monodon
ACAAATTTGTGTTTACTGCAACAGTGTTTACCAAACTTTCTCCTGAAGAAGCTTTTCTTTTCTGTCGAATAACATATTTCTTTGCACCGACGTCCCTCTCTACTGTCACTAATCTTCCGT
>NC_051415.1:24879914-24880081 GCF_015228065.2 Penaeus monodon
CTTATTTCTTACCCTTCAGTAACTTTTTGTAGGATCCAGCATGAACCTTGTTAGTGACGAAGCGGCAAATCCCTTTATAATGACTTTTCTGAAAATTCTTTTGGAGTCACCATAACACATTCCTTGCTCTTTCGCTCGCGCCTCGAACTCTCGCCTGAGTTCTGCCT
>NC_051415.1:24881194-24881792 GCF_015228065.2 Penaeus monodon
TTTACATATGTAGGTATATACCTACAATCCCCTCCCCCCACCACTGCCTTATCCTCTGACTCCCCCACGACCCCTTCTCTCTCCCCTTCTCTTGCACCTCTTCTTTTTTTTGCTGCATCTCCCCTCTTTCCCCTTCCCCCACCTCCTCTTTCTTCTTGCTCCGCCTCCCTCCTTTTCTTCTACCCCCCTTTCAACCCCCTTTCTGATTGCTTCTCTTCTCTCCTTCTCATTTACCTCCCCCCCCCCCCATCGCAGCTCTCTCTTTCACTCCTTCTCTTCCTCCTTTCCTCTCCCCCCCCCCCATAATTTCCTCTCTCCCTCCCTTAACCCCCATCAACCTCTCCTCTCCTCTTTTTCCTCCTACTCTTCTCCCTCTTCCTCTCTTCCCTTCTTCTCCTTCCCCTTTCTTCTCCCAAGCATCTTCTTCCCTCCTTCCTTTTCAACACCTTCCCTCTCTCTCCTTCTCTTCCACCTTCCTCCTCCCTCCCCGATAATCTCCTCCCCTCCTTCCTTTTCTCTCTTCTAGAAGTGAAGGAGGGAGAGAGAAGGAGGGAGAGAGAATGCCTTCTCTACCTCTCTTCACCCCCCCAATAATGCG
>NC_051415.1:24882062-24882255 GCF_015228065.2 Penaeus monodon
AAAACCCCACGGAGAATGCCATGGGGATTGACAAGTGTAATTAGGGCAGCCAGTGATTACGCGAACGCTAATCGAAATCAAATTAAGTGTCAGTTACTGTAATACGATTTTCGTTTTTCTCCACCTTTTCTTTCCCCGTGCTCTGTTTCGTCTTTCTCCAGCTTTTCTTTTCCTTTTTCTCTCTTTTCTCTCT
>NC_051415.1:24882782-24883238 GCF_015228065.2 Penaeus monodon
TGATAAATCAGGGGGGAAAAGCCTAATAAAAAAGACTGCACCGAAATTAAGAGAAATGACTCACACAAAATAACCTCGACTCTGACCGCCGCATTTCCCGACACCCTTTCGTACATCAACATCAAACATATAATTAAACAAGGAGTTATCTACCGGCATAATGGACACGAAAGAAGAAGAAAAAATGGAAGAAAAAAAGAACTAGTATGCGAGGCAAGTGATGCGCCGTCTCTGTAGATTAAATTTCCATCGCGGATTGCGGCGATGCGACCTGTGATGGAGAGAGCGTTCGCGTGACGTGGCCGGCTAATGCATCATGTACACGGCGTTCGCGTAGTAGGAATGCGACAGAATCCCCCCTCTTGCCGCTGCCCACAAACAGACACTGACGGGAAACATAATTCAAGAAGAATTTCCAGGTTGTCATTAACGGCGGGGAGGGGGAGGAGAGGGAGA
>NC_051415.1:24883268-24883688 GCF_015228065.2 Penaeus monodon
CGAGCGCATGCCTTCTACAGGAACGCGGTTGTTGTTCTTTGCGAAGCGCGTCGTCCTCCACCTTGCGTGACGTCACAAATGCTTACACGAACGGATTTGGCAATGTCTTCTGTTATCAGGCACCTGACAAAAAAAGAAAGAGAGAAAAAAAAACAAGAATTTTCTCCGTATCGTTTTCTTTCTTGTCTCTAGTAATGCGAAAATAATATCTTCAGTTCATTTTACTTATTTTCTTGTCCAATCTGCGTAAAAGAGAAATTATAATCGTGCTGTTCTGTTCTTTATGTGTTCGCGTGCATGTGCTGGTGCAGGATTGCATGTTTTGGTGTGGATGTGAATTGATTTAATGTTGCTGTTTACCGTTTGAATATAGGTATATATTTGCATATACGGCTAGAAATCTTTAATACATACTCATAC
>NC_051415.1:24883779-24883947 GCF_015228065.2 Penaeus monodon
GCACGTGATTGTATAAACTTACTCTTCCTTTTCATATTCATTATCTTATCGTGTGAAGTAAATATCTTAACAATTTTCATTAATTACTGAAATTTGCTGAAACTTAGTTCATGATATCGATTTTTTCCCTAAATAATTAATTATTATTAACCACTTTCACCTTTGCTG
>NC_051415.1:24883975-24884227 GCF_015228065.2 Penaeus monodon
GGGGGGGGGTTGTTCGTTATAAATATTTAATCACGGGAATAAATGCTAGATTAAGGCTGAATAATATATAATTATTAAAAATTGATAAATGTTATAATACAGAAAGACAGACTAGCATGAGAAACGATATTTTTTGAAAATGTAACAGACATTAATGAAAATATATGATGTATGAAAAAAATATATATATCCTAATAGCATTCCACGTAAATTTTCAAAACAGAAGAAATGAAAATCCACTTCTAGATATAA
>NC_051415.1:24884306-24884418 GCF_015228065.2 Penaeus monodon
AATCCATGAATCAATATCCCTTACATCAAGTTTTAAAATTAAAATTTTACTTAATATCCATTACTTTCAAATGATAGCACCGTTGCACAGGGACTAAAGGGTAAATGAGTTA
>NC_051415.1:24884473-24884548 GCF_015228065.2 Penaeus monodon
GAGAGAGGAGAAAAAAGAGAATTGGAAAGAGAATTTATCATTTAAGAATCTGCAGTAATTAGAAATTTCGTTTCT
>NC_051415.1:24885529-24885649 GCF_015228065.2 Penaeus monodon
ACTATGGTAACAATCCCGCAATTCTGCAATAACATCATTACGCCACCGTTAATACCAGCAAAATCTCGTAATGTGTGGTATCCCTTGGTATTTTTCATTCGCAAGGTCAATGGCGCTCTC
>NC_051415.1:24885948-24886389 GCF_015228065.2 Penaeus monodon
GCCTTTCCTTTTCTTGTAAGTCACCACCACCATTACTTCCAATGGCATTCCCTTCCATTCTTTTATTTTACTTTGACCTGGCGCCATTATCTTCTTCTTTTTTTTCTACTATCGTAATAATCCATAATCTGCAATAACATCATTACGCCATCGCTAATGCCAACATAATCTCATGATTTATGGTATTCTTTCGTTGCCACATCCCAAGCAAGGTCCATGGCTCTCCAGTGCAGTTTAATGAGCACGTTCTAAAAAGGGTTTTGTGCAACGTGTACAAGATGCAGGAATCCGTTGCAACTTGGATTCCCTTTCTTGGCCGAATTCATTATCTTTTTCTTGAGAGAGGATTAGTAAATCACGTACAAGCACTCACGCAATCATCTTTGCTTGCGTGAGTCAACTCCCTCAAACGTTTGGGTGTGGAGGTGTGGATATACGCAT
>NC_051415.1:24886948-24887469 GCF_015228065.2 Penaeus monodon
GTCTATATAAAAAAAAAATACATCGTGTAACCGTTTAATCGACTGACGAAACAAAGGACATCGCTTGGGATACATCGTCCCCCACCCTCATTTGCGTCGGACACTCTCACAATCCTCCGCTGCTCCCATTTCCGAGCGAATATTGACAAAACATCTCCAAGACATCGAAGTCAGTCCCCCCCCCCCCCTTCCTCCTCTTCCGGCCAAGCCAATATACCCGTGTTGGTACTTATGAAAAACGGGCCAATCGGAGTGGACGTCATTCGAGCTCAAATAGGCACTTTCTCCCTCCGCGTTATCGTATGGTATTTTGTCCGGCCCATAGCCACGGGCGAGGGAATGGCCCGGACTTCGGCTTCGCGTGTCTGTTCGGGTCGTCGGCTTCCTCCTCCCCTCCCCCCTCCCCCCTTAGAGGCTGAACGAACGCCGTTTCTCTCTCCCATCCATCGCTAGAAGGAATGAAAATGTAAGCCGCATATGTCCAGGGGAAATACACCACTATATCGCCAATGAGCAACCCC
>NC_051415.1:24887728-24888183 GCF_015228065.2 Penaeus monodon
GCATAGGCGACCACCTCGAATAAGCCTTTGAATAAATCGGTAATGCAATTTTCTCGGGTCTTGCTATCGCCCACCAGATCTATAGGAGCTATAAATCTATGACAACAGACCCGTTCATCATGTCTAAGGCTCAGACTTGCTCAGACACCACGAGAGGTGCTGCGGGACGGTAATTGCCTCCAACTTGCTATATTTCAGTTGCCTGTACAGGCATGTGCCGCGACCCTAAATCTTATTATAACTTGGGAATTTTGCTAGAAGTTTATCATTATTGCATTAATTTATGATCCCTTTGGCTTGTCGTGGGAGCGGGTGTTTTACATCGTGAGAAAGGGACATCACAGTAAATATCCTTCTTGTATGTACATCCGGCGACGCTGTCTCCAGTGCGAGGAATTTCCACTCTATTCAACGGCGAGACGAGATAGACATCGGCCGCGACGCGAGACTCCGAC
>NC_051415.1:24888541-24888676 GCF_015228065.2 Penaeus monodon
CGTGGCGAAGGGGTGTCTAGAGATACACTCAAAGTATGCACGTATCTTTGTGTATTGACACCAATCCCTTTGTGGCAACGGAATGAATCAGCCAAATGTATGCTGATCCTTAGAGACACAAACACCCAGTCCCGC
>NC_051415.1:24889493-24889701 GCF_015228065.2 Penaeus monodon
ATAAACAGCGATCACAGGCATCGGTGTGATTGCGAGTAATTCAAAAACGCCATCAGAACACTCTCGGGCAACGGGACGGCTTGGCGCCCGCTCCTGCGTCTCCCCTAACAAACGGATTACTGCTAAACTCACCCAAATTACCCTCGTAACTGAACGACTAATTGCAAGACCAACCAATCTACCAACACCACCGGCCCCTCCTCGGCCT
>NC_051415.1:24890183-24890307 GCF_015228065.2 Penaeus monodon
AGACCAAGTTTGTTCAGCCATTCACATTGTCTGTGTATTTTGCTTGCCTAAATGGTCAGCTGCTATCTCGCTTGATTCTTGCTTCCCTAGACTTCAAAATCTTTTGATTTTTTCCTTGAGTTGC
>NC_051415.1:24890887-24891359 GCF_015228065.2 Penaeus monodon
CGTATTATCTTTTTCAAACGTACTATTGCTTTCATCTTGCGTGCTTGATGATTTTTTGCCTTTCGTGCATGGGTTTATTCCCACGAACTTTTAAACCTATTATCACCCCCTGGTTTATGTCTGTCTCATTCCTCTACAGGTTAACCTTTGCCCCAGTGCTTTCCTGGCCATCAACAACCCCATAACCCACTCGTGTGTTTTTTGGGTTTTGCTTTCTTGTTCACTCCGGTCCCTTTTTGTGGTGTCTGCTTGCCCTTCTTTTTCATTGTTTTCTCCGGCCAAAAATTTCTCTTTTTTCTCTCCAACCCCCAGCGGTTTAAGCAAAATTTAAATTTCTTTTTAAAATTCCCCTTAACTCTAATGTTTCGCTGAAAAAAAGATTTATTCCACCAGAACCCTTTATTTTCTGAGTTTTATATCTTTTTATTACATCCGAAACAGATGCATCTTTAAAATTGGGGATTCTTTATCA
>NC_051415.1:24891773-24891975 GCF_015228065.2 Penaeus monodon
AACCCAAACCCCCAAAACCCCACCACAAAAACACCCCCAAACCCACACACACCCAACCAACAAAGAAATAATATTATAAAAGGGGAATAATTAAATATAAAAAATAAGAGTAATTTTAAAAAAAAAATTAAAACAAGGCAACATATTATTTAATTAAAAGAGAAAAAAAACCCAAAAAACTATATATTTTTATTTTATATTA
>NC_051415.1:24892245-24892674 GCF_015228065.2 Penaeus monodon
TGATGAAAGACATACAATCTTAAGATGCACTCTGTTTCTGAGATGTAATAAAAGAGATATCAAACTCATGAAATATGAAAGGTTACGTGTGTGGAATATACATCTAATTTTCAGCGATAACATTAGAGTTAATGGAAGAGATTATAACGCAATTAATTTTACTTAAACCGCTCGGATGGTGGAGAGAGAAAAAAAGAGTAATTTGGCACGGAGCAAACAATGACAAAGAAGAGGCAAGCAGACACGCACGGAAAAGGGACCGAGAGTGAACAAGAAAGCAGAAAGCACAAACACACGAGTAGGTTATGAGGGTTGTTAGATAGGCCAGGCAAGCACTCGGGCAGAAGGTTAAGCTTGTGAGCAGGGAATGAGACAGACATAAACACACGGGTGATAAATAGGCTTGTAAAGAGTTCGTGGGAATAAGAC
>NC_051415.1:24893135-24893259 GCF_015228065.2 Penaeus monodon
GCAACTCAAGGAAAAAATCAAAAGATTTTGAAGTCTAGGGAAGCAAGAATCAAGCGAGATAGCAGCTGACCATTTAGGCAAGCAAAATACACAGACAATGTGAATGGCTGAACAAACTTGGTCT
>NC_051415.1:24894661-24894822 GCF_015228065.2 Penaeus monodon
GCGGGACTGGGTGTTTGTGTCTCTAAGGATCAGCATACATTTGGCTGATTCATTCCGTTGCCACAAAGGGATTGGTGTCAATACACAAAGATACGTGCATACTTTGAGTGTATCTCTAGACACCCCTTCGCCACGTCTCTTTTCCTCGTCCACTTTGTCTT
>NC_051415.1:24894860-24894969 GCF_015228065.2 Penaeus monodon
CCCTATCTTTACGCTTCACTCTTATTGCCCCTCCATATCTTTCCCTCCCCCTTCTTTGTCTCTCACTCACGGTTTCTCCCTATCTCTCTTCTTTTCCCTTTGTCTTCCC
>NC_051415.1:24895069-24895234 GCF_015228065.2 Penaeus monodon
TAACGGATTAACTTTGATAAAGGTGGAAATAGCTTAGGTCGTAATTTTAAAGCAGATGTAAGAAATAACATAAGCTCTCGCTCTCTGTGTCTCTCTACCTCCGTCTAGGAATTTCTCTTTTCCTTTAGCTTTTAATCTTATTTTTATTTTTCATTCCGCTCTCTC
>NC_051415.1:24897439-24897513 GCF_015228065.2 Penaeus monodon
CGCTTTGCTGCAAAGGCTTTCCATCTGACACTCTTAAAACATTCAAACATTCTGTAAACGAATATATTACATAG
>NC_051415.1:24897625-24897871 GCF_015228065.2 Penaeus monodon
TAGATGTATCTTACCCAGAAGAGAATTCCTTTCACTAGTACTGTCTGCGTGTCATGCAGGATTCATGACTGGGCCTTGCATGGCGGAAGTACCCGGAGCTTGCAAGGGCTCTTAGTGTGTTGCATATTCACGCGATTTTGCAACTTCATTAAGTGGATATGTGTTTTGGTAACGGCTAAAAGAAGCGTTGATGAATAGCAATTATATGTTGTGAATGTGGGTTTTGTATATCCCATTAAAAAATTT
>NC_051415.1:24899178-24899624 GCF_015228065.2 Penaeus monodon
ATAATTTTATAATTTTATTACAATATATAATTAGTGGAAAAGATGCCCCACAAGAAAAAGCAGTTTGCAAATACTTAATTAATATACATTGTCATACAAATTTGCCCTCTCAATTTCTATCCTTTCAACGAACCAAAAAAAACTAATTTTAAAGGGCCCGGGAGCACCCTTAAAGGAAAACGTTGGTGCCCGCCCGGGTTTAATAGAAATTCCGGAGCGAATTCGTAACAAAATTTGCCATGGCAAAGCGCCCAATCAAACTACGAAAAATGTCCCTTGGGTTTTCGAGGGAAATGCCCAAGATACCCCCCTTCCCCGTTTTCATAATAAGCGCTGATCTTTTGGGTATCTTTTTTCACGCTTCGTTATCGCCGTTTACGTGTCTTTTTTTTAATGTATCCTCTGTACAAATCCGGGGGTTTGAGGTTTACTGTAGGATATTGGGA
>NC_051415.1:24899653-24899749 GCF_015228065.2 Penaeus monodon
GAAATTAAAAAACCCGACATAGAGGGGGGGTATCCCAAAGGCCAAAGACCTGTTCCCCCCGGTTAGCTGCCCTTTTTTTGTTGTCCTACCAACCCT
>NC_051415.1:24899773-24899955 GCF_015228065.2 Penaeus monodon
TTTTCATGTTAGGGCGAAAGACGTGTTGAAAATGTGTTCTTTTAAAAAGGTCTGAAGCAAAATTTAAGTACCAAAAATTTTAAATGTTTTTTTAAAAAGGGTTTCAAAAGGTTTCTCGATGCTTTTTGGGAAAAGCGTCTGAGGGTTTGACAGAAATCTTTGAAAAAGATATGGTCGCCGTC
>NC_051415.1:24899980-24900623 GCF_015228065.2 Penaeus monodon
TCCGAAAATAAATTACTATAATTACAAAGATAAAAAAGTTTTTTTGATTATTTACCCCCCAGTGTTTTCAGCTGCTTTTTTTTTTTTTCTTCTTCTTTCAAAAAAAAAAAGGGAAGTGCCATTCTCCCCCCAACGGGTCAGAAAACGGGGAAATTCCCATAGAAAATTTCACGGTTCCCGGGTAAAACCATAGAAAAAAAAAAAGGGGGGGTAAAAAAAATAGATAAAAAAAAAACTGCCCCATGCATACCAAGGTTGCCCAAAAGGTAAAAAGAAACAGAAAAAAAAACCCCACGACCAGCTGGGGATGAAGGGAAATAATGATATGAAAAAAAAAAAAAAAACCCCCTCTGAAAATCTTTTTTGGGAAATATACGGTTTAAAAATTGTTTCAAAAAGAATCGATTAGCAAACAAATATGCGTCAGAAGTTGTACAAGATGTGATTGTGTTGTAGGTGTCTCTGCAAAAAGGTAGATAGATAAACGGATCAAATAAATTTGGTTGATAACAGATAGATATTAGACATGAAAATTAAACCCTTTTTCTAGTTTTCTTCGGAAAGGTAAAGTGGAGGAGGTAATTTTTAGGGATGGGGCTTTAATGCTTCGAAAAACCGGGGAAGCGCCGGATAAACCCCCCCC
>NC_051415.1:24901467-24901730 GCF_015228065.2 Penaeus monodon
TCCCTAAATAAAAAACTGGATTTTCATTGAAGATTTATCGTGTCTACTAAATCTAAAAGGAAACAGTCTAAGCACGGTTTCCCCTTTACGTTTCCCTTATCTTTATGGAAAAAGATGGAAAAAAGATAAGTTTTGAGGCAAATTTTTAGATTTAGAAAAACATTTGTGTTATTCATTCCCCCTGGATGGCCGATTGTCGTTGATAAGAATATCGATAATAACTTCAGCCTTTGCGTATGAAAAAAAATGATCTAAAAAGTGCT
>NC_051415.1:24902545-24902720 GCF_015228065.2 Penaeus monodon
CTGATTTTCCTGAAAAATCACACACTATTTTCCCCTTTTCCCCCCAAGACCCAGGAGCGACCCGCAAAATCTGTCAACATGTCCTTAAAAAAATTCCCCTATGAAAACACCAAACATAAAACGGAAATGTTAGAAAACGATAAAAAGGTTAAGGGGGGTTTTGAAGAAAATTTTT
>NC_051415.1:24903172-24903252 GCF_015228065.2 Penaeus monodon
CTCCTCTCTCCCTTTCCCTCCCTTTTTGTCACCCCCCCTTTTTTCCCCCCTTCCTCTTTCTCTCCCCTTCTCTTTTTTTT
>NC_051415.1:24903594-24903786 GCF_015228065.2 Penaeus monodon
CCTTTGGGTAAAAAAAAAAGGGGAAGGGGGGGGTTTTTTTTTTAAAAAAAGGGGAAAAAAAAAGGGGGGGGGTTTTCTTTTTTTTGTGCTTTTTCCCTTTGGGTTTAAAGGAAAAGGGAAAAGAAGAGGTTTTTTTTCCCCCCCCCCCCGGGTGTTTTTCCCCTTTTGGGGTTTTTTTTTTTTCCGTGGGCC
>NC_051415.1:24903818-24904545 GCF_015228065.2 Penaeus monodon
ATCTTGGGAAGGGGGAAGAGGTCCCTTTTTTGGGGGTTTTTTTTTTAGGGGGAAAGGTTTTGGAGGGGGGTTTGGGGAGGGGGGGGGGGGGGGAGGGGGGAATTTTTGGGGAAGGAGGGGTTGGGGTGGGGAGGGGGGGGGGTGGGGGAAGGGGGGGGGGGGGGGGCGGGGGGGTGAGGGGGGGGGTGGGGGGTGGGGGGGGGGGTTTTTTGGGGGGGGGTGGGGAGGGGGGGGAGGGGGGGTGGGGGGGGAGGGGGGGGGGGAGGGGGGGTGAAGAAAAGGGGTTGGGGAGGTTGGGAGGGGGGAGGGGTGGGTTTGAAGGGGTTTTGGGGGAGGGGGGGGGATTTTGGGAGGGGGGGAGGGGGGGTTGGGGAAATTCGGGGGATGGGGGGTTTTTTTAGGAGGGGAGGGGGGAGGGGGGGGGAAGGGGGGGGAAATGGGGGGGAGGGGTGGGAGGGGGATGGGGAGGGGATGGGGTGAAGGAGGGGAGGTGGGGAAGGGGTGGGTCGAAGGAGGGGAGGGCTGGGAGAGGAAAAAAATGAAGGGGAAGACAGGAGGGAAGGAGGGAGGGTGGGGGGAGGGCAAGAAGGGGGGGACTTCATATTTTCAATCAGTTCTGTGTTTGCGACATGTGGACACCCGGGAAGCGCCTGCAAGCGCCTTGAAAATCAGCTCGAGATATTGTGACCTTCGATTAACTAGGCCCTTCGGGTGTAGGAACAATAAA
>NC_051415.1:24906398-24906584 GCF_015228065.2 Penaeus monodon
TCCTCCCCTTTCCCCCTTCTCTCTGTCTTCTTCCCCGTTTCGGGGGGGGCTGCCTGCTGACAGGGCGAAAGACAAAATCTTGAATAAAAGTAACAAGGGATATTCGACCAAGTATAAAAATAGACATGAGGCAAAAGTAAAAATCGGGGGAACGCGATTCCGTGTAAGTTTCATCTCCTTCACTAC
>NC_051415.1:24906827-24907068 GCF_015228065.2 Penaeus monodon
CATCCCCCCTCTCTTCCTCTTTGCCCCCAATCCCCTCTCACCCTTCATCACCCTCCAGTCGTAGGTCGTGATCACTAGAACGACGAACCAACGACCAGAAACGACCCCCAGCAGAGGGTGTCTCTCGGAAGATTTCGCTTTTGCATCACAGACGACTATATCAACGACCTGGAGCTTCCCCTTGCCTATATTTTGTCCCCTCGTCACCCTCATCCCCCCCCCCCAGTTCGACCCCCCCCAT
>NC_051415.1:24907214-24907309 GCF_015228065.2 Penaeus monodon
ACCGCCGCTTCTTTTCCTCCGAACTTATCCCCAACTTCCCCTACTCTATTCCCGTCCCTAACCGTCCTTTCCTCTTACCTTCTTCTTACCTTCTG
>NC_051415.1:24907381-24907482 GCF_015228065.2 Penaeus monodon
TTTCTCCCCTTCATCGAGAACGTTTGTCTCCCGATATCGTGATGGGCCAGCCGTCCCTTCGAGCTGTGGTCTATGTTACGGGATCGTCGAGATGGACACCT
>NC_051415.1:24907796-24907882 GCF_015228065.2 Penaeus monodon
ACCAGGTGATTCCTCTTATTTTCAGAATTTATCCTTATTCTCCTCCTCCTCCCCCTCCTCCCTTCCCTCCCTCCCCTACCCCCGCC
>NC_051415.1:24907913-24908027 GCF_015228065.2 Penaeus monodon
CCGACGCGACGCACGACTCCTAAAAAATGGCTGTGGCTTTTTCTTGTAAATTTTGCTTCTTGATTTTTCTTTGCTTCATTCTTTTTTGTTCGATTTTTGTTTTATTTATGAAAC
>NC_051415.1:24909016-24909284 GCF_015228065.2 Penaeus monodon
CATTACTCCTCGATACCCCGAGCATCTCGCAACAACGCTGTCAGCATCACCACACGATGACCATTTCGCGAACTGGCCGATTATCACCCAGCCTTTCGTCTCCCGAGTGTTACTGCGATGAAGACCCTGTGAGGAGGCTTCTTTTAATCATACTTCTGAATCAGGCAGATACCTTGAGGGGAAAATTGAAGGGAAAATTGACGGGAAATTCGTTGTAAAAAGGAGGGGAGCAGAAGATAAGAATAAATAATAAGGGAAGAGACTATGG
>NC_051415.1:24909957-24910134 GCF_015228065.2 Penaeus monodon
CGCGCGTGGTACCCCCCCCCCAGCCTCCCTCGGCAGTGTGTAAGTAATGGCGAGGTTAATCGAACGGCGCCTCCATCCACGCATATTAATAATCTTCCCGGCCGTCATGATCACACGCTGAAAAATGACTGCCCATCTTCTTCTCCCTCAGCACATGCTCTTGAAAATTATTATCAT
>NC_051415.1:24910402-24910622 GCF_015228065.2 Penaeus monodon
GGTGGGAGAGATGAAAGGAGGGAAAGAAAAGTCTACGCGATGCTTTTATTCTTAACATTCCTCTGCTATTTATTCTTCTGCTATTCCTTTATCTCGAGGTAAAGACCCACCTACTTCTCACTATTTTCCAAATGTGAATTCAAAAAAGAAAAAGATCCCGAGGAGTGAAAAATAAAAACGAACACGATTGGGAAAAATCTTTTCTCCTTAGCTCACTCAC
>NC_051415.1:24910690-24910967 GCF_015228065.2 Penaeus monodon
CGGTCTTCCTCCTCGATAATTATCAGGAATATGACCCGAATTTATGGTTCGATGATTTCGTAATTAGCAAAGCAATAGTCGGGTATATGGACTCATTAACCGGAGCGAATGTGTCTTCAAGAAAAAAAAAACGATTTCTCGGAAGCTTTTGTTCTCAGATAAGCGAAGGTTCTGGAGAAATAAACAGCCTGGAAGAGATGGCTTTTGGACTGAGGAGCATGCGGTTAATTAGCTGGTAGATGACATACGAGATAAATAATAAGTATTAGATTGAATG
>NC_051415.1:24913164-24913232 GCF_015228065.2 Penaeus monodon
TCTCTTCAGTACTCTCAGAAGCCATCATGGACAGCGCGAGAATTAAAGGGAGCTTTACAAACATTTCA
>NC_051415.1:24914752-24915016 GCF_015228065.2 Penaeus monodon
ACCTTCGCACTTTAAGCTTCAACCTCCCGCGCTCATCATCACCATATCTGTTCCAGCTCATCACCACGCGCTGTCATCATACCCATAATTTGCATCATCATCCCGTCAGCTTGAACCTTCTTGCGCGGGGATTGGCTGCCTTGGCGCGGGAGTACAGGCTCGTCTTGTTGCAGGCGAGGGAACGGGCCTCTGTGCGCGCGCCCCGAATTTTTTTTTTTGAGGGGGGGGGCTTTGCACACTCACATACACATACAAAACATGCAA
>NC_051415.1:24915575-24915660 GCF_015228065.2 Penaeus monodon
TAAAGCTGTATATACAGTTGCAATGGCTGGCATATGCTTGTCTGCATACGTATGTCAAAACACGTGTCTACGTGGGCTTGCATCA
>NC_051415.1:24915764-24915833 GCF_015228065.2 Penaeus monodon
TTTTTCACACTTTTAATGCCATATATTTTGGTCTTATCTTATTGTTTTTTTTGCTATGTTATTTAAGTT
>NC_051415.1:24917140-24917213 GCF_015228065.2 Penaeus monodon
CTTCTTTTTTACCAGGACTTTACACTGTGATTTTATTTATCTCATTCAAATATCCTCCTTTTATCCTGGGCCA
>NC_051415.1:24917366-24917455 GCF_015228065.2 Penaeus monodon
GGAGCGGGCCCGGGACTCAGTCCTACATACATAATTCCAGCTATTTATAGTTCTCTTCTAGTATGTTTCTTTCATAGATACTTTGACTC
>NC_051415.1:24917703-24917891 GCF_015228065.2 Penaeus monodon
AGGACAAAACCCGGATCCCACACCACCAGCGTCCAGTAGTTTACTTAGACGATAAGGATGTCTGAGCTCTGTTATACCATACAATAAAAGGGTGAACATAATTGTAACACGACTGAATCGAACGACTAGTGCACTATCGACACAGCTAAAGTTACGTCCAAATACAACTACCAGGACGCGCATCATCC
>NC_051415.1:24918502-24918587 GCF_015228065.2 Penaeus monodon
CGGTATATTTGTAAGCCAATCCCTACGCAAGCAAGGCTTACCGTATTTGCATACGTTTCAGCAAAAAGCATATACAATATCAGAA
>NC_051415.1:24918628-24918858 GCF_015228065.2 Penaeus monodon
CCAAAACACAGGCCTACACGACTGAAAGCTTGTCTGAAGGACTGATGGAACACGACCATGAAAGCGATGACGTGCGTGCGAAGGAAAGCGATGGAGTTTAGTAGGCGTTGATGGAGTGTGCGGGAATGCGGATAGACGGAATGCGAGAAGGAGTGAAATCGGAATACAGGCTGTGGGCGTTTGTGGTGGAGTAGGGTCTCTGATTCTGATTTCGAAATTATATTTTCTTC
>NC_051415.1:24919195-24919259 GCF_015228065.2 Penaeus monodon
ACACACACTCACACAATTAACACAAGGAACACCAAAACCGCAAATACATTCAAGATGCATCTCT
>NC_051415.1:24919292-24919417 GCF_015228065.2 Penaeus monodon
TCGCCACGACTTACTCTGGCAATCAAATTAAGTGTTTATACGGAGCCGAGAATGGTGTCTTGGGATAAATGCACTTCCGGGTATGGAAGGCTTAGAGATTATTAGTAATATTGCTTAATTTTCAC
>NC_051415.1:24919644-24919730 GCF_015228065.2 Penaeus monodon
AAAGTGCAAGAAAAAGTGCAAGGAAAACGTGATATTAACGAACGAACAAGAGAGACAGAGAATAAGTACAGTGATAGAGGTAACGA
>NC_051415.1:24919807-24919973 GCF_015228065.2 Penaeus monodon
GGTAATGGAAAGACCAAACATTCGTCATCAATAGACATAAAACAAATCTATCGTTTTCATAGGCATCTCCTGAAGGTCTTATTAGTTCCATTTAAATATCATTGTTTATTGAAGACCAAGAGCTCCATCTGTTTGATATGAATAAAATGATATGCAAACGAAACTT
>NC_051415.1:24920046-24920127 GCF_015228065.2 Penaeus monodon
CCTCCCCTTTATTCTATCTTCCTCCACTCAACTTTACCTGCATTTCTCCCTCTTCCACATTCGTCCTCAAATCCATTTTCT
>NC_051415.1:24920172-24920326 GCF_015228065.2 Penaeus monodon
GCTTTCTCCGTCAATCTCTCTTCCTTCTCTCGCGTAACCTTCAGGAGTTCAAGTTACTGAAAGCAAAGGACGAGCGTATACAAGGGTGCTCGAGGTTTCATTATTAGCCATCCGTTTGTTAACTGATTTATCTATTACACGTACAGATACGCAA
>NC_051415.1:24920446-24920586 GCF_015228065.2 Penaeus monodon
TCCCCCCCCTCCTCCTTCTTCTTTGACCATGTATAGAATTATCACTTTATTTCTGAATCTGATTTACTGTTACTCAACTCCCTTTGAATATGATTTACATAACGACTTGATTCATAGACACTCATTCTCTCGCTTTATTT
>NC_051415.1:24920902-24921026 GCF_015228065.2 Penaeus monodon
CGGGCCACCAAATCATTCAACACTCTAAGTGATATCTGATGTACTTCAATATTTCAGTTAGACCAGTCAGTTTGCGTTCTGATTCGCTTTTTCCCTTGCATGAAAATAGACGTGCGGTTAATAT
>NC_051415.1:24921869-24922218 GCF_015228065.2 Penaeus monodon
CACACAAACCGTCTGTCTCACAGCAATCCTTCTAACCATTTTGATCTTTATTCGCTCTCGCCAGAATGCCAAAAAGCAGTGAAAGGCAATAAAATATGGCACCCTCCAAAGGCACTCTCATCCATATGCCGTGTCGGGAGAGCATAAGACATTACATGCTAATTATACATCAAGTCCATGTCACACAACGGCGTGATTAAATAAATATATACATAATAATCAGATGTATGTCAGATATGTCACGGTGTTTGACATGTCGGCGAAGTGTATGTCAAATGTTTGCTTAATACATCTCAGAATATTGGTGTAATATTTCTCATCTGTGCTGAGCAGTGCCGTTAAAAATTTG
>NC_051415.1:24922686-24922922 GCF_015228065.2 Penaeus monodon
GCGTGCTTGTATATACACAAGGTTTCACGTCATTAATTTTCTTTGACCGTATTTTGTCACAGCTTTTTGCATTTCATTGCCAAATGTAACAATCGTGTTTGCTGGAAATGGCATGCACATTCGATCTCTTAACCGGGAGTGTGTTTTGCCTTTCAACATGACGTGTGCGTGACGAGCGAAGGCCGTGCGCCTCGTGCATGGACGCAAGAAACTCGGATGCAGTTAAAAACACACAA
>NC_051415.1:24923022-24924303 GCF_015228065.2 Penaeus monodon
AAAAGACGGCAAGGAAAACATATTCATTCCCTCGATAGAGAAAATGAACGTTTTGACACAGAAAACGGGAAACCTCTCTTATCCTTGGACATAAGGTGAAAGTTAAACAAAGTTACAAATTTAATATCTGTAACCCCCCCCTCCTCCTCCCCCATTTTTTTTAAGTAACATTATAATGGCTGAACCTGCGCGTTCAAATACCGTCAGGACATAAATTGGAATTAAAAGTTTGACTACTCTAAAACACACGTCACTGAATGTTTGTAGGAACTAATTAAAAGTGCAGATTTTTTTTGTAAAGAGTTGTTTAATAGTGCTGGGTCCTGACAGCTAACAAGTATTTATTTTTCATAGTAAAAAGGGGGTAAAAATGAAATACACAAAATGTTATTGTTTTAAAAATGGAAGAATCATATTATGAAATACATATACCATATGTTTTTGACTCCGTTTCCCTGTTATCAGAACTTTTTTGGTATCAATAATTGATATGATAATGATCTTTTGTTTGATATAAATTCATTATTATTTCTTCCATACCAATCAAATATCTATCAAATGAAAAGTGCCTGACTCTATTTTTTATTTGTTTATTTTGTTTTTCAAACTTTCAAAAACTATAAATCAATCCCCTATGGCTATTCGATATTTGATGAATGACTGTCATATCTCTCAATATATAATTTATTCCGTATGTCATTTCATATTTATTCGCCGTGAATTGCATTTACCACCCCGCTTATTTTATGCTATGTTCATTGTTTTAACGTTCATGACATTGCGTTGTTGTAACGTATAAAGAGGATGCTGGATGTTTCATTACACGAAGTTTCTGTTTCTTGAAAGTTTTAAGAATTTCAAAGTATTTCTGTCACTTCTAATTCCTCTCCGATTATCATGAATAGCGCTAAATTATCTTCATTTATCGGCATTACCGTTACGTCCTGATTAAACCCTATTTTAATGGAAAAATAACATTGTAATATCACGTCTTTCAAAACCCATATTTTAGTCTTCAGGGATTGGTTACCACCTCATGTTATGTGTTACTGAGAGGTTCTTGTACATTCTATATTGCCATCGAGCGCCGGGAAACAGATATGAGAAATAAGGACAAACAAGTTATTAATGAAATGAGAATAAAAATCAAGTTCGTCGAAATAAAAATGTCAAAGTTAAACCTAATCTTCTGAAGCGATACAAACCAATTTTCTAAAGTGGTGAGAAATAAACCACTGGCTCTGGGGCCCCGACACCACCGCTCCTGCACCTTGTGGGAAG
>NC_051415.1:24924518-24924696 GCF_015228065.2 Penaeus monodon
TTACCTTTTCTTACTATGTACACTTTTTTTTCACCGGCATTTCTTACGTATTCCGCGGATATAACGCCCACCTGCAGTTCCGCGTCTTTTCTGTCCAATTTGATTTCAATGAATGGTTAGTGGAGGAAATCTGGGGCTTTCTCCACGTCACGCGGAAAGCATGTACAGCAGCGTGTGA
>NC_051415.1:24925031-24925346 GCF_015228065.2 Penaeus monodon
CTTGAAAGTTTTAAGAGTTTATAAGTATTTCTGTCACTTCTAATTCCTCTCCGATTATCATGAATAGCGCTAAACTATCTTCATTTATCGGCATTACCGTTACGTCCTGATTAAACCCTATTTTAGGGGGAAAATAACATTGTAATATCACGTCTTTTAAAACCCATATTCTGATCTTCAGGAATTGGTTACCACCTCATGTTATGTGTTACTGAGAGGTTCTTGTACATTCTATATTGCCATCGGGCGCCGGGAAACATATGAGAAATAAGGACAAAAAAGTTATTAATGAAATGAGAATGAAAATCAAGTTCA
>NC_051415.1:24925710-24926142 GCF_015228065.2 Penaeus monodon
TACCAACGAGAGAGAGGCACTGCCTTCAGACGTCCCTAGGCCAGAGGCTAGACAAAGTGCAGCTAAATGAAAGGGGTCTTGGCCTTCGGGATCCGTTGCACACCGAGGACGGTGATTGCAAGACCCCCTCCCCCCGGGTGTCGAGGCCGGGGTGGTTGCGAGCTCGACCCTGCGTGGCTTCGTCTGTATGCCCCGTCTCCCTGCTCCAGCGTCGAGGATGTCCCCCTTGTTAGTGGGCGGCTCCCCTCGAGGCCGGGGTCTCGCGTCCGCCCGCTGGGGTGTCAGATGCATCCGGCCGCTGCTTAGGGCAAGGGGCGGGGGCGCAAGGAGGGGGGTGCCGGGCGGCCTGGCTCGGAGGCGCCAGGGGAGCGAGCGCCTGTGTCCGGCTCAAGGAGGAACTCCGGCGGAAGGCGCGGCCTTTGCGCGACAGAT
>NC_051415.1:24926242-24926690 GCF_015228065.2 Penaeus monodon
CTCATCCTTTTTTCCATAATTCCATTCCCTTTCCCTTTTTTCTTGTAAGTCCCCACCCTCTTCCAATGGCTTTCCCCTTCCATTCTTTTATTTACTTTGACCGGGCGCCAATTATCTTCTTCTTTTTTTACTATCGTAAAAACCTAATTTTTGCAATAACACATTAGCCATCGCAAATTTCCAACATAATCTCATGATTTATGGATTCTTCGTTGCCACATCCAAGCAAGGTCCTGGCTCCCAGGCATTTTTAATGACACGTTCAAAAAAAGGGTTTTGTGCAACTGACAAATGCAGGAATCCGTTGCAATTGGATTCCCCTTTTCGGGGGCCAATTCATTATCTTTTTTTGAGAGAGGTTTAAAAATACGTCAAGCACTCACGAAATTCTTTGCTTGCGTGAGTCAACCCCCTAAAAATTGGGGGTGGGGAGGTGGGACTACGCTTT
>NC_051415.1:24926963-24927171 GCF_015228065.2 Penaeus monodon
AGACAAAAAGGTGAAAAAATAGAGAGGGGATAGATAATTATAGACAAGGATAAAAGAAAAAACGCCCCAAAACAAAAAAAATAGATGGATAGATAAAAAACGGGGGGGAATAGTATAAGTGACCAGAAATGATGCTGACCGACTTAAAAACAGTAAATCAGTAAACAATGAAAACGATGAATATCATATGATAAAAAGATAAGAATAC
>NC_051415.1:24927218-24927772 GCF_015228065.2 Penaeus monodon
CTTTATGGTCTATATAAAAAAAAAAAATCGTGAACCGTTTTTAAACGATGGGAAAAAAAAAGGGCATCGCTTGGGAGACATCGCCCCCACCCTCATTTCGTCGGACACTTACAAACCTCCGTGCTCCCCTTTTCCCAGCGAAAATTGACAAAACATCTCCAAACTCGAAGTCATCCCCCCCCCCCAATTTTCCCCCTCTTCCCGGGCCACCAATATACCCGTGTTGGTACTTAGAAAAAAGGGGCCAAACGGAGTGGACTATTGACTCAAATAGGCACTTTCTCCCTCCCCGTTATCGTATGGTATTTTGTCCGGGCCCTAGCCGGGGAGGGGGAAAGGCCCCCCACTTCGGCTTCGGTGTGTTCGGGGCGTCGGCTTCTCCTCCCCCCCCTCCCCCTTAAGGGAACGAACGCCCTTTTCTCCCCCCCATCCATGCTAGAAGGAATGAAAATGAAGCCGCATATGACCAGGGGAAAACACCACTATATCCCCCAATGAAAACCCCCCTGTTCCCCTTTTCTTCGTTCTTTTTCTTCCCCCCTTTCCCCAGTTTT
>NC_051415.1:24927982-24928371 GCF_015228065.2 Penaeus monodon
GCATAGGGACCACTCGAAAAGCCTTTAAATAAATCGTAATGAAATTTTTCTGGGGTTTGCTATGCCCACCAGATCTATGGGAGTTAAATCTATGACAACGACCCGTTCATATGTTAAGGCTCAGATTTGCTCGACCCACGAGGGGTGCTGGGGGAGGGAAATTCCCTCCAATTTTCTAATTTCAGTTGCTGAAGGCGTCCGCGACCCTAAATTTATTTAAAATTGGGGAATTTTTGCAGAAGTTATTTATTTGCATTATTTATGATCCCTTTGGCTTTTCGGGGAGCGGTGTTTTACATGTGAGAAAAGGGACATCAAGTAAAATTCCCTTTTTGTTGTACATCCGGGGACGCGTCTCCCGTGCGAGGAATTTCCACTCTATCAACGGC
>NC_051415.1:24928423-24929027 GCF_015228065.2 Penaeus monodon
TAGGACAAGGGGGGAGGGAAAGAGATGGAGGACAAAAGGGGGGAAGAGACCGAGGGTGAAAAACAAGGGGGGAGGGAAAGAATAGGGGATTTAAAGGGGGCGAGAGATGGAGAGGACCGAGAGTGAAGACAAGGGAGGGGAAAAAAGGGGATAAAGGGGGGGAGAAGGAAGGAGACCGGAAAGGAAACAAGAAAGGAAGGGGGAAAAGATGGAGAGACATAAAGGGGGAAGGGAGAGACCCAGACTGAGACACAAAAGGGGGGGGAAACAAATGGGGAACATAAAGGGAAAAGAAAAGAATAAAGGGGAAAAAAGTGAGTGAGAGACAAAAAGGGGAGGGGAAAAGATATGGGGGGGAAATAAAGTGAAGGTAAAGATAGGGGAAACAAACAAGACCCCGAGAGAACCGAACAAAAAGACAAAGGGGACGGGGAAAAGAGACTGGCGAAGGGGGTTAGAGATACACTAAAAAGTAGCAGTATCTTTGTTTTTGACCCAAATCCCTTTGTGGAACGGAATGAATCACCAAATTATGTGACCTTTAGAGACAAAAACCCCCAGTCCCGCCCCTTTCTTTTCCCCTTTCTCTTGGTGCCCCTTCTCT
>NC_051415.1:24929337-24929905 GCF_015228065.2 Penaeus monodon
CCCCCTCCTTTCCCCCCCCTCTCCCTTCCCCAACTCCCCATCCATCCTGTCCTCCCCATTTTTTTCCTTGTCCACATTCTCTTCTCCTCCCCCTCCTTCCCGATTTTTACCTCCCCCCCCAACCCATTTGGCATCCTCTTCCCCTCCCTCCCTTTCCCCTCCCGGGCCCCTCCCTCCCTCCCTCCTTCGCGCCTCCCTCCCTTCCCCCCCTTCGCGCCCCCCCCTTTCCCCCCCTTTCTCGCGCCTCCCCCCCCTTCCCCCCTCTCGCCCCTCCCTCCTTTCCCTCCTTCGGCCTCCCTCCCTTTCCCCCTCTCGGCCTCCCCCCCTTTTCCTCCTCCGGCCTCCCCCCCCTTTTTCCCCCCCGCCCCAAAAAACACGATCACGGCACGGGTTTGATTGCGAGAAATTCAAAAAGCCATCAAACATTTTCGGGCAACGGGACGGCTTGGCGCCCCCCCTGCTCTCCCTAACAAAGGATTACTGCTAAAACTACCCAAAAAACCCTCGTAAGAACGTAAATTTCAAGACCAAAAAATCTACAAACCACCCGGGCCCCCCCGGGCCCTTT
>NC_051415.1:24930609-24930916 GCF_015228065.2 Penaeus monodon
TGGATTCCTGAATGCAAAGCATGTATACATGCAAACCAAAAAGTGTGTAAATGACACCCACCACACATTGAAATAAACTTACACATTATACAGGCCACATAAGGACACAGACACATCACGCAAGACCAAGTTTGTTACCCATTAAATTTGTCTTGTATTTTGCTTGCCTAAATGGTCAGCTGCTATCCGCTTTATTTTTTGCCTCCCCCAAATTTAAAAATTTTATTTTTTTCCCTTTGGGTTGCCTCGGTCATTCCTTTTTCTTTTTATTTTTTCTCTTTTAATTCCATCTCTCTTTTTTAGTTTA
>NC_051415.1:24931083-24931559 GCF_015228065.2 Penaeus monodon
TTAAACGTACGTATTTGCTAATCTTGCTGTCTTGCTGATTTTTTCCCTTGCGGCATGGTCTTATTCCCACGAACTCTTTACAAGCTATTTATATCCGTGTGTTTGTCGTTCATTCCCTGCTCCAAGTTAAACCTTTGCCCCGAGTTGCCTGGCCTATCTAAAACCCTAAAACCTACTTGTGTTTGTGTTTTTCTGTTTGCTTGTTCACTCTCAGTCCCTTTTCCGGCGTGTCTGCTGCCTCTTTTTGTCATTTTTTTGCTCCGCCCAAATTTATTTTTTTTTTCTCTCTCCCCCATCCGAGCGGTTTAAGTAAATTAATTGCTTATAATCTTTCCCTTAATCAAAGTTTCGCTGAAAATTGATGTATTTTCCACACACGTAATTTTAAATTTTTATGAGTTGAATCTCTTTTTTTACTCTCAGAAACAGAGTGCATCTTAAGAGTATGTCTTTATCATTTGTTTTTATGTATATGA
>NC_051415.1:24931590-24931768 GCF_015228065.2 Penaeus monodon
CTCCCTTTTCTTTTTGTGATTGTGTTTTATATATATATGTTAAAATATAAAAAATATATAATTAGTATATATATATATATATATATTGTATAATTAATACACACAACCCCAACCCACACACCTAAATTTATCCATGAAAAAGAACATTTTGGAAATAAACATTGTGTGTGTTTGTGTA
>NC_051415.1:24931942-24932058 GCF_015228065.2 Penaeus monodon
AATTTTATAATATATATATATATTTTAAAATAATAATATTATATTATATATATATAAAATTTTTATATAATTTATATATATATATATAATTTAATTTTATGTTGTCTGTCCGTTTG
>NC_051415.1:24932162-24932364 GCF_015228065.2 Penaeus monodon
GTTAGCATTTATCTGTGTTTACCAGTGATATTTTATGTCCACTGTTTTTTCCTCTTTTTTTAACATATTTTATCAAACACTTTAGAAAACATAATTATAAACTGTCATTATTTTAACCACGTAATTTCTTACGTAATTTTGGCAGTAATATTGCGCCGTAATTCTGCTTGTTCGCTGATTTGTGCTTTTTGGTTTTTAAGCT
>NC_051415.1:24932648-24933120 GCF_015228065.2 Penaeus monodon
AAGGAACCTCCGCCAAGACCGGACGGCGGCGCTTCCCACATCTGTCCGCGCAAAGGCCGCGCCTTCCGCCGGAGTTCCTCCTTGAGCCGGACACAGGCGCTCGCTCCCCTGGCGCCTCCGAGCCAGGCCGCCCGGCACCCCCCTCCTTGCGCCCCCGCCCCTTGCCCTAAGCAGCGGCCGGATGCATCTGACACCCCAGCGGGCGGACGCGAGACCCCGGCCTCGAGGGGAGCCGCCGACTAACAAAGGGGACATCCTCGACGCTGGAGCAGGGAGTCGGGGCATACAGACGAAGCCACGCAGGGTCGAGCTCGCAACCACCACGGCCTCGACACCCGGGGGGAGGGGGTCTTGCAATCACCGTCCTCGGTGTGCAACGGAACCCGAAGGCCAAGACCCCTTTCATTTAGCTGCACTTTGTCTAGCCTCTGGCCTAGGGACGTCTGAAGGCAGTGCCTCTTTCTCGTTGTTA
>NC_051415.1:24933481-24934634 GCF_015228065.2 Penaeus monodon
GAACTTGATTTTCATTCTCATTTCTTTAATAACTTTTTTGTCCTTATTTTATATTTTTCCCGGGGCGCCGATGGAAAATATAAATGTACAAAAAACCTCTCAGTAAAACATAACATGAGGTGGTAACCAATTCCTGAAGATCAGAATATGGGTTTTAAAAGACGTGATATTACAATGTTATTTTCCCCCTAAAATAGGGTTTAATCAGGACGTAACGGTAATGCCGATAAATGAAGATAATTTAGCGCTATTCATGATAATCGAGAAGGAATTAAGAAGTGACAGAAATACTTATAAACTCTTAAAACTTTCAAGAAACAGAAACTTCGTGTAATGAAACATCCAGCATCCTCTTTATACGTTACAACAACGCAATGTCATGAACGTTAAAACAATGAACATAGCATAAAATAAGCGGGGTGGTAAATGCAAATTCACGGCGAATAAATATGAAATGACATACGGAATAAATTATATATTGAGAGATATGACAGTCATTCATCAAATATCGAATAGCCTAGGGGATTGATTTATAGTTTTTGAAAGTTTGAAAAACAAAATAAACAAATAAAAAATAGAGTCAGGCACTTTTCATTTGATAGATATTTGATTGGTATGGAAGAAATAATAATGAATTTATATCAAACAAAAGATCATTATCATATCAATTATTGATACCAAAAAAGTTCTGATAACAGGGAAACGGAGTCAAAAACATATGGTATATGTATTTCATAATATGATTCTTCCATTTTTAAAACAATAACATTTTGTGTATTTCATTTTTACCCCCTTTTTACTATGAAAAAAAAATACTTGTTAGCTGTCAGGACCCAGCACTATTAAACAACTCTTTACAAAAAAATCTGCACTTTTAATTAGTTCCTACAAACATTCAGTGACGGTTTTTTTAGAGTAGTCAAACTTTTAATTTCCCAATTTAGTCCTGACGGTATTTGACCGCGCAGGTTCCAGCCATTATAATTTTACTTAAAAAAAATGGGGAGGAGGAGGAGGGGGGTACAGATATTAAATTTGTAACTTTGTTTAACTTTCACCTTATGTCCAAGGATAAGAGAGGTTTCCCGTTTTCTGTGTCAAAACGTTCATTTTCTCTATCGAGGGAATGAATATGTTTTCCTTGCCGTCTTTT
>NC_051415.1:24934752-24934958 GCF_015228065.2 Penaeus monodon
TTGTGTGTTTTTAACTGCATCCGAGTTTCTTGCGTCCATGCACGAGGCGCACGGCCTTCGCTCGTCACGCACACGTCATGTTGAAAGGCAAAACACACTCCCGGTTAAGAGATCGAATGTGCATACCATTTCCAGCAAACACGATTGTTTTCATTTGGCAATGAAAAAGCAAAAGCTGTGATAAATACGGTCAAAGAAAATTAATG
>NC_051415.1:24935949-24936316 GCF_015228065.2 Penaeus monodon
AAACAAATTTTTAACGTCACTTCTCAGCACAGATGAGTAATATTCCAACCAATATTCTGAGATTATTAACCCAAACTTTGACTCCCACTTCGCCGACCTGTCAAACCACCGGGGACATATCTGACATCATCTGTTTTTATGTATAATTTATTTAATCCGCCGTTGTGGGGACATGGACTTGATGATATTAGCATGTAATGTCTTATGCTCTCCCGACACGGCATATGGATGAGAGTGCCTTTGGAGGGTGCCATTTTTTTTTTGCCTGGCACTGCTTTTGGCATTTGGCGAGAGCGAATAAAGATCAAAAATGGGTTGAAGGATTGGTGAGAAGACGGTTTGTGGTTTTTTGTTTTTTTTGTTTTAA
>NC_051415.1:24939985-24940571 GCF_015228065.2 Penaeus monodon
ATTTATATCCTCTCCTCCCTCTCATCTCCCTCTTCTCTTCTCCTCTGTCTCCCTCTCTCTCCTCTCCCTCTCTCTTCTCTTCCTCTCTACCCTTCATCTCTTTCCTCCCCTTCTTTCTTCTCCCCCTCTCTCCTCTCTCTCTCCTCTCCCCCTTTCCCCTCTCCCTCTCTCTTTTCTCCTTCTCCCCTCTCCCTCTCACTTCTCCCCCTCTCTCCTTTCCCTCTCTCCTTTCCTCTTCTCTCCTCTCCCTCTCTCTTCTCCCCCTCTCCCCTCTCTGTCTCTCATCTCCCCCTCTGCCCTCTCCCTCTCTCCTCTCTCCTCTCTCCCTTTCTCTCCTCTCCCACTCTCATTCCCCCCTTCTCTCCTCTCCCTTTCTTCTTTCTTTCTCTCCTCTCTCCCTCTCTCTCCTCTCCCACTCTCATTCCCACCTTCTCTCCTCTTCCTCCTCTTTTCGTCTTTTCCTATATTAACCGCACGTCTATTTTCATGCAAGGGAAAAAGCAAATCAGAACGCAAACTGACTGGTCTAACTGAAATATTGAAGTACATCAGATATCACTTAGAGTGTTGAATGATTTGGTGGCCC
>NC_051415.1:24940672-24940838 GCF_015228065.2 Penaeus monodon
GGTAAGTGTGTGATGATTGTTTTTCTTTTCTGGCTCTCTCTCCCTTCTTTCATCGCCTTCTTTCTTTTTTTTTTCCTTTTCGTCTTCTTTTTCTTCTTCTGTTCCTTCTTTTTTTGCCTCTTTTTCTTTTTTCCTTTTTTCGCTTTTTACTTCTTTTTTCTTTACA
>NC_051415.1:24940878-24941033 GCF_015228065.2 Penaeus monodon
CATCTTTTTAAATAAAGCGAGAGAATGAGTGTCTATGAATCAAGTCGTTATGTAAATCATATTCAAAGGGAGTTGAGTAACAGTAAATCAGATTCAGAAATAAAGTGATAATTCTATACATGGTCAAAGAAGAAGGAGGAGGGGGGGGGGGGGGA
>NC_051415.1:24941147-24941258 GCF_015228065.2 Penaeus monodon
ACGTGTAATAAATAAATCACTTAACAAACGGATGGCTAATTATGAAACCTCGAGCACCCTTGTATACGCTCGTCCTTTGCCTTCAGTAACTTGAACTCCTGAAGGATACGC
>NC_051415.1:24941495-24941970 GCF_015228065.2 Penaeus monodon
TTTCGTTTGCATATCATTTTATTCATATCAAACAGGTGGAGCTCTTGGTCTTCAATAAACAATGATATTTAAATGAAACTAACAAGACCTTCAGGAGATGCCTATGAAAACGATAGATTTGTTTTATGTCTATTGATGACGAATGTTTGGTCTTTCCATTACCTCTTTTCTTTTGTTCTCTACTTATTATCCTCATCTCCCTGTTCATCTTTTTCGTTACCTCTATCACTGTACTTATTCTCTGTCTCTCTTGTTCGTTCGTTAATATCACGTTTTCCTTGCACTTTTTCTTGCACTTTCTTGTCCTCCTCCTTTTAATCCTCCTCCTCTTTCAATTCTCCTATCTCCTCTTTCTCCCCCTCCTTCCACTCTTCCAGCTCCTCTCATTTCTCCTACTCTTCCTACTCCTCTTTCCCCTCCTCATCCTTCCACTCTCCCATCTCCTCTTATTTCTCCTTCCCCTTCTGTGCCTCTT
>NC_051415.1:24942003-24942149 GCF_015228065.2 Penaeus monodon
TATCCGTCTCCCCTCTCCCTCGTGAAAATTAAGCAATATTACTAATAATGTCTAAGCCTTCCATACCCGGAAGTGCATTTATCCCAAGACACCATTCTCGGCTCCGTATAAACACTTAATTTGATTGCCAGAGTAAGTCGTGGCGA
>NC_051415.1:24942634-24942858 GCF_015228065.2 Penaeus monodon
GAAGAAAATATAATTTCGAAATCAGAAGCAAAGACCCTACTCCACCACAAACGCCCACAGCCTGTATTCCGATTTCACTCCTTCTCGCATTCCGTCTATCCGCATTCCCGCACACTCCATCAACACCTACTAAACTCCATCGCTTTCCTTCGCACGCACGTCATCGCTTTCATGGTCGTGTTCCATCAGTCCTTCAGACAAGCTTTCGGTCGTGTAGGCCTGTG
>NC_051415.1:24942905-24943025 GCF_015228065.2 Penaeus monodon
TTCTGATATTGTATATGCTTTTTGCTAAAACGTATGCAAATACGGTAAGCCTTGCTTGCGTAGGGATTGGCTTACAAATATACCGACATAAACACAAGAACACACGCACTCTTAATAATA
>NC_051415.1:24945564-24946000 GCF_015228065.2 Penaeus monodon
GAGTAAACAGAACATGGAGAGAAATTACATTTCATAAAACAACACGCCGCATCCCATCCCATCTCCCCGGGCCCTCTCTGCAACCGACTGTCTGCAACGTTGCATTTCACCATAGCGCAAAATATTCCTCCATAATCATCATGCACTAAAGCCTTATTTCACCACAATACGCTAACGCATCCATACGCAGCCTTTGCCACGATTTCACCATACTAAATTCTGCCATATTTAAAAAAAAAAAATGTATTCAGATGTGTGAAAAAGTACATCATTGTCATTTGTTTAGTATACCATCATGGAAAAGAAATTTAACGTTTTTATTCACCGTAATGGGTATGAAATTATATATTATTACTGTAACAAGAACAAGTATTACAGCGATTTTAATTTCCTACCAGGTCGCCTTAATTAGATTCTGCTCTCAGTATTATAATGC
>NC_051415.1:24946190-24946429 GCF_015228065.2 Penaeus monodon
TTGTATGTCTTTTTACATAAGATTTTCCCTTTTATAACTTTCTCTTTCCTAGGTACAATTTTAATTTACATAATAGCTTGATATGTTCACGTTAGCAAAATTGTTAACATGAAAATACTGTACTGGCTTATTTTCCATTGTAAGGGAAGTAGAAATGGAATGTTTGAAGCGTATGCCTATCAGCCTACGTCTTCAATTATACTTGTAGGGAGTTTGATGTCTTGTTGATTATTTTCCTT
>NC_051415.1:24946802-24946898 GCF_015228065.2 Penaeus monodon
TTGGCTGAGGGAACAGCGTGTTTTGACGCCTCGCCCCAATTTGCGGATAAGGATGAAAAGATACCGAGTGAATAACAACGACACATTTTATCCTTT
>NC_051415.1:24947224-24947379 GCF_015228065.2 Penaeus monodon
TGCTCTTTGAAGAGGCGGGCGGGCGTTTGGGAGTATCTTCGAGGGAGTCTCGACTCTGGCCGACCTTGGGATTCAAGCTCGGCGCGCCTTCTGAGGCTCCCGCGGGCTCCGTCGGGGTTCTGAGGCAGGTGCAAGCTTCGGAGCCTCCTACTTCT
>NC_051415.1:24947732-24947813 GCF_015228065.2 Penaeus monodon
GCAATCTCATTACCCACTTATTGAAAAACTATTTGATTACTTAAGCCCAATTGAAGTTGAGTTTTATTTATTATAGAGCAG
>NC_051415.1:24948098-24948432 GCF_015228065.2 Penaeus monodon
CCACGAAGCAGGCTACAGCTGCAATAAAACTGCCGAAAGGTCTACTTTGCAGGAGACAGTTAAGAAGCACAAAGAAACAGGAACAGTGAAAGACGGGGAAGGCAGAGGCAGGAAAAAGAACACAACAAAGAGAGAGAGAGGACAGAGTGATTATAAAAGCTGCCTCACGCGATAGCAGGAAGACATCTAGCTCATTAGCCAGTGAGCTTAAGAAGAATTTTGACATAGATTTGAGTGGTTGGATAGTGAGGAGAAGACCTCTGGAGAATGGTTTATAGTACTGTAGGGCCAAGACGAAGCCATTATTGACTGAAAAGGCAAGGAAGACAAATCA
>NC_051415.1:24948535-24948683 GCF_015228065.2 Penaeus monodon
GGATATAAATGACCTAATTGACAACTTTAATCATTCAGTGTATGTCTGGGGCTATAAAATCATCAATGATTCTAAACATTTGTGATTTTCTTAAATAAAACCAAGAAAAAAGCTTTCCCGGGAAGGGCAGCCGGTTCACCTTGGCCAG
>NC_051415.1:24949238-24949501 GCF_015228065.2 Penaeus monodon
CTCACCACCTTGCAAAACGCACACGCAAAGCTTTTAACATAAATTCACGGGCCGAATCTAATGTACAGATCACGCTCTCCTCTCTCCGCTTGAGTATTGAGCCATCCAAGACTCAGAAAGGACTCGCTTTGATAGTTTCCCCAAGATGAGGGAGAGGCCATTCATTGAGCAATGAACCGCGTAAAATGGATTTCGTATTCTGTAAAATATATATATTTTTTAATAATAAAAATTACGTTTTTTGGTGATATTTTAGGAAGCGA
>NC_051415.1:24949646-24949998 GCF_015228065.2 Penaeus monodon
AGTAAAACGCGTGTGCTTGTATGCGTGTTGCATTGCGACAGCGAACAGAGGGAGGGCGTGCGAGAGAGGATAGGAGAATAAATAAAAAGAGCAAAGGGAATCATAAAGTAACAGAAAGAGAAATGTATAAAGACATTAGTTCAACTGAAGAGAACCCTTGCCTATAACAAGCGGTTTACTGGAACGACCGTTAGACAGAAGGAAATTTATTGATCGCGAAACCAAACGTTTAATCCCTGGTGTAGATAAGATAAATAAATGAAAATCAAAAGCAAGAGGAGATTATCAGTTTCTTGTATTTCATGAGGTATCGCCATTGTCTGGTTTTGGAAAACAAACAAGAAGGATTCCA
>NC_051415.1:24950761-24951082 GCF_015228065.2 Penaeus monodon
TTCAACCGACCTCCTTAAATATCTGGAAAGCCTCATCTGAAGACGATAGGACTCGCCTTGCAAGCTGGCCGTAAGAGAGGCGGACTGACACGGCATACAAAGGCGGAGGGGCCCTGAAGACGAATGGTATTTTGCCTCAAAACACGGCGCGGAGGAGGGGCGCTCGGCGAACACACAGCATTAGCAGCAGCGCTTTAAATAAAGGTGAAATCTGACCGTGACGGATGCGCTGCTTTCATCTAGATTTTATTTGTTTATCTGTCAGGATGAGAGAGGAGATTCAGTACTTGCTTGGAAATAGTTAAATACATACATACATAC
>NC_051415.1:24951871-24952001 GCF_015228065.2 Penaeus monodon
GGGTACGGGGTTTTTACATAATCCTTTTAGGGGGCGGGGGGAGGGTTTCCCCCCTTGGGTTTCATCCCCGAAAGTAAACCTGGGATTTTTTGTACATCTATACCCAATGCAGCACTGCTTTTATTCCATC
>NC_051415.1:24952851-24952971 GCF_015228065.2 Penaeus monodon
TTATTTTGTTTTTTTGTTTGGTGTTTGTTTTTGTTTTTTTTTTGGGGGTTTTTGTTTTTTTTGTTTTTGTTTTTTTTGTGTTTTTTAAAAATCTTTTCTTTATATTTTTAAAATATTATT
>NC_051415.1:24953278-24953346 GCF_015228065.2 Penaeus monodon
AAATTTTTATGCAAAAGACAGAGACAAGATAGATAAGGGAATAACTCGCCCAAAAACAGATAAACAGA
>NC_051415.1:24953914-24954450 GCF_015228065.2 Penaeus monodon
TTTTAAGGTTTTATCCAAACGTGTGTAAAAATTTCCCCACGTCAGTTTATACAGTTAAAGTGCACTGACATTTCATTCATAAACTACACAAGGCAGGTATATACTAATGAGATGAATAGACCCATTCTTAATGTTAAAAGTGCTTACTTATGAGAAATCAATCATTATCAGAAGAAATGAAGCAGAAGCAGAAAAAAACAGCAGAAATGGCAGAAGTCGTATTTCTCACCCCCCTCCCCCCCCAATCTGCATCAGTAGAGGTAGACGCAGGAGCAGCCTCTACTTGAAAGCTTTGGGAGAGCTCGAGCTGGTCGTGTCTACAATATTTACAATGTTTGTTTTACAGCTGATTAAACGATGTAATTACTCGGTGTGTTTACCCTAAGATTCATTTCCCTTTGCAAACCCCATAGCCCACGCGCAGGCCTTTTTTCAGCACTGGGCCCTGCTCGAGCTCCCGTTTTAACCGGGGGGCCCCCCGGCTCGAGCTGCACCTCTCCGCGGGTCGGGCCTCGGCCGGCTCGTGGGGGGCGGGG
>NC_051415.1:24954742-24954880 GCF_015228065.2 Penaeus monodon
AGGGGAAATTTTTTTAAAAAGGAGGGGCCCCCCCCAAAACCCCAAAAAGAAAGGGCCCCCCAAAAAAAAAAAACCCCCCAAAAAAAACCCCCAAAGGGGAAAAAAAAGGGAAAAATTTTGAAAAAAAGAACAAAAAAC
>NC_051415.1:24954899-24954981 GCF_015228065.2 Penaeus monodon
CTCGTCCGGAGAAGAAGGAAAGGGGGAAAGGGGAGGGGGTTTTAAACCCCGGGTTTCATTTACACCCCTTTTATAGGCCCAC
>NC_051415.1:24956322-24956553 GCF_015228065.2 Penaeus monodon
TTTGTTTTTTGCATCCCAAATTTTAGGTTTTACAAAGTGTTAAAAAGCAAATTCCCCCCTTTCCCTCAGGGCTTTTGGGCGCTTTTTTTCCCCCCTCTCCCTCCCTCTCTTCGTCTCCCCTTTCCTCGTCCTTTCCCCTCTCTATCCACTCATTGTTGAGCTCTACCGTTTCATTTCCGTCCACTGGAGTCACTACGTAAAACTCGGGGCTCGTGTGCGTTATGTACGATT
>NC_051415.1:24958713-24958800 GCF_015228065.2 Penaeus monodon
CAAAAACCCAAATTCTCTTCCTTCCCCTTTTTCCCGTTTTGATTCACCTAACCCCAATTTTTCTATTTTTTCCAATTTTACATTTTC
>NC_051415.1:24958953-24959134 GCF_015228065.2 Penaeus monodon
AAAAAAAAAAAAAAATTAAATTATCCCTTTATTAAATTTTTTTCCCCCCTTTACAACCCCCACCCCAACACCCCCACAAAACCCCCCCCCACAAAACAAAAAACCCACCCAAACCCCCAACAAAAAATTAAACCCCCCAACACCCAACCCAACACAACCCCAAAACCCCCCCCCCCCCCCC
>NC_051415.1:24959272-24959367 GCF_015228065.2 Penaeus monodon
CCTTCCTCCTCTCTGTTGATATTCACACCCTCTAATACTCCAATTAATCAGAGAATGGCTATAGATGCTTCTATCCAGAGCTACGGCCCCCCTTA
>NC_051415.1:24959471-24959824 GCF_015228065.2 Penaeus monodon
GCCCCGACTGTTAGCACGATGACCACGAATTCTCCGCGCAGGAGTGTCACTTTCGGCGACTTCGGACGTTTAACATGCGTCCTCCATTTGCCCCGAGCGTTTAACTGTGTACGAAGATGGACACGGTGCGAATTACGTTACCGTGCCATTAACGTTTGTTGTGTGTGCGTGTGTGCGGGTCGGAAGGGTGGGTGGGGGAGGGGGAGAGGACGGGGGAAAGGGGACGAGGGGGCGACAAAGTTAACTAAGGGTTACAATTCCCGGTTTTCGGACGATGGTGGTGATGGGAGGGAGGGGGGCCCGGGTGGAACGGCCGAATTTTGGGGCTGATGAAATTGTTGGTCCGCAATGAC
>NC_051415.1:24960773-24961606 GCF_015228065.2 Penaeus monodon
GGTGTTTGAGGCCACTATCCTCAGATACGTGTGAACACCACACAAGAGGAAATTCATGGCACGGCATACATAACACACAACACCATAGCAATCTTCCCACAGCCTACATCGTGCCCTGGATACGAAACAGCTGGTCTACAGGTGTGAACAACGTGTTATGCTGTTTCGCGGACCAAGGAATGACGAAGACCACCTTGGCAAGTAGATCTGAGACGAGTTCACAACCACAAGGACGAATTCAGGCAACGACGTAGACGTAGGCTGTTGCAGAGGTAAGCTTCAGACGTCGGACAGGCTACTGGGGACGCAGCGAGACATTTTCGTTCTTCCCAGGTTTGTTGAAGGAGTGAGGAGCGTGGGCGTCTGGCTTCGGTAAGACATGTGGCAAGTACCGAAGACGTGGCAGGAAGATAAAGTCGAAGTGAAGTAGGACTGTGAGGAAAAAATCGCGGTGAAGGACAACAGCGTAGACGGTGAAGCAAACAACCAGGCAACACGGCCAGCAGTTATGTCGATGATAAACCTGTCAGTGAGACGACTGAGTTTAGGATGACAAGACGCTGGATAGGATTTGGGAAGAGAGCTTGATCATAAGATTTAGATAGAAAATGGCCAGGCTAAGGCGAGGTGGCAAACAAAATAAAAGGAAAAAATTCTGGGACACATACAAGAAGACGACTGTGATGACTGTTAGCCTGTGCTGGTATGGAGTGGAATGCATGCCACTGTGGTTTTAGTTTATCCTTTGTGTTGACTCTTTGATGTAAGTACTTCTTCACCAATGAGTCAGTTGCTAGCCCTTACATATTATATCACCAGTTTCTTTTCTCGAT
>NC_051415.1:24961759-24962483 GCF_015228065.2 Penaeus monodon
CTAATTGACTTGTGGAGCCATCTGTGCGCAACGAAAGTCGCAAAAGACCCAAGGTTGTATGGAACCATGGCACGAGACATACTGAGCGAAGAGCGTGACTCTAATTTTGTACTTGTATCCTATGGATGAAAAATGAGAGCAGGGTGATTGATTACTTATTTAGTAGGCTGGGGCGAATGGTGCCTCAACTTTTGGCATCATGTTCGGGCCTTACTAAATCCGTGGCGACCCTCCTTTTCCCAGTAGCACAGGGAGCCTTCACAACTAAGTTCACCTCAAGGCTGGAACAGTTCCAAATGTTTTCTCGTTTGTCTTTTGGTAGATTTTTTTTTTATAACTGCATCTTTGACCAGGATACAGCTAACATTTACATGCAAAGTAATCTGTGCAAAATGTTATAGTCCATTTGTGAATATACAGTTAACTTACATCTAGTGTTCGTCCCGCCACTGCCACCACCATGGCATGAGGAGATTACGGTCTGAGACCAGCCCTTGTAGAGCCATAAGGGAGAGATAGGATTTGTCTTTCCTACCAAGCAAGAGCCTCGGAAAAGGTGAAGGTGCTTGGGTGACTTGAGGTGGAGTGCCGTTGTATATCTAACTTAAATTTCCTAACTTCATGGCGGGGGGAAGGGAGAAATTCTGACAGACACACTCAATGAGAGCACCACATGAGCGGCAACAAGTGGCTACTGTGGTAAACACATGCAGGGCATTAATTC
>NC_051415.1:24962911-24963132 GCF_015228065.2 Penaeus monodon
CTTCCTTATCGTATACCCTCCTTTCTTAACTTATTACTTTCATCTTCATATTATTTTTTCTTCCTCCTCACACTCTTCGCCAGTTCTTTGTCTAAAACTACTTCTAGAACTATAACAGAAAATACGATTAATTTTAACATTGAGTTTTGTTTAAAGATATCTCACGGGGAGGAAAATTATATGATATATAGGAATTATAAGTTCCATCACAGACTATAATA
>NC_051415.1:24963712-24963844 GCF_015228065.2 Penaeus monodon
CTGACATTTAAAGAAAAGTCAAATGCACGAGAAGTGTTTACATTACTTTTCTAAAGTTAAATTAGGTTTAATATTGCAATATCATCGTTTCCATTTAAATATTATTATAAGTTCAACTGCTATGCTGCAATT
>NC_051415.1:24967963-24968050 GCF_015228065.2 Penaeus monodon
CCGTCCAGTTCCCAGCATCCCGGCTCGTATCTCCCGGCGCGAGTGGGCAGAGATGTAACCTCGCCCATCATCCAGGAGGGGAGTCAT
>NC_051415.1:24968102-24968236 GCF_015228065.2 Penaeus monodon
AGTGTTACGGCGCTCATGTTATTCAAATACCTGACAACGCAATTAGCCGGTTCATTAAGTCTAAAAGCAGAAAAGTGATATATCCTTTAGTGACTACAATTTGATACGTGTGCCAATTGCTCTGAAAAAAAAAT
>NC_051415.1:24968361-24968505 GCF_015228065.2 Penaeus monodon
TTGGGCAACCTTACCCATTACGTTCTGGCATACGAGTTTAAACATCCTTCAACGGTCATATGCAAAACATCGTGCACCGCCAGGCTTGATGTTATAAATTAGCAGGCAAATATCATTATAATTACTGTTGTTAGTGTTGTATAC
>NC_051415.1:24968662-24968765 GCF_015228065.2 Penaeus monodon
TCGATTACATGACATAAACAAGAACCCACCCCAAAAATGCACTTACACACACACACACGTGGACAGCAAACTATTAGTCCACTAGCGCCAATTAATCCCAGCA
>NC_051415.1:24968784-24968996 GCF_015228065.2 Penaeus monodon
ATAAAGTTGATAGTGCTGTTGAGATGTGAAGCAAAATGATCCTTATCGGTCTCTGTGGGCGGAGAGACACTGATGAACTCTTTATTCACGCGGCCATCTTGGATAACCGGAAATATGAACTGTATCTGGGTTTGTCTTCCGTTGCAGACTGTGGCTTGTGTGCGCTTCTGTGTGCTGCGAGTGATTCGGTTTATCTCCGATTCGTTGCACTG
>NC_051415.1:24969466-24969757 GCF_015228065.2 Penaeus monodon
TGCCCCGAATGAACGTCGGTATCGCCACTACACATCTCGCTCCAAATATGTTCCAAGAGCCATTTTTTTACATATATGTTCAATCTTTTTTGGCCTCTTTTGAAAAAAAAAATGATTTGCGCGAAGCATCATAAAAAACTGCACACAGAAAAAGCAAAAAGTCTATTTGTCTCGCTGGCTGTAAAATTCGCAGTGTTCAAAAGTTCAGTAATTGTTTCTTTATAATAAAACCGTATTCAAGACTAGGTATGTAAAAGGTAATAATATAATGACGTAGCGTTTGTGTGTGTG
>NC_051415.1:24969786-24970135 GCF_015228065.2 Penaeus monodon
AATTATGTAATTATGTATCTAATTATCATGTAAATTGTAATGATATAATGACGTAGCGTTTTTGTATTTTAACTTTGTATTTCTCTAATTATATATACTGTTAATATTTCCAAGGTGAAGCAAATAGACCAATATATGAATAAAGATATGAATAAATTGATCAATAAATATACACGGGATTTACCGAGCATTTTGTTGCATTTAAACCGATTTACATGACATGCCTCATACATGATGTTTTTATTGTAGGACTGAATAAAGGAGACAAATTAAACATGGTTAAATGAATAACGACATTAATTCAGTCTTTTCCACATTTTCAATCCGGACCAGATTTTTGCATTACTCA
>NC_051415.1:24971591-24971914 GCF_015228065.2 Penaeus monodon
TCATCCATTCGTCCTTCCCCAGCGGTCCCGCCGCAAATGCTAAACGCTCAGCAATTGCAACACAACAGTCATTAATGATAGCAAGAAGACACTCGCTCTGCAATGAATACTTGAACCGCCGCGGCAGGGACACCCAGCCACAAATATTAGCCTGTGCAAATCCACGCACGGGTTGCTGCGGGGAAAACACAATGCCTGTGATTAGCGCTAATTAGGCAGTTCGTTACAATGCATCACAAATAACCGCGAAAATTACATATCTATTGCGGAGCGGAAAAAGATAGCTTATTCAGCGCTAATGATCAACGAATGGGCGGGAGTTC
>NC_051415.1:24972022-24972093 GCF_015228065.2 Penaeus monodon
TAAGAGTTATGTGCTATAGGTTACCGCTGTTTTCAAGACTTGTAATACGGAGGTGCCATTTCGTTCTTTAC
>NC_051415.1:24972461-24972836 GCF_015228065.2 Penaeus monodon
TTGACTCGGCCACATATACATGTATAAACAAGCTCACCCAATAATAGAAGCCATTGGAATTGCATTTGGCTTGGGCGGCCGCAAACTAGCTGGCGGTCCGCGGATGGGCTGTTAGCTATTCATTAGCACTCATCAGGGTCCATAACAGCCAACCCGTGGAGGAGGTGCGGTCAAGGGAGATTGGGGGGTTAGGGGGAGAGGGGGAGGGGAGGGGGCGAGGGGAGAGGGGGTGCTGTCGAGGGGGAGGGGGAAGTGCGGCCCAAGGGAGGGGGGGAGTGCGGTCAAAGAAGAGGGGGGAACGGGGGGAGGGGTATTCTGCGGTCCGTTGGGGAGTCAGTTTGTGGTTGCGCGGCTGAGGATGGTGGATAGAGCTGT
>NC_051415.1:24973008-24973092 GCF_015228065.2 Penaeus monodon
TGGCAGAGGTGGAGGGAGGAGGTTAGCAGAAGGGAAGAACTGAGCATTACCGCCTGCCGGAACCCACTCCAGGTCGCCTGCCCA
>NC_051415.1:24973318-24973499 GCF_015228065.2 Penaeus monodon
GACCTTACTTTTCCTTCCAAGTTCCCCTTGATGTGACCTTGTCTGTTGTTTTTCTTAATTATCTTTTTTCTCCAAGTCACATATGAAACTACTGGGGAGGGGGGGGGCATCAGTAAAGGACATAAGAGAAGGATAGGGAAGGATACAGTAGGATTGTGGGGAAGAGAGAAGATAGGGGAGA
>NC_051415.1:24973677-24974118 GCF_015228065.2 Penaeus monodon
TAGACAGCACTTGGGGATTCCTCACAAGACGGATGTGGTCGGACTCGAGGTATGATGAGGATGTTGCTTCACAGACACTGTAATTGGCTTCACTTTTGGGTTCTCGGGACTACGTGTTGTCACTGCCGGATCGGTGGTGATTTGAGCCGGTTTCTGGCTTCGTTTAATTACATGCGCACGCTCAAAACACCCCCTTTAAGTGAGCACGCAACGCACGCACAAACACACCCTTTGAGTGAGCACCCAACGCACGCACAAACATACCCTTTAAGTAAGCACGCAACGCACGCACAAACACACCTAAGTAAGCACGCAACGCACGCACAAACACACCCTTTAAGTGAGCACGCAACGCACGAACACACACATAAACATACGCATGCGCTCCAAGTTTGTATTTTGCTTTGCGGAGAGTTCGTGTCAGGTTAACGAAAGAGCAGC
>NC_051415.1:24974153-24974238 GCF_015228065.2 Penaeus monodon
GCTTTTTAGCATACCATTCTCACACTTAATTGATCAACTGCAAATAACATTACAACAGGTTTTCAGAAACGTTTTCCCTCACTAA
>NC_051415.1:24974294-24974509 GCF_015228065.2 Penaeus monodon
TTCGCCAAACATCGTAGCTCACGTGACAAGCTCTATCTACACATAGCGTTATCAACTACATTACTCCACCCACTATCATTATCGTTATTTTCCTCGTGGGACGATTTTCGGCATGTCTCTCCTTCCTAAGAGCGGACGAGATGCAATGTGACAGGATGAACAGACGAGAGATGGAGAGAGAGATAATAATAAAAGAAAAAGATGATATGTTCCTG
>NC_051415.1:24974605-24975052 GCF_015228065.2 Penaeus monodon
AAATATTCCTTAGGGGTGAATGGCATGATCTTTGATAACGAAGGGAATGGGGTGATGGAGGTTGATAAATGACATGTACATACATAAAACGGAATAGTGATAACCCCTCATTGTGTGTGTTTACGTAATAAATAAGAATGATGATAAAACAAATACCGATAAGAACCTTTATATGCATAATGAGCGAGAGAGAAACAATGGCAATTACTTGAGTGGCGCTGGTTATCTCTCTGATTAAGTTATTAGCATATTTCATCTGGCAGACGGTCGGGAAAATACAATGATAGTCACAGATACAATTATGCTGTTTGTTCCGTTGCCAAAGAACTCGCGCCATTCTCATCCTCTGAGAAGGCGAGATAAAGGCTACGCCCCTGTTGGAATCAATACCGAAAACTTGGAAACATTAGTGATGATAACAAATGAAGAAAGAAAAGACAATCAGTC
>NC_051415.1:24975076-24975931 GCF_015228065.2 Penaeus monodon
TACTAATAATGATAATTGCGAGTGGTGGTAAAAACCCATCGCCCGTATTGGTCCTGTGTATGTACCAATGTAAATTATAGGCTTAATATGTTTAATGCTAATTATGTATCATTAGCAGTCGATTAAGCTGATGAATTTGCGACACACCGATAAGCAAATTACACCCAATGCGCTTTCACACACATGAACGCACACAATGAAAGCCGCAGAGGTTCATGCAATGTTGCAACAACGGCATGTGCGCCTGTGCGGTTGAAATTTGTACTCTGCTGTGGCGTAACTGCGTGGGATATAATGCCGCATTGAGTTAATTTAGATCCCGGTTATTTAATTTCAAGCGGAGGAGCGGAAGGCAGCGGGATGGGCGAAAAACCTTCTTGAAATCCTATCTATAAATTTGTGACTTTGGGTCCGGTGAGAAATGAGGCCGGTTCTGTTTTTAATGGCGAACTTTTCTCCCGAACAGAAACTGGATTTAGACAACTTTTCGCTTCAGTTTTAGGGGCCTCATTTACAGGGATAAAAGACAGGGGTTATTTCCGAGTGGATTTGATGTGAAGCAGTGGGAATTCGCTCCTTTGTTTCGAAGCTTGTGTATTTACTTTTATTATCCCATTGGCGACTTTTTTCCCAACGTAATAGGAAATTCTATCTATTCCTGGCACGTTCTAGGAAAGCAGAAAGTTGACAAAATTTATGGTATGTTGAACTTACAGCGTGAGCTTGCAGTAATTGTTGTTTCGTCTATTTGACTTATAAAAAAAAGAAAAAAATATTTGCAACATCATTCCTGTCCACATAGATTTAGATCACGATATTCGACTTGAAGAGAAAATGACTCTCAATTCCTCACTG
>NC_051415.1:24975953-24976041 GCF_015228065.2 Penaeus monodon
TACCAAATTTCCCCTCATCATATTACTCTACGTTCCCTCACAACAGACTCGGTAAAAGTATTCGTAATGGTCTAAGTGACTCGGGGTT
>NC_051415.1:24976071-24976388 GCF_015228065.2 Penaeus monodon
GCGAGAGGAAAAATCAAAGAACAACCAAGCACTTTGCTATTAAACTAAGTGAGTAAATTGAGTGCGCTGTATCCATTAGTGTTTGCTAGTGGACGTGTTTGCTAACCCATTATAGGTGGGTGGGTTGACTGCCTGCCAGTGATCATTCTCTTTAAATAATGGCGGTGATACTGGGCACACGCTTCGCACGGGATGTCTGAGTGGAAGTATGTTGCCGTGTAATTATCTTGCTGTTGTTTCGGTGTCTATTTAAATAAGAGTGGTTTAGGACCGTTATCATGTTGATTCTCATATTTGCAAACCAACGTGCGTGTGCG
>NC_051415.1:24977297-24978012 GCF_015228065.2 Penaeus monodon
GTTATATATTGACGAGAAGTTACCAAAGAGGACAAAACATCATAAATTATAGTCCTCAGATGTTCGTCCCATAACATCATCAAAATTTAAAGCATGTGTACAGTAAAGCAATAGCAAAGACTTGCCGGAATAACGTCAGTGCATTATTAAGTGAAATAGACAAAGAAAAGAAAAAAAGGACAGAGTCCCTGATAAATAGGGGAAGTAGAGGACAGAAAACGAAAGATGGAAGGAAAGTTGATTAAATATTCAAGGAAAGTGAAACAAAGTAAGGGAGAAATTAATTAAAACAAAAAAGGGGGGAGGGGGGAATGAGAAGAAAAAAATATATAAAGAGAGACCAAACAAAGCAGAAAAGAAAGAACAACAAACACAACAAAAAGTAAACCATAAAACAACAATTTCAAATAAATCAAAATAAAGGAGAAAAGAAAAAAAAAAACAGACACCCCCAAAAAAAAACAAAAACAATAATCACAACAACTACAACAAAAAAAAACACGTGAAATGACCACCGCCTCACGGAGCGAGCGCGGCCGAATCGACACGTCCATCACGGGTCACTCGCTCATGGGTGCGCGGCGCCGGGTCACCTCAGGTTACAAGGCGCGCTTGTAATTACGGTGATGATAGTAGCGGTGATGATGTTACGGGCGGATGGAGCGGGAAAGCGATGGCGGAGGGAGACAGCGGTGGGGCGGCGTGTGGACGAATG
>NC_051415.1:24979207-24979338 GCF_015228065.2 Penaeus monodon
GGAATTAATCAGCGTTGTAAGAGAGAACGCGCAGTTGTTCTCCGCTGAATAAAGGAGCAGCGCAAGGGATGATCTCGTGAACAGCGACCAGGTAGAGACTATTGTCGACTGCGAATGACTGTTTTGCGTAA
>NC_051415.1:24979731-24979939 GCF_015228065.2 Penaeus monodon
CTCGTTGCCCATAATGACGGAAGAGCATTAATCAACACGACGATTGCCACTATACTAAAGGACAAAGGCGATGGGGTTTTAGCAAGGGGAGGCAAGAAAGCAACAGATCGGGGACAAGAGTTTATCACGAGGCAAGGAATTTCAGAATTGGCAACGCAACATTGCAACATAGAAATGAGCGAAGACATGGGAGGGATTCGGTTGAAAG
>NC_051415.1:24980317-24980503 GCF_015228065.2 Penaeus monodon
TTCTCACGACCACAGACACCCTGGGCTGTGGAAGTAACTGTTTACCGACGTCGATATTCACTATCTCGAACAATGACGCCTTTATCTCGTGTTCTACTTACGGGTTGCACTATCGTTCGTATGACACATAAATTCCTGCATTTCTCTTTGGCATTGCATATGCAAGTGGAGTTTCATATCTTAATG
>NC_051415.1:24980656-24980741 GCF_015228065.2 Penaeus monodon
TTCCTATCTCAAACTTGATTTCAAAATGTTTTTTAACAGAAACAAAACGTAAAGACAGCAAGATCCTTGATAATAAACATCTCAT
>NC_051415.1:24980765-24981068 GCF_015228065.2 Penaeus monodon
GAAGTGTCTGGCTAGGACCCACTTAAGAGCTTAATCACACTATACGTCTTTATATTTTCTGTCTGATAGGAAAACAGAAAACAAGAAAAAATATCAGAAACTGACTTTAAAAATGCATCGTCATCGTTTTGTTTAGCTTGAAATCCTCTTCGAGAGAAAAACGCAGTCAGTGATGGAGAGTCATAAGGGTGAATATCATATTACCGTAGTGAGGGATCGCCAACCTTACGGAGTGAACCCCCTCAACCACCTGGATGACCCAGTTTAGCCCAATTCCTAAAGATCTATGTAGTTTCTCAGTAA
>NC_051415.1:24982022-24982118 GCF_015228065.2 Penaeus monodon
TATTGCATGAATTAACAATCAGTAGAAGAAAAATATGGTGTTAACTTTTAATTGCATTTGGTTTATTTATAATCAACGCTTTGAATTTCTTTTCAG
>NC_051415.1:24982781-24983243 GCF_015228065.2 Penaeus monodon
AATAGAGGTTTCTAGAATATAGGTTTTATTATATCAACATTATTCACAAAGAGCAGCAGTCACAAGAAGCAACGAACAACAACAGTATCATCATGACCATCTCATTATCGCCACCGTAATCGCGTGAATTAAGATCACATACTAATGGGTGGAAGATTTGGAATAGAAATCCACCTTTATATCAGCAGTGGACACCACAGACCCCTCTACTACTAATGCAAGATAAACAGCAGAGAGGACAGAAAGAGGTCAAGGTCTTCCGTCGACGCGGGCGGCCCTCCAGCCAAATGCACTCAGGTTCATTCACCAGGTCCAAGATGCTAGCACATGCCAGTTATAGACACTGACCTAGAAAATCCAATAATTGTCACCACTGAGAGTCAACCCCACTACCAGGAATTTTAACATCAAGTCTAGCATCCCAGTGTATGATGAAACCACCACCTAAGACTACTAACTATC
>NC_051415.1:24986494-24986828 GCF_015228065.2 Penaeus monodon
TATCCGAAGAGAAAAGAAGGGTCGATTATTTCGAGTGTAGCCGATGGATATATGTCAAGGTGAAAACCCCCCCAAGAGAAGAAAATGGTTTGAATCAAACTACAAAGATGGATTATCTCACATCAAAACAGACAGTACTCCACGAAAACACAACATCGAGGAACCTTACGAGACCACACCAGGTAAGTGCACCCTAAAATACCAGAGCTCCAGTGACCAATGTATCACCTCTATATCTTCATATACAGAGAGTTCAGGAAAGAAATCTTTCTCCAAGGAAAGGAACAATATCTCTACGTCCAAGCACCATGGAATCAACTCCCCCTCGCCGTCG
>NC_051415.1:24986947-24989307 GCF_015228065.2 Penaeus monodon
AAACACCTCTTCAAAAAGAAAGAACATCACCCATACAACTCAAATCTCGTCAGAGTCTACATTAGTCGATCAAGAAGATGACAGAGACAAGTTGTGCCCTTCCCCATACTTTGAATTCATCAATAGGATCCAGTGAGGACTAGTGATACCATGGCGAAAGGCCTGTCAAGAGGTCAACATAACCACATATAAGCCGAGGTCGATACCATATTTCTTGAGTTCATATTCTTCTCTTCAAGAAGAGATACGGAGAAAAGTCAGTGCCTCGTTCATACACTTCACCCCCATATCGCTCATCATCGACCGCGTCTTCGTGGAGGAAGAGGTATCGTCCATTTTCAACAATGCCATTTGGTGATAGACCTAACGTCTATAAATCACTATCCTATTGTCGTTTGAGATCATTGTCGGTAAGCCGGGTATCACAGGTAGTGGAGGCGCCCACGTCTAATGGTTTACCGGTGTCAAAGACATCGAGACCAAAAGTGTCGGCAACAGGGGTCAAAGGAAATATTAATCCATCAAAATCCTCGGAGGTATCAACTACACTGAAACTACGGTCTGGGAAGTCAGAGCAACCTACCCCCACCCCAGAATTCTCATTACTTTTCATCAGAGGGACCACTGTCGTATGTGCGATCAGAATTACTCCCACAGTCGTCAATGTTCATGCAACAAACATTTCAATATCATTAGACCATGGTATAGTCCATTTCCTACTACTACAAGGTGAACACAAATAAGCCAGACAGTCACCCCAAATATGTCTCTAGAAACACTGATGCGTGACCGCAATGTGAATGACGTTGACAGGTCCCACTTACTTCACCCGTGTAGAATATGATGCCGGCCTCTGAGAAACGTCCTCCGACATCCAATCGCTGTTCCATCATCTGTGAATCTCGAGCCATTAGAATACTGCTAGAAGACATATTGAGAAGCTGCACGCGTAGGCCTAGAATCAATATGTAAAATAATATGTCTCTTTAAGTACCAATTAGAACATCGGAAAAGGGAAAATTTGGGTAAGGATGGTGGCCTGTAGGCAAGATGTTATGATCGAACACTGCCCAGTTACCTGTCTCAATACATCCGTTTTTTTGGGAACTGGCAAAGCGATGTCATAAAGCAGCAACATTTAAGTGGAATGGAATAATCAACCAGGAGTTGAGAAATAAAATGTCTCAGCTAAAGGTGACCTTAAAGGAATTGGTTTTCAGTATTTTCCATCTGAAGTGCGATTGTGCTGCTTCGAGCCGTTGGGGGGGTTTTTTTTTTTTTTTGAATGGAGAGAGATCTTTTTCTACCGAAGTGTCTCGCCACATGCAGATGTTTTGGAGAGAGGCGAATGAAATCTTCAGTTCCCGACGGTATACCCTCCATTATATCAAATCGACACAGACCATTCACCCGATGTTTATTTCGTTCCGGGTCGAAGCAGCGTCTTCGTTTCTTACAAAACAGAACACTATATTCGGAGTTTGTCTGATGGTGGCTCTTGGTTTTATCCTATCCACACCAATCTCAAGGGGTTGTTGTTCTATCAAGAATGGTGTCCCGAGGCTTTTTTGTTTTTGAGACGGATTTCATGGTTATAAACCTTGATGAAATGATAACGAGGATCTATCTCAGCCCTACTGCAGCACAGCGAGTCTCCGGCTACTAATCCTCCGGTGTTGCAACAGTGCTTGAAAATGTCACCAAACCTAACATGTCTGTATGCGGTGCGCATGATAGCGCCTAGGGGTGACTTGCAGTACCGTGATCCAGCATTATCTAAGAAAGTCGCAACAGTTTATGATACATACCATACTGGTCAAATTGCCTCTGTCATACGAGAGAAGCTATTAAATGACTTGCCCTTCACAATGGCAGAGATGGTCAACATATATAACAAGACTCTCACAACAAGGCATCGTGAACCCAGACATCAAGTGTGATAACTTTGTCATCGGCCCTGTGACCGATTAGCCGTCTATGATAGACCTTGGTCTGGTAATACCCGAAGGTTCGACATCAAGGACTCGATACACCTATTAACCTGGACAATACCCCCTATCTCCAAAGGGGGGTTCTTTTCTGGCAAAAAAATGACAACAATCCATGCATTTGGGCCCCGGCTAACCCCCCTTTTTGGGTATGTTAAATACCTTGCTACTTGCCATGGTTTTGGGGGGAATTTTATTACAAATATAGGGTTTTTTTAGTGGATGGCAAGTGCATATTCAGATTCCCAAAGGAAAGGGCAAAATATGTCAAATAGGGTTCAATTTTGGGAAATTTTTCCCCTCCCGTCAAAGGGTTTAGGGGGTCTTTGATAACCGAGGGAGACCCTCTTTTTTTTAAACACCCCTTTTTCG
>NC_051415.1:24989382-24989748 GCF_015228065.2 Penaeus monodon
AACTATATCTATTGTTTCTTTTTTTCTATCTGTCAATGGGTGTCCCATTTTTTATTTAAATAATCTTCCCGAAGTGTTGTTGATTTATACCCCTTTTGCGCCTGGGGGGAGGTCAGGTTCCCGCTTTAAAAATTTTGTACCAAAAGCTATATAATTTCTGATGAAAGGGGGGAAGGGGAAAAAGGGCTTTGGGAACCCCATTACCCTCTTTGGGATCAACCAGGGTTGTTAATCTGGCAACTTTTCTGCCCGGCGGGGACAAAAAAAATCAAGCAAAACGATTTTTTTTTTTATGGAAAGGGCCCCAGAAATTTATGCACATTTCCCAAACCCAATTTCTCTTTATATTGCGTTAAAATTGTGGGG
>NC_051415.1:24989780-24990257 GCF_015228065.2 Penaeus monodon
GTCAGGTTTATTATTTTGGGGAATTTAAGAACCCCAGAGTTTTTTAAAAGTATACAAAGGGAGTGAAAACTTTATGATATTAGCTAAATGTGGGGGTGGGTATTCAAGTTTTCCGACATGCGATAGTTGGGGCCAAAATTTGGGGTTTGTCATTTTTTTCGATTTTTTGATTAATGTATTTGAAAAAGGTGTATTCCATCATTTCTTATCACCCTTTTTCTTAAAATTTTTAAAAAAATTATTTACCCTTTCCCAATGATTGGAAAAAAAATGTTGGAGAGGGGCCCTTTTTTTTGGTAATGAATTTTTTTACAAATTTTCCATAGACTTTTAAAAAGAAAATAAATATTTAGAAACGATTTCCCCCCCCGAAAAATTAAATTAGCATTGCTGAAAAAGTTTTTTGGAACGAAAAATAAGTGGGGATAGGGCCCAAACATTTTTGCCCGTAAGGAAAATTTTGTTTTCCAATATATA
>NC_051415.1:24990286-24992893 GCF_015228065.2 Penaeus monodon
CAGATACCAGGGAGGCACAAAGGAAAGACCTTTAAAGCCAGAGGGTTTTTTGAAATTTTTGAAGACCTTTCCCTCGGGTTTTCGGGCTCCGATACAGATGTAGAAGAGAAAAAAATTTTGGGTGGGACCCCGAAAGCCCAAAGGGTTCAATTGGGTTAAAAAGGTTTTCCCAACTATCAAAGTTTTTTTCCCCTAAACTGTCAAAAGAACAGAGAAAGAGGAAACAAAATAAAAATTCCATGGCCCCCAAATTAAAGGGGGGCAGAGGCCTTATCATTTTGGGTCTGGGCCCTTTGGGGATGTGGGGTTTTTTCATTACCAAGGGGAATCAGACACCCGGATGATATTTTTAGTAGCATGATTTTCAAAGGTGTTTTTCCATGTTTTCCAGACATATAGCCACTGTAAAACGGTTTACATTGGGTCCTAGAGGGCCCTACTTCAATGAGTCCCAGGTACATTGGGCTAAGGGTTTATGTTTAGGGGGGGATATTTAGGGAAAAAATATAAAAAACGGGTTTATTACCCCCCTTGGGGGCTCCCCGAAAATGGGCCAAAAACCCATCATGTATTTTGGATTATTCAAACTTTCCTTCCATGTATTCATTTCATTATTCCGGGAAAAAAGAAAGGGACAGCTGAAGTGCAAATCCTTTATTTCTTTCAAAGGGGGTTTTTGTTTTAAAGTTCTGGAGCACAGTCTCCATATTTTATACCAGAGAATGACCCATAGAGAAAGGAGACCGGGGGGCCTTAAACCCTCGCATCAAGTATCTAGGGGGCCCCCACAATTTGCTTTGGGGATAGCGCTAGTTGAGGGGGTGTTGTTGGGGCTTTCGGGGGAAAAAAAAATTCAACATAAAGTGTCGGAATCAGCTGTCGGACTACCTTTTTCCCAAAGGGTGATGTTCCAAGGGAAAACTCCCCCCCCCCCCTGTTTTTCGAAGAAAGGGTTTGGGGGAAAATGGTCCTTTATTCCCATCGGTCATGACGTTTACTTTACTTCCGGCTTTAGTAGAGGGGGACTAAAGTATTTGAAACAGCCTTTCTGTTCAAAGGTAGCCTTAAAATGGTGTTTTTTTCCATTTTTATCCAAGACATCCTTTAAAATTTCTCTGATCCCGGGGGGTTAAACAGACAAGAAAATTTTGGGGAACTTGTTTTAGATTCATTGGGGGAAGAATAAATTGCCCACGGGGTAACCGGAACCCCTGGGGTAGGGCCAAAATGTATTTATTTGTCTACACTAAAGGGACTTGGGTTGTCAGCGGCTACTTGCTTTGAATCCTTAAATGGTAAACTGAAAAATTGACTCTCCTTTTAATAAAATTTAAAAGTACTAGAGTCCCTTTTATGTAGATTGCATGCAAGCCATATCCCTTTCAGGATTTGGGGGGCTAGCTTTATTTTAAATATTTTTTAAAAAATCGACCATTTCCGACTTTACCAAAAGTTTATGGGGGCTCCCGGATTTGGTTCCTAATCATGGGGTCTAAAACAAAGGCATCCAATAAAAAAAAAAACAACACATTTTATCCAAAATACCTTCACTGTTTTAGTAAGAAAAAGTCTTTTATTTTTGAGGGGAAACCAAAAGGGGATTACCAATTTAAAATTTTTTTCCCCATTAAGATGTCCAAGAAATGTTAGGAATGGGCTGCCCGAGCATCAAAAATAGTGAAGAGGAATCTAAGTTAATCCTACCCATAAAAAAAGATTATGAAATTCGTCAAAATTGAAAATTTGGGGGTTTGGGGCCCGCAGACAAGACCCAAACACCGGGCCCATTTAGGGGAATAATTTTTTAACAATATTATTGGGGAAACAATGGGGGGAGCAAATCAATTTTAGAACGCAGCACCTACATCCGTCCCAAACTTTTTTGGGTGGGAAATGAAAAGTGCAATGTTTAAAACTTTTAAACTTAGAACAATCAAAATCTTTTGGGGCCCCAAAATTTAGTGATTTTCTTCCTTTTTTATAAATGGGTCAAAGGGGGAAACCAAAACACTTTTTCAGATAAAGGGCATTGCTTTTGAAGAAGTTTTTCCCAAAGCACAGGAACATAGTAAGGGGGGGCCAAAACCCCCGGAAGATAAAAAGCAAAAAGTTTTTTCATGTGGTTAACCCCGGGTTTTACCCCAAACTTTGAGGTCTACAAATTTTATGAATGACAATGTCCATTAAAATTTTTGGGGGCCCTTTTTTTTGGGATCATCTTCGCCATGTTGACACCATGAGAAACTGGGGGTTTTCTTTCCCTTTTCCTTTTCATTCAATAGGAAGGAATTTTCGTTAAACGCACAAGAAAACTGCTTCTTTCCCCCCATCTGACACTACTTTCGATATTTCTTTAACAAAAAATTTTTCAAAGGAGGCTTTCATATACTGGCCCATTTATTCTCAGGTTCACTAATAAACCCAAATGGGTGGGAAAAACGAAGAACACTCTAGTTCCTTCTTTCTGACCCAAATGGTTGTGACATTGACATGTGTCATTACCCTTATATACTGTCTTTTCCCTTGTTAAAATGAAACATGAATCTCTCCGACCCCTTTTTCAAGACGGCGTTGGGGAAAAAACGCCTTAGGGGAAAGATTTAAATG
>NC_051415.1:24992935-24994416 GCF_015228065.2 Penaeus monodon
GGGGGGTTATCATAATCATAGTTATGTCCAAACCAATTTTATTACATGTAACCCGGGGTACTGACAGACTTTGGGAGGAAAACTCGATCCGAAAAGGACCATTTTCCCCTTGGTGGGGTTGGGCGAAAAGGGCTAGGGGCATTTTAGAAATGTAAAGGGGTGAACTAAAGAAGGAGATGCAACAATTTTTTGGTTTTTTTCCCCTTTTTTTCCCGAGTTTGGGTTCATAAATTTTTTTTTGAACTGGAAAAAAAAAAAAAATAGGGGAGACCACGAAAAAGGGGGTTTAGTTTAAATTTTATATCTGGGGAAATTTGAGGGGCAAAATGGGAAGGAAAATACCCAAATCGTATTTTAAAAGGTGTTGGGATTTTCCCGGGGACATTTGAGTTGTACAGCACCCGAAGTGGAATTCTGGGTACATTTTTAATGTATTAGGAAGGGGATCGATAAATTTTCCTGATTATTGAGTGGACCCCAAATTTCAGGGGGAAAAATTGTTGGGAAACGTAAAAAGGGTTCTTGATAAAATTTATATCTGGGAAACTAAAAACCTTTGGGGAAACTGAAAAAAGTGAAAGATTATAGTTTTTCACAAACAGCTGGGATTCAGGGGAATTTAAAATCTTATTAAAGAACCAAAACAATACTCGGGCCCCCAGAGGGAAAAAATACCCTTGATAACTTTAAAAAACCCTGCTGTTTCAGTGGCGTATGTTTGGGACAAGATGAAAAATTGGAAAGGTGACACCAATGCTCCTCCAATCTTGTTTTTCCCAAATTCCAGTCATAGGGGAAAACACTTTTTTAATTCTCTTTTGGTAAGTAACAAAAGTTCTTGTAAAATGAGTGATTCCCCCGGGGGTTTGGGGTATCTATTTAAATTTTGGGGCTAGGGCCTATGGGACATTATGCAGTATTCTGTGGGCCCCCTCAGACTGAAATTCCCCTACATAATTTTTATTCAAGTCAAGTCAAGTATAAGTAATTATATTTCAAGTATAAAAAGGTTTTAATGTAAAAAATACATGTAAAATTCATTGATATTAGAAACTAACAAAGTTTGACTGGTTTTTAAAAGGGGACATACCGACTAAGGTCTTTAAAACGTTCCCAGATTTCTCTGGGGGAAAACGCTGGACTAGTGTAATGGTTCCGGGTTTTTCTGTCTGAAATTCATGTTTTATGAGAGCGAAATGTTTTGTTACTACAAGTTTAAAAATTCCAAATTTTAGGGTCAAAGTCCCTAATAAATAAAAGATTAAACACATTGTTCTTGGGGGTTATGGACTCACCCGCTTGCCAAAGCATAAGATATATAATTTTTTGTTATGGGTTAAACAGTATTATCTCAAGAGATGATTCTGGGACTTCAAACCCTATTTTTTTGGCCTCTTATGATTTTTTTTTGGGGGGGATTGGGGTTTAAAAATTTAGGAGATACCTGAAAAAAAAACCCCAACAAAAAACACTTAGTAAAA
>NC_051415.1:24995039-24996663 GCF_015228065.2 Penaeus monodon
ACTTCCAATGGGTAGATGTTCCAAGAATACTTCACCATCCCGTTATTCGATAAGAAGTGCAAGATGGTCTCATTCCTATCGGTCATGACGTTTACTTTACTTCCGGCTTTAGTAGAGCACTAAAGTATTGGAAACAGCCTTCCTGTTCACAGTAGCCTTAAGTGGTGTCTTTCCATTTTTATCCAAGACATCTACATTGTCTCTGATAGCTGGGACATGAAGCAGACAAGTAAAATTGGGTAACTTGTTTGAGATTCAGGGTGCAAGATAATTTGGGCCCACACGGGGAAACCCGGGAAACCTCTGCTAGCCAACTGTATTTATTTGTCAATACACATAAGGTATTTGGGTGTCACGACATATCTTGCTAGAACCCTTTAAATCGTAAAACTGAAAAACTTGACTCTCTCTAAATATTGTACAGGATACTAGAGTCATTGATGTAGTTTGGGCATGCAATGCCAAATCCATTTCAGAAATGGGGAGCATAGCTTTTTTAACTTTTTTTCATAAGTATCGACCTTTCCGACTTGACCAAATAGTCATGGTGGCTCCCGGATGGGTTTTCCTAATCATGGGGTCTAAAGCAAAGCATCCATAGCAACACTTTTTTACCCAATGATACCTTCACTGTTTTAGTAAGAACATCGTCTTTTATGTGAGGTAACCAAAATGTGATTCCCTTCATAAAGTTTTCCTCATTAAGATGTCCAAGAAATGCTAGGAATGGTCTGCCTGATGCATCAAGAATAGGGGAAGGAATCTAAATTAATCCTACCTTATAAAACAGCTTATGAACTTCGTCAAAATTGAAATTGGTGGTAGCTGCCAGCAGACAAGGACCAATCACCGGACCATTTAGGTGAAAAATTTTTAACAATATTATTGAAGCAATGCGGAGCGAAGTCCCAAATTTAGACGCAGCACCTACATCCGTCAATCTTATTGCTGAAGTGAAAAGTGCTGATAAAGCTTAAAACTTAGAACAATCAAATCTTGTGACAAAACCTGATGATACTCCCTGGTATACATGGGTCAGGTACCAAATCACTTTTTCAGATAGGTCATTGCTATGAAGAAGTTTCCAAAGCACAGAAACATAGTAGAGGGCCAAACCAATGGAAGATGAGAGCAAAGTTATTCATGTGGTTAACCCGGGCCCTTTTTCCCCAATCATGTGAGGTCTACAAATTTTATGAATGACAATGTCCATAAAGTTTTTGGCATTTTTTCTGGCATCATCTTCGCCATGTTGACCCCACATGAGAAACTGGGGCTTCTCTTCCCTATCCATCTCATTCAATAGGAAGGAATTATCGTTAAACGCATCAGAGAAATCTGCTTCTTACCCCATCTGACACTACTTTCGATATTTCTTTAACAAAATTTTACAATGGAGGGCTTTCATATACTGTCCCATTGATTCTCAGCTTCAGCCCAATACCAAGTGCTGAAAAACGAAGAAAACTCTAGTTCTCTCTTCTGACCAAAATGGTTGTGACATGTGACATGTGTCATTATCCCTTTATATATGATCTGATCCCTTGTTAAACTGAACATGAATCTCTCCGACTTTTTTTCAAGACGGCGTTGGGAAAAATCGCCTTAGGGAATGATGAAAGTG
>NC_051415.1:24996707-24996954 GCF_015228065.2 Penaeus monodon
ATGGGTTGTGATCATAATCTAGTTATGTCCAAACACAATTTTTATTACATGTACAGGGTTACTGACAGAACCTCTTGGGAGGAATACTCGATTCCGAAGAGACCATTTTCCTCTTGGTGGATTGTGCTGAAGATGGACTAGGGGCATCAGAACATGTAAGGGGTGAACTAATGAAGGCAGATGCAACATTTTTTGTTTTTTTCCCCTTTTATTCCTGAGTTTGGAGTTCATATTTTTTTCTGAACTG
>NC_051415.1:24996971-25000196 GCF_015228065.2 Penaeus monodon
TAGGAGACCACGATAAGAATTCAGTTAATTATATATCTAGAATTAGAGGTCAATATAGAAGAACATACCCAAATCGTATTTAAATGGTGTTGCGGATTCTCGGTAACATAGATGTTGTACAGCACCTGAAGTGGAATGCTGATACATTTCAATGTATTAGGAAGGTGATCGATATTATCCTGATTATTGGAGTGGACCACAAATTTCAGTGCAACATTGTGGTAGGCAGTAAAGGCTTCTTGATAACATTTATATCTGGAATCTAAAGCCTTTGCAAACTGAAAAAAGTGAAAGATTATAGTTGTCACATCAGCTGGGATTCAGGGAATTAACATCTTATTATGAACCAAATACATATACTCAGCCTAGAGGAACATACCCTTGATAACTTTAAATAACCCTGTCTGTTTTCAGTGGCGTATGTGTGGTACAAGATGAAGATTGGTATGGTGACACCACTGCTCCTCCAATCTCGTGTCAATCCAGTCATAGCAAGCACTTTGTAATTCTCTTTTGGATAGAGTAACAATAGTATCTTGTGAACTGAGTGCATTACCCTGTGGTTTGGATTCATCTAGTAACTTGGGACTAGTCCTATGGGACATTATGCAGTATTCTGTAGCCCTCTCAGACTGAAATTCAATACATAATTTTTATTCAAGTCAAGTCAAGTATAATGTATATATTGTCAAGTATAATATATATAATGTAATAATCACATGTAAATTCATTGATATTAGAAACTAACATGTTTAGACTGGTATAGGAGGACATACCGATCTAAGGTCTAAATCGTTCTCTAGATTCTCATGAGGAACACGCTGGACTAGTGTAATGGTTCCCGGTTGTTCTGATCTGAAATTCATGTTGTATGAGAGCGAAACTGTCTGTTACTACAAGTTTAACATTCATATTTCAGGAATCAAAGTCCCTAATAACTAAAGATATCACATTGTACTTGTGTTATGGACTCACCTGCTTGACAAAGCATAAGATATATAATTTTGGTGTATGGGTAATTCAGTAATATATCTCAAGATGAATGATCTGCACTTCACCATATTTCGTGGCTCCTTATGATTTTTTTTTCTTGGGTATTGGGGTTTAAATATTTAGGAGATACCTGAAAAAAAACAACAACAATAACACTTAGTAAAAATATATGAACTATTACTCCACTAACTTCGACTTCAAGTGAAATATCATATTCAGGATTATCATACTTATAGTGCTATTGAGCAGACTCAACAATAATTGAATCAGCATTGGCGACTTTGTGAGAAAGGACTCCCATTTCTACCAAGGCGCAAGGTTGTATTCTGCCATTTCTGGTAGGCGGGACGGTCGACGATCAAACCTTCCTGTTAGCAGATCGGGTGGAATGGGTTGCTGAAGTTTCCGGTCATGTGTGTTTGTACGGCTAGACCATCGACTCTGTAGTGGTGATGGTGGCATATCTTGGCTAGAGTGGGGAAGTTGTCAAAGGGCTTGAAAGCTCTTGCACGTATGCCCTTCATAGATGTAGCCGCGGGATTCGATGCGGGATTGACATATGGGACATACCACAGCTCACGCCCACGAGTATGCACTGTCTCGGCTGCAGTCTGACCGGAAGCAAAACCATTCATTGAAGGAATATTTAGAGCCATAACATGGATGTTCCACATGATGTATTGATCTTTTTTCTCCGTCACTGGCCCCTCATCTCCCAACATGCCAAGCCTGTGGCGCATCGTCAGTTTGGGATTAATGAACTTTGAACCTGGAAGATTGTGACTTATTGGAGCAAAATCCTCAACATCTTTTTCGTCTTCTTTTTCTTCACCATCATTAGTGGCATTTATCTCCTAAGCTGTGGTAAATGTTGTTGGAGGAAGAGCATTTATAGTGTTTGTGTCCAGTCTGGTATACACTGAGGATGTTCGGGATGACCCTAGACGGCTGAAAATCGGCGTTCCATACATGACGATGACATCCCCAGCCCCTTCCGCCCAGGGGCTAAAACCTCCTACCGAAAAGGTCAAGGGTGTAGTACAACAAGAACTCTCGAAAAAATCGAGCTGGCGTCTGGCCGAGGCTCCCTCTGGTCCTGGAACCTATGCCCTTGATACAAAGTTGAGGATGTCGGACTTGGCAATATCTTCAGGCTTGCCTTGGCCCCCATCGTCCTTAATAAGCTGCTGTGGAGTGGGAAGGTCGAGCCGACAGCCACTCATTGTCATTGCCGTGGATCGATCAATATCTTGTTTGTTGTTAAAGTCTCTACAAATGTACTCAGTGGCCCTTACAAAGGACCGGGTTGACATTGGAGTCCATGCAACGTTGTCACGTAAAGCACGCCATCGGTTGACGGCAAATGGAATCTTGGTCCTGGCATCCCAGACACTCTCCACGATGTCGCTGATTGGAACCGAAACTCTGCCTTTCTTGCCAATGGCAGACAGGATGCCAATATCTCCAGCTTGTGCCATAAGGATGGCAGCAATATGCATGTGGTAATTTTTCGGCAGACTACTACTGAGCAAAATGACAGAATTGCGATTACCGCGGCTTGCAACAGCAGTGACAGAATTACCATACTCAGTCTGATTAGAAATAACACGTTCACAAAATATATCGCTAGTGCAGTAACAGGATTCCTTGTGAGCCAGCTTCATCAGGTTGGGGATTGGTTGTTTAGATGTGATCGCCGTCTGAATATCGCTGGCGTTCGCTGTAATGTGAGACCCAGGACCTCTGGTGCGTGGAACTAGCATTGCCATATACTGAGATAGTGCACCTGTGCAGGGATATCAGTTTTCTTGTCCCGACTCCTCGGCAATGGACGGTGGAGAGTGAAGGCCCATGAGGTAGTGACCGCTTGTTTGAGATCCAGTGCTACACCAGTTAGGATTTATCTTGAGAGGCACCATTTTGATACAAAACAAGTTCTCAGCAGGGAGCGTTCTTAGGCGAAAGGTCGATTCCAGCAGGGGATGGAAGGTGGGATTATATGTGGTGGTTTGCCAGTGATAACAGAGCTCTGTTGCCAGCGGTCGTCAGTGACAAGGAATTTAAGGGGGACAACCGGGTGGACTGGTCCGGTCGAATGTTTAATAGCATCATTAGGGATGTGGCCCAGTTCACACCACACTTTAATTGCAGTTCCCAACAATGGACCGAAAACATTGATTGCAGACAGCTCCAGAACTTAATCGCCCATGAGGTTTCAAAAATTTTGTTCTT
>NC_051415.1:25001721-25001794 GCF_015228065.2 Penaeus monodon
AAGAGGGGGGGGGGTAAATCAAGGTCTTTATATTCCTCGTAATGCAAAGAAAGAGGCACATTCTATTCAACTA
>NC_051415.1:25001868-25002108 GCF_015228065.2 Penaeus monodon
ACCCTAACCTAATCACAATCAAAACAAAGCCAAACGACCAATTAAAAAGAAAAGAGAGAGAGAGAAAAAAAAAAACATTTCGCAACGACAGTGATAATTAACAGACAAATGAGGTAATGGTGACGCGTTTGTGGCGAAGTCAAGGGCTTATGTATTTTCTTCCACAAAGGCGTCAGGTTGCTTTCGCCGACATTGAATATCGTCTCTAATCATGTCTGAGTGTAAGGTTATCATGCCCCA
>NC_051415.1:25003260-25003346 GCF_015228065.2 Penaeus monodon
AGTGAATGCCAACCCTGGTGATAATTGGCCAATTTTTCTAAAGCAGCTGATGAAATCCGAGATGAGGAAATAGGTTTAGTAATTGG
>NC_051415.1:25003711-25003959 GCF_015228065.2 Penaeus monodon
CATTTACAAGCTTCGTAATTTGATTCGACGAAAGTGATCGTTTCGCTGGTAATTATGGCCTCGTTAATTACATTCGTATTGGCAATATTACCCATCAAACAACTACTCGTTTCTTGCATCTGTATTTCTGTAAATTAGGAGACCACGATGTCTTGAAAACGGATTGGAAAAGAAGGAGTTTTCATCAAAAATCAACATAGATTATAAATCATTGGTGTGTTTGTATGTACACGTACACACACACTCGA
>NC_051415.1:25004229-25004316 GCF_015228065.2 Penaeus monodon
TTCCCCGATGGTGAATGGGCGTTTGATTTATTTGACTGCATGTTATTTTCGAAACCTCTCATCCTACCCATCCTCGCCTTCGTATTT
>NC_051415.1:25004380-25004880 GCF_015228065.2 Penaeus monodon
TATTCTCCAAATCTCATGCTCAGTCTCATCTCCGTAATCTCTCTTAATTCCCTTATCTCTATCCTCTTACCCACCCCCCCTCGTCGCCACTTACCCTGCCCTAAACCCCTTAATTCTTACCCATTCGCCTATCTCTTATCTCTTATTCATCACCCTTACCATTTATCCATCTCTTATCTTCAACTCCCAACCTCTTACCCGATCCCCAGTACCCATTACCCATTACCAACAATACCTTACCACCTCCCCTTACCCCTTACCCTTATCCCTTACCTCTTACCCATCCCCCTCGCCCCCCTCACCCCCCTCTCCACCCTCGCCCCCCCCCCCTCGCCCCTCCCTTTCCTCCTTTGCCTCAATGCCCGCAAAGTCAGGCAACAAATTGAAGCTTGAACTCTTTGTACGGTCTCTGATGGTAATTACGCCATTAGCCGAAGCGACGATCAAACGATGGCGGCAAATGGAATTAACGAGCGTCCACTTGCTGATCGATGTGCGCG
>NC_051415.1:25005985-25006139 GCF_015228065.2 Penaeus monodon
AAGGCCTCAGAAGGGAAACCGGACGAAGGATATTCTTTTCATAATGGCGTTGAAGGCGAGGAGGTCCGAGTGCCAGTTGGAAGGAGATGTCTTCGGTGCCTCCTGATAGCAGAGATACGCTTATCGTCTACAAGGGAAATGCATTTAGCGGTTG
>NC_051415.1:25006355-25006466 GCF_015228065.2 Penaeus monodon
GTCAGTCTCATTCTTTTAACGTTTTTTTTTTTCGTTTATTTTATTTGGACTTTATCATTTATCAGATTCGATTCCTTTTCTGTCTCGCGGATTCCATTCCCCATTTCTCCT
>NC_051415.1:25006656-25006751 GCF_015228065.2 Penaeus monodon
CTTATCAAGTTATTGTTCTTCCCACTTTACTTCTTTCGTCAGTGCATTTTCGCTTCCATTATTCCTTATCGAGATTATATTCTTCTCATTTTCCG
>NC_051415.1:25006792-25007311 GCF_015228065.2 Penaeus monodon
ACAGGGTCACGTATCTTTCAAGATTTCTCTGACTGGATTCTCATTTACATTTTCTCTCTTATTTTCGTTGGCATTTTCCGTTAGCATATCTGATATAAGATGGTTTATGATCTTATTGATATCCTTGATCGGTATTAGTTTCACTAACGTTAACGCATATCATCAAAATCTATTTTCCATTTGTGATGCACAATTAATTGCGTTTGATAATCGGCCTAATCTGCCGTGCAGCATTAGTCATACAGCAAAAAATTAAACTGATAAATGATAAAACACATTCCCCAAAATATGCATTCTCATCGCTCCCATCATCATTTGCATCCTCTCCGACAGCCAAGGATCGAAAATGGCGGTGTTGTTTTAGCTAAGCCTCTCCCCGTCTTCTTCCCCGACCTTGATTCTCTGAAGGAGATAAGCAACAACCGGCGAGAGGAAATGGCAGACGGAGATTAGGGAAGCCAAAGGTCTGTCTCACGTCTCATTCTGGTAAAGGACCAGGACCGCCCCCGATCATTTAAT
>NC_051415.1:25007381-25008427 GCF_015228065.2 Penaeus monodon
CATCCTAGCCTCTTTGTTTCGTTTGTCTAGCGGGTAATGGTGGTGGAGGTTGCCATCTGCTTATTACTTAAAACCTCTTTGTAAGTGACTAATACACACATCCTGTATATTATTCTTACAAGTAAAACATACGACTAAAGCTGCATCGATACTGATCAACATATGAATGCTCTTATTCACTCAAGAAATCACAAAGATAGAGAGCACTTAACCAAACCAAATATAAATCCAGGTCTTCCGCCAAAGAACAGAGTTGGTGTGACGAGAGAATTCAAAGTTGATTGTGAAATATTTCCACTTTGTTAATAAGCAGTTATGAAAGGGCGATTTACCGGTATAATGGGAAGGTCATGTTGCCGGCGAAGTGAGAAAGGAGTGCTCTCTAAATTTCATTGTTTATATATCGTTCTCAGCGACATACTAGGACAAATTCTTATCTACCTGTATAATCTACGTTTCTTTGTGCCCCGATATGACAAATCAAAATAAAATAGGTTGTTTGAATAGATTTGGATCGATCAGTTATTTTCCGTTACGGTCCTATCTGAGGATGATTTAGCATATCACAAGAGACGTTGAGTAGATCGTTCAGCATAAGATATTATATTTGTTTTTTGACAAAGGCGAGAGAGTGTGGAATGTTGAAACGTGTTTGTAAGAAGAACTGTCAGGTGGGAATCCCATTAGCTTCTTTTTTCAATGAAAGACAAGTAGCTTACTCATTTCAAAGGCAATTTTGTTTTCTTTCGCTACCTCATTTATTCATTTCTTTTTTTCTAATAGATCATTAAGCTTTAAAATCGTCAATGTGTTATGTAGATATTCAAAATGTTTTGAATAACAGGTCAAGAGAAGCGATGAAATTAACATGCTGTCTCGCTTTGCGCCCCAAATGATTAAGCGGACAATTATAATGTCATTTTTATCATATTGGTTAGTATTGCATTATTTCCATTCATACTCTACCAGTGCATTCTTTTCTAATTCTCCAGTCATGAACTATGCATAATTATAACACGGTAGGATTATATTTTTCAATGCCTCTC
>NC_051415.1:25010531-25011510 GCF_015228065.2 Penaeus monodon
CGCTCTTCTTTTCATTTTTGGCACAACATCTCCCTTGGCTTTTTAGGTCTCCATTTTCAACCTTCCCCCCCCTCTCTCTTCCTCTCTCTTCCTCTCCCTCTCCCTCTCCTCCCTTCTTTCCGCCCCCTCCCCTCCTTCCTCCCCCTCCCTCGCCCCACCTTCCACCCCCCTTTTGATATTATTGTTTTACCCAACACGGGAAGTCCATTTACCCCGCTATCATCATTTACAACTCCTTCGCCTTCTTTCTTGGAGACACAAGGCACCCACAGACAACCCCCCCCCTCTTCCCCACCCCCTCCCTCCTCATTGGATCCCCCCCACTACCACCCCCTTTAACCCCTACCCATCCCCCTACTTCCCCCTTCAACCTCTACCCCCGTCACGATTCCCCACACTCTCTCTCTTTTTCTCTCTCTCTCAAAGTTTCCCCTTTCACCCCTACTTCCCACCCCCCCTCCTCCTTCCCTCCCCCTCCTCCTTACCTCCCCCTCCTCCTTCCCTCCCCCTCCTCCTTCCCTCCCCCTCCTCCTTCCCTCCCCCTCCTCCTTCCCTCCCCCTCCTCCTTCCCATCGCCCTCCTCCTTCCCTCCCTCTACGTCCCCCTGCATCCTCCCACCTCCTAACCCCCCCCCCCACACTATTAGGACTCACTAACCCCCATCATCCTTCTCTCTAAGTTCTTCGCCCCCAACTCACATCTCTCCTCCCCCCCCCCTTTTAAATATAACCCGAACTTCCCCATTAGCTATCTTTATGCACCCCCCCCCATTCTCTTTCCCCTTAGCTCCCCTTATCTTCCTCCCACCTTCTTTCTCTTTCCCTTCTCTTACTCCTCCCCCTATCCTCTCTCTTACCTCCCCCCTCTTATTCCTTTTCTCACTCTTCCCCTATCCTCTCTCTTACTCCCCCCCCTCTTTTCCCTTCTCTTACCCCTCCCCCGATTCCCTCTCTTACCCCTCCTCTTTCCCCTAATCTTA
>NC_051415.1:25011543-25011671 GCF_015228065.2 Penaeus monodon
ACTCACACACTTCCTTCACCTCTGCCTCCGCTCAAGAAAATATCCTTTGGAGCGAAATAAAGAAGAAAAAGGAGATGTAGACGTCCTTTCATCGCCCAGAAGCCTCGGCCGAAGACAGGCTGCGCTGT
>NC_051415.1:25011722-25011796 GCF_015228065.2 Penaeus monodon
GGGCGTGGGAGACATGCCCTTCTTATTATCATAGTTCCTTAAAAGCAGACTTGTGATATTTATTTTTCGTATTC
>NC_051415.1:25012048-25012328 GCF_015228065.2 Penaeus monodon
GCATGCGCCTATAAATGTCCTGGAATTGGGCGGCGCAGGCAGGCAGGCCGCCCCTTCGCGCCGGCAGCCCAGGGCGTGGGTGAACCATCAGCAAGAGCGATAACTTGCTAAGAGCTTCTCCGTCCCAATTTCTCCTGACATACCTGGCGAGCGAGCGACAGAATGAGGCGGCCGCGCGCTCACAGACAAAAGCGAGATTTGCAGAGATAGAGATGGCGGCTGAAACTTTGGTGTCTTTTGCCTGAGTCTCATTCTCGGCTTCTTTTCGTCGATTTGTTTC
>NC_051415.1:25012636-25012763 GCF_015228065.2 Penaeus monodon
TCCCTTTTTTTCCTCCTTCTTTCTCGGATTGTGGAAGAAAGTGGATGCAATAAGGCTATCGACTGAAAGACAGTCGAAGATGTCAGGAGAAGAGTAATTCAGATAGGGTGTTTTATGAGGCGTTCGA
>NC_051415.1:25012783-25012980 GCF_015228065.2 Penaeus monodon
ATGCAAGTAGTTTGATTAAGATATGCATATGCTCATTAAGCTCATCATGAATTAATTATCAGGCGTTCTTGTTACTGACAGGTCATCAGTCACCTTAATTAGTGCAGTTCCGTTAGATCGTTAATTAAAATGTGACTGGAAAGATATATCATAAACACATTTATATGAGAACATCCCCAGTGCTAATTAATTCATAA
>NC_051415.1:25013231-25013414 GCF_015228065.2 Penaeus monodon
TCGTCCCCCGTCTCGATCTGCAGGTTTTATTTGCACTGGAAATTAAACAACAGCTTAGCCTATTCTCTTCTCATATTAAGTCTTCAGCTAGCGTTGATGACTAATGCACTTTGAGCGAGGAGACAATTCTAGTTTGATAATTACTAACTTTTTTTTTTGTCTTTTTATTTGGTCTTTTTCTGT
>NC_051415.1:25013477-25013543 GCF_015228065.2 Penaeus monodon
GAGCATTTTCTCTCTTTAGATATTCTGTGAGGGACAGCGGCTAGTTGTTGGGAGTAGTTTTGCATT
>NC_051415.1:25014139-25014242 GCF_015228065.2 Penaeus monodon
GATAAAAGGATGATGAATAGTCAACTTTGAACATTTGTGAAGCTTTTTACTTATAGAGATTATCCGAACGAGAAAGAACAGAGACAAAACGCAATACGAGGGG
>NC_051415.1:25014289-25014494 GCF_015228065.2 Penaeus monodon
TCGTTTACGAAAAAGGGTGATATTCAAAGAAGAGATAAAAATGGAAAAAAAGGGGCAAATTGATAGTAAAATAGATATTGTTATATTTAATGAGAAGAAGTGACAAAGGGGTTTTAGTTGGCGTGATAACGAGTTTGGTTCATTTCTTGCCTCCCTTCCTTTGGTAAAGAAGCAAACATGAAATAATGAGATAAACTTTAATAGT
>NC_051415.1:25015042-25015207 GCF_015228065.2 Penaeus monodon
TTGGTTAAAAAATTTTTTTTCCCCCCAAAGGGGCAAAAAAAAAAAGAAATTTAATAGTTGGAAAAAAAAAAAAGGTTATTTTAAAAAAAATTTTTATTTTTTTTTTTTAAAAAAAAAAATTTAATATAATAATAAATTTAAAAATTAGGGGGGTTTTTTGGGGGG
>NC_051415.1:25015487-25016361 GCF_015228065.2 Penaeus monodon
CCACCGTTCCCCTTTTTTCCCCCCAAAAACCCCCCTTTTCCACACCTTTTCCCCCTTTTTTTCCCTTTTCCCCCCCCTTTTTTTTTTTCCCCCCCCCTTTCCTCTCCCTTTTCCCCTTTTTTCATCCCCTCTTTTCTCCTTTCCCCCCCCTAACCCCCTTTTCTCCTTTTTCCCTTTCTTTCTCCTTTCTTTCCCTTTCCTTTCCTTTCTCCCTTTTTACCCTTTCTTCTCCCCCCCCTTTTTCTTCCCCTTCCCCCCCCTCCCTTTTTTTTCCCTTTTTTCTTCTCTCCCCTCCCCTCCTCCCCCTTTTTCCCTTTTCCCTCCCAAACCCTTTTTCCCCTTTTTTCCAAATTCCCCCCTTTTTCCTTTTTTTTCCCTTTCCCCTCCTTCCCTCTTTTTCCCTTCCTGTCTACCTTCCCCCCTTTCTTTCCATCCCCTTCCCCCTTTTTTCCCCCCCCCCCTTTCCCCCCCCCCCTTTTTCCCTTCCAAAACCCTCCCGCCTTTCCCCCCCTTCCCCCCCCCCCTTCCCCCCCCCCCCTCCCCCCCTTTCCCCCCCCTTTCTCCCCCCCCTCCCCTTTTTCCTCCCCTCCCCCCCCCCCTTTTCATCTCCCCTTTCCCCCCCTCTCCCTCCTCCCCCCCCCCTTTCCCACTTTTCCCCCCTCCTTCCCCCCCTCCCCCCCATTTCCCTCCCTCCTCCCCCCCTTTTTCCCCCAAATTTCATTTACATAAAGGGGAAAAAAGGGGAAAGGGGGGAAAGTCAGTCTGCAATATCAAAAAAGCCTGATTGCAAGCTGCACGCAAAGGAATTATGCAAACTGGAGGTGTGGAAAGTCTTACGAACAACAGTAAAAATCGTGATTGAAGTGATGATAGT
>NC_051415.1:25017477-25017575 GCF_015228065.2 Penaeus monodon
TACTGCTATCCAGCCGCTAGCTATCAGTCAGGATTCGGAAGCCCCGGATGACGATTTAGGTTATCATTCCGGCGTCTCGTCTATGGACTGGCTTAGCG
>NC_051415.1:25017605-25018136 GCF_015228065.2 Penaeus monodon
TTTCTTGGGGTTTTGTCCCCCTTGCAATCCCCTTTCCCCCCCCAAATTTTCCCCCCCCCCCCCCTTTCCCCTTTTGCCCCATTTATTATTCCCCGTCCCCCCCCCTCCCCATTTTTCCCCACCCCCTTCCCCCAGCCTTTCTTTTATCCCTTTCTCCTTTCCCAGTTTTCCTCTCCCCGGGTTTTTTCCCCCCCCCTCCCTTTCCCTTTCCCCCCACTCCCCCCTACCCCCCACCCCACCCCCCCCTCCCCCTTTTTTCCCCCCCCAATTTCCCCCCCCTCCTCCCGTTCCCCTCCCACTCCCTATCACCTCTCCTCCCATTCCCCTCCCACTCCCTATCACCCCTCCGCCCTTCCCGCATTTCCCCATGTCCATGGAGCGAGAGCACAGGTAGGAAATGGGAGGGGAGGGGGAGTAGGGGGCTGAATGGGGGAATGGGGGAGGGGGGGTGGTTAATGCCTAATGGGAGTCACGAGGCATAATCATTCCCGTGATTATGGAAATGCAATGAGGTCCATTTAGATTCACGAG
>NC_051415.1:25018229-25018392 GCF_015228065.2 Penaeus monodon
ATCGGAATAAGGGAGGTAGGGGGACGGCGAGTGGGGGTGTAGGAGACCAGATTGAGCGAAGGGGGAAGGGAAGGGGGGGGAAGATCAGGAAAAAGCTGAGAAAAGAGGAAAGCGATACGCAGGAGGTGAAGAAAAAGATAAAGGACCAGACGTAATTATACTG
>NC_051415.1:25019062-25019158 GCF_015228065.2 Penaeus monodon
AAGGTATGGTGTGGGTGGGTGCAAGGTTCGAGTAAGGAATATGTTATATTTATATTCTGTTCGTTATATTCTGTGTCTGTTGTCATAGTGGTGCTT
>NC_051415.1:25020409-25020675 GCF_015228065.2 Penaeus monodon
TCAAGTGAATCAGCTGTTGGTTGAGTGAGAGGTTATATCATTGCGTCATCTGTTACAAAGTGATATGCGCACGATTAATCTTGCATCATTAATTTGATAAAGAACCAAGTGTAAGCTGTAAGAAATCTCAATACGTTTGATAAAAGTAATTTTAATTAATAACCGAGGGAAAGAAAATCTGGGAGAAATGTCTATCATTAGCTTCCTGGGGGGTTTTAAATTTTTAGTTTTTGCCAAGATTGTAAAAATTTTGTTTTAAAATTTTA
>NC_051415.1:25020735-25020840 GCF_015228065.2 Penaeus monodon
CAAAAAAACATTTTTATTTTGTGTTTTTGTTGTGTGTTGTGTGTGGGTTTTGTTGTGTTGTGGTGGGGTTTTGGGGGTTTTGTGGTGGTGGTGGGTGGTGGGGTG
>NC_051415.1:25021190-25021451 GCF_015228065.2 Penaeus monodon
TTTACCCCAAAAAGGCAAACTTGCCCCCCCCTTTTTCCCACCCCCCCCCTTCCCCTTTTCCCCTCCAAACCCCTTTTCCCTTTTTTTTCCCCTTTTTCCAAAAAATTTTCCCCCCCTTCTCTTTTCTTCTTTTCTTCTTTTCCTTTTTTCCCTTTCCTTCTTTTCTTTTTTTTTCCCCCCCTTCTTTTTTTTCCCCCCCCCCCCGGGGGGGGGGGAAAACCCCCCAAACCCCCCCTTTTTTTTAACCCAAAACCCCCCCCC
>NC_051415.1:25021795-25022442 GCF_015228065.2 Penaeus monodon
TACCACCAACTATGAGGACAATGACGTAGATAAGACCCATACGGCCAAAGGGTTTTCACAAAGCATGCAACTCTCCCGGCGTTCGCGTACCGTCAGTCTGGATGCCCGGCCGTTCGCGCATTCAAGATATAGCAGGAAGCGTGCATGACAAGTGTCTCCGGTAAATCACAACTGGCTTGGAAGCGTGGCATTTTCTTCATTTTCTTAACATCATTCAGCATTTCCTTTCACATGATTGACGAATAATGTCTCTGTTATTTTTATAACCCTTCCGCCAAGACATTAGACTGAGAGCAATTGGTCAGCTATGCGAATATGGAAAAGACAGGGGGAGGGGAGGGGGAGAGGACGTGGCCCCGGCAGGAGCATAAAGCTTCCTTATCTCGGCAAACTGGGCCCTATATCGAGCGTTCTTCAACTTTTGCAGTATTACAACTGTGTGCGTTTAATTAAGATCAGATTAAAGCCACCATGTATTTTGACACTTTTTCCTTTATCTTTTCTCAAACTGACTTGCCTCGACATCAGTCTAAATGTTATATCTTGCATGATAAATATTAATTCCATTTATTATGTGCCGGACACGTGTGTTGCTATTGGAATAGTTTCAGGTAACCTTTAAGTCTTTCTAGATTAGAATTCAGGTT
>NC_051415.1:25022473-25022645 GCF_015228065.2 Penaeus monodon
TGGAACACTCACTTAAATGAATCTACCTCGTTAGACCAATCTTCATTTCCGCTTCTTTTGCTCGATCTCACCAGAAGAAAGCAGCGTTTCCTTGAGGGATTGGCGACGCAATAGAGATTAGATAAGAAAGCGGCGTTGCTTGCGATGGCCGGACGCGCGGACTCGAGAGCAC
>NC_051415.1:25022726-25023183 GCF_015228065.2 Penaeus monodon
CTCTGTTCGGCTGCGCTGGCGACACCTGGCAACTCAACCGGCCTCCCTGCTTACCTTCCTAATTAATTGGTGTTCGTGGAGGAGCTGCCAAATACTCCCATATCATAACTTCCCGCGGATTAATAATTACGGGAGAAATAACAACCGGCCACGGCGTTCCCTACACGTGCTCTGTTCCCGAGACGTGACAGAAGGGCGAAAGGTATATCGAGATGCCTTTACCACTCCTCCGCACATACGATAAAGATATAAAAAGGGGAAGGTAAGGTTTAGGTTACGATCTCTTAAATCGACTGACCTCCCGACTGCAACACTGCTCGGCGCGGGGGGGAAAAGATACTTAATTGCCACCCATGTCATGGTGCTAATTACAAGGAAATTATAATAGGGCGAAAAATTCCAAAAGCAACATTGGTATCAGTCGCTGATCGGCGTGAGAGCTGGGGCGAGCTACAGG
>NC_051415.1:25023782-25024188 GCF_015228065.2 Penaeus monodon
CGTTTCCTTTTCTCAAGTGCCAGGAGAGGTTCTGGACAACCTTTATTAAAACTTGTCTCGGAGGCTTTACATTAATCGATATATACGCAGATGGAGTTGGTATTTCTCATATTCACATCATTATTTTTATCATTCGGTTCCCTGTTCAGTAGCTCTGGTAATTGATAACTGTAACGTCATCCCATCCTCTCTGCTTTATTTTGTACACAAGGGAGTAGCACGGCCAGCACCCTTGCATTTACCTTCAATTATAACTGGAAACTGAATCTAAATATTTATTTATTATCACGTGCCGAGGCCACAGCACACAATTAAGATATCTCCCCGGTGTTTAACAAGACGTACATGGGCGGATACGATTTTGCCTTCATACATTCATGCATACATACGCGCACACTAATGGAAA
>NC_051415.1:25024324-25024509 GCF_015228065.2 Penaeus monodon
CCTAGCAAGGTGGTGAGGGACTTCTGATGTCCAATAGTTAGTAAAAATACTGCCGCAAGCCGGTGCGCGCCAGTCAAAGAGTCCCGTTAATAAAGAGCAAATATGTCCGTTAATTAAGTCTATTTGTCGAAACAAGAGGCGTTAAATTGTGTACAAACACTACAACGGAAACGCATTTACCTGTC
>NC_051415.1:25024541-25025166 GCF_015228065.2 Penaeus monodon
GTGTTTCTCCTACAGTGCGCTTCGGTTATTCGGACCACGACTGCCCGAGCGACCCCAAGGCTCCCGCCCCAAGAACCGGACCGAGGCATTAAGGGGTATCGGGTAACGTGATGTCAACAGCGGATAATGGAGCTACGGCAAGCGACGGCATTCGAGCCACGGTTAAGTGAACGGCGCAAAACGGATCCTACTGTACGTCGCTATCAAGGAAGTGACCGAGCTATCTGACGAAGCAGTCTTGAAGCCTCGTGTTCGGAGAGGTTCGAGACGCGCACAACACCGGCGTATGTCCCGCTGCCTTACGACCTTGTTATAGAGAAAGCCTTTCGAAAACCTTGTTGTAGATTTTTTTTTTTCTATCTCATTTTTTTTTACCGTTTAGGGACTGGTTATATCGCAGATGCGAGGCTGCTGTAAATTACCTCATCTAAAGAGACCGTTTTTGGTAAGTACAGATTAACTCAAAACCCGTCTTTTGTGTCTTTCGTGTGCATTAATAATTGAGCAGATTCAGTCTGTCGCTATTCAAGACGCTAGAGGGCGGGGCTTTATTTACATAGAAGGATATTAGATTAAAGTGAGGAGTTAATTCATTACTTTTTCATTACTTACTACTGCTACTACC
>NC_051415.1:25025217-25025287 GCF_015228065.2 Penaeus monodon
GTTATTATCGTTTACATCTTTCACGTTTACTAGCATCTCCCCTCCGCTTTCTTCCCTCTCTCACTCCTCA
>NC_051415.1:25025322-25025537 GCF_015228065.2 Penaeus monodon
CGACTTTAAATATCCTCGGCGATGTGTCCAGGCCGGAGATTCATAAAAGAATGTTTGTGACAGGAAGTTCAAACAGAAAACTGTGGGGTCAGCTTGTCTCACACATCGTTCTATTAGACAGAGAAATTGTCCTGTCAACTCCTCCCTCTCCCTTTCTCCTCCTCCCCTTCTCGCATTTTTTCCCTTTATTCATCACCCCCTCCCTTTCACCCCCA
>NC_051415.1:25025665-25025903 GCF_015228065.2 Penaeus monodon
ACTCTCCCCCGCCTTCTCTACCCGCCCATCTTGACAATCTCATCTTTATTGGCCTTTATTTGTAGGTGAGGCCGCCCCGCCAAGGCCAGGCCTGCTTACGGCGTATCAACAAGGAATGTAAAGGTATCTCTTGACATGCGCCTAATAGCCAATGACGATGTCCCCCCCCCCTCCGCCCTCATCCCCCTTACCCTCCACCTCCCCGTTTATCGTCGGCCTTTATTACCTTCTACCATCC
>NC_051415.1:25025976-25026040 GCF_015228065.2 Penaeus monodon
ATCCTCTTTACCTCCCGCTGTCCTCCCGTCTACCGCTATCAACGCCTCCAAACGTCGCTTCAGC
>NC_051415.1:25026280-25026737 GCF_015228065.2 Penaeus monodon
AACTCATTGGACGCTGCAACCGGTCACTGACCCAGTTTTATCAGTCATTGGCCCATCTTCATTTACCATTTATCTCTGCATGTCTGTTAACCACGCCAATCTTATATTTATGCACAGATGGGAGGAGGGTGCATGTGCCAGTGTGCGTTTGTGTACATGCATGCATTCATACTTCTCTGTTCGGCATTCTTCCCCTTTCTCTCTTTCCCTTATAATTACGCTTTCTCTTCGCAAACGCTTACACGCGAGCGCACGCATACAAACGCACACGCATTGTGTTATGAATGTATGCAGTTCGGATGCGAATGGCAAACTTGCATTGGTAAAAGCTACTTTGATCGCATTGCTTCCAAACAGGAAATCGCAACTGTCGTAGCATTAACATACTCAAAAAAAGAAGAAACAAACAAAATGCATTAGCTCAGACAACGATCTCCGGGTCCACAAGGAGACCACG
>NC_051415.1:25026776-25027053 GCF_015228065.2 Penaeus monodon
ACGGACAGACCTCAAAAGGACTGATCCCCAAGAAGAAGGCGCAAGGTGGGGAGTGCACGGAATTCCTCGTGTCATGACGCTCGTGTTGCTCTTATTATTATTTGCTCATCCCCTCCCTTTCCTGAATAGCATTATTCGCTGAGCTCCCCTAGCTCTGTCCTCGCCCCTCGTACCCATACTTTGTTTTTTTCTCCGCTCTCTCTTTTTTTCCCCCGTTTTTATTTCGATCTATCCGCAGTTTATCTTTCGCTCCTCCAAGACGGCGTGGGTTATAGCA
>NC_051415.1:25027498-25028023 GCF_015228065.2 Penaeus monodon
GGCTTTGAAGAGACTGGCCCCCCCCTCCCCCCACCCCCTGGCTTTGAAGAGACGGCCGTCTCAGCCGCGGCCTTAACTAACCCCGGCCGGCGTGGCTTAATGACAAGGCCGGCCATCCGTCTCCCTGTGCCGTCGCCTCCTCCGCGGTTCCTCCGCACCCACCTGGCAGCGGCGACGAGACCCCGTGTGTCTCAAATCCTTAATTAACCGAGGCAAGCTACAGTCCCACTATCTTTATTACTCCGCCAGCTGACAGGTAATCCATTATTGTACATTTTGGTACATCGGGCGAACAAACAAATTCATTTTGTGCATTGACTTCATTAGCGGAATTCTTGATACGTGCGTAGGCCACAAGACAAAGAGGGGGGAGGGGAAAGGGGAGAGATTCTTAATTAAAGCGTTGATATCATGTTGTATGGATTTCAGATGGGATGGAAGTCAGGTGCTTGGTATTCCTGTAAAGAGATTCTTAAGATTTTTTTTTTTCTAACTTCAATGGTGCTATTATCAGTCGTGTTGGCG
>NC_051415.1:25028130-25028243 GCF_015228065.2 Penaeus monodon
GGATTATTGTCAATCCGTTTATCGATCATCAAAATTATTATCATTGTCGCTGCTGATAGAGATGTCAGTTTCATAATTACAAAAAAAAGGTCTTTTGTCTCCCGGTAACAACG
>NC_051415.1:25029394-25029636 GCF_015228065.2 Penaeus monodon
TAATATCCAATACAAGTGGGTCGCCATTATCAGTGGACAAAAGGCCTGGCAGTTGGTCCCTCCGGCAGTGTTAGGGTTTACACGAGTGGGATGCCCTTTGGAACAGCCCTGGACGCCCTCCCACGCCCTCCCGACGATGCGGGATAACGATAGGGCGCCTGGACATAGGGCGGACGTGTCAACCCTTCGATAACGGGGTTACTGGACAAGCGAGGAGGAACTGGGAGGGGAAAAAAAACGGG
>NC_051415.1:25029732-25029843 GCF_015228065.2 Penaeus monodon
TAGTGTGTATAATTTTGCGTGCGCGTGTCTTTTTTTTCTGGTTTTCTTGGTAAGCGTTTCTCCTCTGTCCCTCTTTCTCTGGCTCTCTCTGTTGCCATCTCTGTGTCTTCG
>NC_051415.1:25029975-25030041 GCF_015228065.2 Penaeus monodon
TCCCCGTTCTATCTCCTCTTTCCCCCTCGCTTTCCCTCAATTTTTTTTTCTCACCCTTGATTTTTA
>NC_051415.1:25030079-25030182 GCF_015228065.2 Penaeus monodon
ATGACAGAAAATTAATGCATCCCTAAAGACAGACAAAGTAATAAAGTTGGCATCGAGTGCAGGGGGAGGCTGAGGAAGGACAACATTCTAGAACATTCAGGCG
>NC_051415.1:25030559-25030643 GCF_015228065.2 Penaeus monodon
TGGCTTCGAAAATATTAAAAAATAAGGAATATTTATTATTAGAACAGTATCTACGTTATATACAATTGATTATATTTATGTTGT
>NC_051415.1:25032437-25032699 GCF_015228065.2 Penaeus monodon
TAAACACGCGTTCGACAGCCGAATTTCGATTCTCCTTCGCCCAGACTCGAGTTATTTTCCGGCTCATATCGGCGGCCCAACGGCCATAAAAGGGCCGGGCGAACACCATGCAGGCAGCGCCGACGAAGGGGTGTTTACGTCGCCTTCAGCTCCCGGCTGTTAAGGAGCTTTTCGCCCGTGCATCGCCCCGTCTCCCTCGCCCTCGTGTGCCGTTCTGCTGTTCTTCTCTCTGCTTGCCTCTGTTTCTTCCGATTTTTTCTCC
>NC_051415.1:25033100-25033580 GCF_015228065.2 Penaeus monodon
TCCAGAGTTTTTCCCATTTTAAGAGCGCATCTCCATCGGCCGCATCGCCTCGCACTTGAAAACAATATCCTCTTGAAATTTTACGCCTCTTTGAATGACACAAGAGGCAAGAGAGTGACTCCTAAAGTTCCGACGAGGAAGTTGTGAAAAAAGAGAAAAAAAAGCGTAGGAAGGTGGTTGGTAGCGGCTTAAGGAAGGTTGTGTGATGTAATGGAGATGGATGCCTCAGCAACGTCGAAATGTTACGGTCTTTACCCATGCGGGGACGCTAGTGTCTGACGGTTGCCTTTGACGACTGCGAGGATCTCCGCATGACGTGGTTGGTGTCAGTCATGTGCAGCTCTCATGACGCCGTTGCACGAAAGGTCTCGAGCTTCTTTTATGTTGTGAGATGAGGCTTGTCATGATGATAACAAATGCGGCCGAGGCAGTGCCATGGGATGCCGCCCGGAGCATCCCGTGGGACCTGCGAGAAGAACG
>NC_051415.1:25033657-25034252 GCF_015228065.2 Penaeus monodon
CGTGGCTACGAGCTGGCAGTGAAGCCCGAGCGTCCTTAACTGCCATCACAGTTTTAATGAGCTGACCCAGATCAAAATGCCGGCGCTCGTTAGCTCTGCCCGCGTTGCCATAGCGCCCGCCACCTCGACCCAAACACAGCGCTAATGATACTTAACAAAGGATCCGAATGCATTCCTTAGGAGTTATTCTCCGACAAATTTGCGCGGCATTCTCGCCTTTATGGAACAATGTTCTCCGTCTCTTTCCCTTCGAGGAGTTTAATTTCCCTTTCACCGCATCCGAAACACAACGCAAACCTACAACCTAAGCCAAGATAACAAGCATTCGCACATTACCTGGCCGCCGCCAGAATAAACAAAAACAAACAGTTCCGAACACTAAACAACCAGCGGCGGCACGGAACGGCCTTGCGAGCGGAACACACGAGCGGCGGCGAGCGGAGCGCCGTCTCTCGCGGAGCCGAAAACTGCTAAGCGGATCAAGCCGGAAACGAGCGCTAATTTGCCACCTTCGACAAAATCAAAAATATGAATTCCTTCGCGATGTGTGCGCCCTCGTAAACCTTGAGACTCGCTCTCTCGCCACGCACATCCA
>NC_051415.1:25034692-25035178 GCF_015228065.2 Penaeus monodon
AGACAAACCCGTGAAGAGCGATATTTTTAAGGCAAGATACTTTGTGTACGCAGCCTTAACGAGGGTACAGAGGCATGGTGTGGCTGCACGCGCTCGGTGGGACACGCCCGTAATGAGGGGCCGCCCAGAGACGCGGTGTTGGCAGGCGGTGGCAGGAGGTGGAGGGGGGAAGCGGCAAGGCTGGGGTGGTGGCAGTGGTGCAAGGCGGAGTGGATGGAGTGGAGGTTGGTGGAGCTGGGATGGTGGCAGTGGTGGTGGAAGGCGATGGGGGTGGTGGCAGTGATGAAAGGGGTTTAGGGATGGGGTGAGCGATCGAGGTCGATGAGGCTGCGACGATGCCACTTGATTTAAATCGCCGAGGCTGAGCTGGTGGCAGTGGTGGAAGCCAAAACCAGGCAACTGTTGGAAGTCGGCGAAGATGTGCAGGTGGCAGAGGCTCACCGCCGAGGCTGGGGCAGGTGGCAGCGACGGAGGATGCGGGCGGTA
>NC_051415.1:25035238-25035944 GCF_015228065.2 Penaeus monodon
CTCATGCTGATGTCTGACGTACATGAAGGCGTGGCGGACGTCGGTAGGTGATAAATGGGTGAATAATGACAGGTATAGGGGCCGAGACAGGAGGGGGAGGGAGGGGAAGGGGTGGCAACTTGTAGGTGAAGGATATATAGTCCTGTAGAGTGAAGTTGTGCGATGTGGGCGAGGTTGGCAGGGCAGATCGGAAGTGCTGGAAGTGCTGTCCAAGTGTTGGAAGTGTTGTCTGAGGCTGACAAGTGATACGTCGATTGAGGTAGATGGGGTTGGGGGTGCACGGTAATCTCCTCCTCCTTCTCCTCTTCCTTTCTTATCTTTGTTTCTTCTTCTACTCATTCTTCCTCTTCTTCCCCCTCCTCCTTCCCCCCCTCCTCTCTTCCCATAATTTCCCTCCCACACCTTGTCCCCTCCCCTCCCCCTTCTCTCATCCTTCCCTCCCCCCCCTCTCATCCTCCCCTTCCCCTCTCTCACACTCCCCTCCCCCTCTCTCCCCCTTCTCTCCCCATCCCACTCCCCCGCACCAAAGTAAATTTAAAGGGAGGGACATGTAAAACGGGAGTGGATAACGAGGCTGAAGGCTGATGGCAAACTGGTTAAGAAGTGTGATGGACGAGTGGATACAAGGGCGGATGGATATATAGCAGAAAAGGGAAGAGAGATAGGTTCCATGCACACACGAGGGAAAGGGGGAGTAATGAGTGCA
>NC_051415.1:25035998-25036918 GCF_015228065.2 Penaeus monodon
AAGTGGAGAATAGAGGGAGATAAGTACTCAGTGGAGGAAATAGAGGTGGTGGAGGGAGAGGGTGACAGAGGGAAGGAGACAGGTGCCATGTGGAGGGAATGGAGGTGTTCTTAGGTTGAGGCTTAAGGACGGAGAGACGAGAGACGTAGAGAAGGGGCGGCGAGCAAAACAAGGCGATAAGGAACAAGGTGCAAATGAAGACAGCGTCGGGGTTGTAGGCGTGTGTGGCAGGCAGGGCGACGGCGAGGAGAGGGGCGCAGGTAGGAGGGGGCGAGGGTGGGTTCGGGGGCGTGGCGGGAGGGAGGCAGACGCAGGCAGGTGTCGAGGAAGGCTCAGGGGAGGGGGAGGGTTGAGTGGGGTGTGTGGGGTCGAGGGGAGGATCGGATGGGGTTGGGGTGTTGTGCATGGGGTTGAATGGGAGCGGAGGCTGACGGGTGTAGGGGAAGATCGTGGGGAGGGGGAGGGGTGTTGGGGAAGGCCGTAAGGGGGGGGTGATGGGGGTGGCACGCGTAGGATGGAGAAGGGACCTGCGGAGGAGGAGGGGATAGGGGGAAAGGGGATGGGGGGTGGGAGATGGGGTGCCACGACGGAGGCAGGCAGGTACAAGTGGCGGCAAACCCCCCCAATCAGTGGCTGGATCTTAACGAGTGCGTGGACCACTTGTCACCGGGCCGCGCTAATGACGTCGTTAAAATGAAAATAATTGTTCAGTCACCTTGTTAGGCCACTTACCGGTAGGGCCTCATTTAACACGCTCGTTTGGCCTCGCTAATGATTGAAGGGGAAGTTTGAAGGTGATGCAATTTTGGAATTCTGCCCAGCCTGTGCAGAAGGGCTCTAGCCGGGACGGTAATTGGGGGAGCCTTTTTTCCCCTGAATTCCTTTATGCGAGAGTTTTAACCGAGAGTTTTGGAATGAAA
>NC_051415.1:25036955-25037293 GCF_015228065.2 Penaeus monodon
TTATCAGCGTAAATGGCTCATAAATTAGAGGGCGGACGTTGGATGCTTTAGTCATTTCAGTAATTAAAATTTATACGCCACTGGTGGAAGTAATGACCTGGCATGTGTATGAACAGGAGAATGAAGGAAAGCTCTAATTAAAACTTGTGTCAATTACCGAGAGACGAATGAAATTAATGTGACTTACTTTTTGCGTCTCTCGCCGACTGGGGTCATTACTCATTTAAGATCGCGGAATGAAGTGGCTCGGAGCCGTTGCGCCGGGAAACATTTACAACAAGTTCCGGCACAAACTGACGCATATATTTCCTCGTTTCTTTGCACGTTGGAGTGAATAC
>NC_051415.1:25039005-25039070 GCF_015228065.2 Penaeus monodon
ATGTTTTTCTACGAACGCGGCGAGGGTCACTGTATTCACTCGAACAAGTGGGGTATGGCACAAAG
>NC_051415.1:25041757-25042002 GCF_015228065.2 Penaeus monodon
TCCGCCCGCCCGTTCACACGTTAGATTCCATGTGACAACAAACTGAAGTCAACTCACACTGATGGAAGCTATGCATCTTATGCCTAGAAGCATATTCCATGAGACTGCGGGCTTGAAGTCAGTTCCACATTGGTCTAGGATGAGTATCTTGTGCTTGGAATCGTATTTCAACATAATTATTAAAGAATGATACAAGCACGCGTGCGCACGGCTGCATCTTATTACGAATCCTTAAGAATTCTCCT
>NC_051415.1:25042092-25042443 GCF_015228065.2 Penaeus monodon
CATTTATTATTTGTTTAGCTACCCGAGGTGGGGAGTTAAGAAGAAAAAGGAGGAGGGGGAGGAGAAAGGAAGGATAAGGGGAAGAGAAAGGGGAGATGGGGGAAGGGGAAACAGAAAGGACTTGGAGAGGAAACAGGGATGGGGAAGGAAGAGGAGGCTCAGAGAAGAAACGGGCATGGAGAAGGAAAGGAAAGGGATAGGAGAGCAAAGGAGGTAGGGGAGCAAAAGGAGGAAGAGAAGAAATGAGGGAAGAGGCAAATGCAGGGATTGCAGTTGGAGGAGAGAAGTGAATTTAGAATTAGAAATGGTAGTGTTATACGAAGATACATGCGGTACAGATAGGCTAACCTA
>NC_051415.1:25042772-25043123 GCF_015228065.2 Penaeus monodon
TAGCCTGTCTGCACCGTATGTATCTTCGTGTCCATCCATACCCATCTGTACGAGCATTAATATGTATCCGCGCGATGGCAGTCCCAAGCGCGGAGCTAATCACCCGGGCCTTCCCAATTTCCCAATTTCGTGGCTCGAGCGAAAAGCAATACTTCACACTGGCCGAGTGGGCGTCAGCGCGCCAGGCCATCGGCAAGGTAAACAATGATCAATTGCCTCAACAACCACTAATCAAGTCACAGCGTGATGGGGAAGCTTGAAGCTCTTATTCTCTCCAAACAAAAGCCTCGAAGCGGTTATTGGATCTTCTGATTGTTAGATGGCGCTTGTTAGCTAGTGGTTTTGGGGTGG
>NC_051415.1:25043487-25043710 GCF_015228065.2 Penaeus monodon
AGCCCCGTTGATTGTTAAGAGTTTGTTCAGTTTTGGTCCATTGTTGATTTGCAAGGGAGGCTGTTTGGCGGTGGCGTTGCAGAGAGTCTTTGCTCTGGTGAAATTTTGGATTGTGGACATTGGCGGGGAAGGAAGGGGAAAATACAACATTTATAAATGAATAAACAAATGAATTGAATATAATTCTTTCCGAGGCAATGAAACACGTTCAACTTATTCGCAT
>NC_051415.1:25043824-25044049 GCF_015228065.2 Penaeus monodon
GGACGACCCTTGATAACGAATGAATTGTCGCGAAGCTTTTCTCATTTGGGGAAATAATATGCACGGCGCTGAGCTACACCGAGGGGAATAGACGCTACAGTCGAGAGCGGCCGTTATGCCAAAGAATGAATCAACTGCTCGAGCGGCGTGACTACACAAATTAAATACCGGTGCAATTATCGCCCGGGTGTAATTTTAAGCAGGCGGAATGACGCGGGAGGCTGT
>NC_051415.1:25044114-25044200 GCF_015228065.2 Penaeus monodon
AGATGTGGTGTTTGGAGAGGAGGGAGGCGTGGCTATGCTTCGCGTGTCGGAACAATGTCCGATTAATATGCTCGAATAGAGGAATA
>NC_051415.1:25044625-25044845 GCF_015228065.2 Penaeus monodon
TCGTGGATGGATGCGGATTGGAGTTACGCGAACGGGAATCAGGAATGCGTTCGTGTATGGTCGTGTTCTCGGATTCGCGTGGCTGCGGCGGTGTTTGTGGCGTGGTAGTGCTGTGGACTTTGTTCCTCTGTTCATGTTCTTCCTGTTCCTGAAATTCGGGAACACGATCGAGGATTCATTTATCGGGCTTTTGTGATCGTGAGCGACGTCTTTCTCTGTT
>NC_051415.1:25045104-25045632 GCF_015228065.2 Penaeus monodon
TTTCCTCCCATCCTAATAAATCACTCTACCACACTGGCATGGCAGCTCCGTCCCCATGACGTCAGAGTGTCATGAGCTCCTCTCTCAACGACTCGTCACAGGAAACATGACTGATTTCACAAAGGCGCATGACCGTCGCCAAGGAAAACGAGATCGCAGGTAAGTCTTTTTCACGTAAAAAATTATGGTGCTGGGCGATGGTGGTCGTTCTGCTGGAGAGGAAAGTGGAGAAGGTGATATTGATACATAATAATAGGTAATGATAGGGATGGCAAAAGACTTGGCAGCGGTTTCAGGAAGGGCGATAAGAGTGTAATCAGATATACCAAGAGTAAATTAATATTAGAGGAAATTGGAGATAAGATATACGAGTTTATAGAGATGGATGGGTTGGTAGATAAATAGATGGGTATAGGTGTTTTGTATGGGTGTGTTTGTATGTAAGTATTATACGCGTATGTTAATGTGCAGAAAATTCATATAAAAGATATATTCAGATACTTATGGGCGTGTAAGTACCTTAAAAAC
>NC_051415.1:25045713-25046105 GCF_015228065.2 Penaeus monodon
CACAATACAATAGGATACTTAGCAGGGTTGGGTCTAAGTACAGGGGACTGTGCTTAAGTCCAAGTACCAGGATATTTTTACATTCACTTTGCTATGCACTTAAGTCCTGTTCATGTGTCATTGTACTTAAGCACAAGCACTTTGTGATAAAAAAAAAATCCTGTCAGATTCGTAAAGCGCGAAATTCTCTTTATTTTCCCAACTGAGAAAATACTACATAATAATGCGCCTTTATTCTTTATTCCACTACACTGTCAAAACACTCAGTGTACGTATTTACCCAATAGTATCATCACGAAGTTCCCAAGAATCTATATAAAGTATGTAAGTTTTGAGTAAATACAATGCACTTGTTTGTACTTGAATGTACTTGGTATTTTCCAGTACTTTGG
>NC_051415.1:25047162-25047418 GCF_015228065.2 Penaeus monodon
TCTGTTTAGATTAACGTTTTTTTCCTCCACTTATTATGAAGAAATAAGAATTCACTTGATATGTATATTTTTTCTGGTGTTTTTCAGTATTTTATGTTTTTTTTTTAACCTTTTGTTTTTTTAATGACACTTATTAATCTGTTCTTTTTGTAAAGCCATTAGAATGTAATATATTGAAATAAAGATGAAAGAGAAGAGGGAGAGAAAAATTATCGTGTCTGTTCAGCTGCCCATTCATGTTGATTGTCTGAAGGTG
>NC_051415.1:25047517-25047724 GCF_015228065.2 Penaeus monodon
GACTGACGACGCGGATTACCAGTGTTTTATTTTTAGTTGTCTAAGGAGAATTTTGAAAGGTATGGAAACGGAATGGAAAATTAGTATTTTTCCGACGATAAACAAAGCAGGCACACACACTCAGTCGCGCGCACACATTTACGCTTATGTAAGCAGAAAGAAACACACAAAATGAGGTAATTACTTATCACATATACAGAAACTTTG
>NC_051415.1:25048580-25048744 GCF_015228065.2 Penaeus monodon
ACGACACCACCTTGGGGGAAAAAAGCCATGGGAGGGCAGTGGAAGGCGATCATACCCACAGCATTACGCACCAAGATCTGCCTGATACTTGACACCCCGGCTGACACGAACCTTAATTTAAGTGACGGCTGGCCACCTAAATCTTTATCTGTTATGTATTCACT
>NC_051415.1:25048785-25049314 GCF_015228065.2 Penaeus monodon
AATCCCTGCCAAGACGCATGCGCTCATATCGCTTCCAAAGTTATAATTATTATATCATTGTTATCGTTCTTGTTCAAGTGTTCCATAATCACTAGAATTATCTGCATTATCATCATGACCACCCTCTGCATCATCTAATTACTCGTCTTTACCTTTCTTTTTTTGTATTATTCCCTTCAAAGAAACTAAGCAGATGCCCCAGTTATTTCATGTTTACAAAGCCTTTGAGTCTGAACTACACCTCGCTAGGCAAAGTTATCACGTGCCTCAAAGGAACACGCGAAGTCACTTTTGAGTTTTGTTATGATCATCTCGTTATATCCTTTATATTCTTCATTAATGTTCATGTAGCTTCCTTGTGTTCTCTTTACTGCTGCTCGTTAACTTTTAAAATGAACGATAAGAAAAAGAAAATTGAAGATCCGATGGGGAAATTGATCGGACTCGAAACGTCACGGTATATTGTTCATTAAAATCTGTGTTTCTTTTTTTCCGTTTTTATTTGACGGTCGTATGTCTGTGTTTGTAA
>NC_051415.1:25049401-25050249 GCF_015228065.2 Penaeus monodon
CCTTCTCTTGGTTCTCTCGTTACCCCCCCCCCCCTTCTTTTTTATATATATTTCCGCCCTATCTTCTCTTTCATTATCTTCGCCTCTCTCTTCCCTCACCGTTCTCTTTGCTCGGCATCATCATCTTTCACTTGCGTGTTCTTTACCTCCCTTGTTCCTTCTTATCTTCTCTCTTACGTCTTCCTATCATCGTGATTATTCGCCTTATCCTTTCATCATTAAACCTCTCGGTAATGTTATCACACTCGCCATACATCGCTTGTGCCTCGAGTTTAGACTTGATGATACGAAATATTTCAGGATGAATGAAAAGCATCTGTGGTATCGTTCTTGCAGCTATTTTCCGTCCTATCCGCTCTCCTACTTCGCTATTCTATACGGAATAGTTTATTTTTTCCACATTCCTGTTCCAGCATATCTTTGCTGATGTCTACTCCACTCTTCCCCTTCTGTTGTTCACTCTTCGTTCTATCCATTACCCTATTCTGCCCATCCGACTCATCTCTGTCCACTATCCTGTCCTGTTCTACCCACCATCCACTTGTATCCACTATCCTATTGTTCACTCTCCTGTTCTATCCAACCTGCCCTATCCATAATCCTACTCTATCCACTACCCTGTCCTATTCTGTCCACCATCCACCTCTATCCACTATCCTATCACCCTATTCTATCCACTAACCTCGCAAGCGCCCTTTCGGCAAGCGCACTTACGCAAGGTCAGGCGACTTTCACTGACCTTATTCAGCAAAAATCGCGACACTTCTGACACACGCTTGACACCCTTGCGACACACTTCGCTCCCAGGCACACGTCCGACACAGCCTTCGTAAATACTTATCTCAGGA
>NC_051415.1:25050428-25050736 GCF_015228065.2 Penaeus monodon
TTGCCATACCCACCCTCGATACTGTCGCCACCTCCCCTACCCCCACCCCCCTCCCCCCTACACCCACCCCTCCGCATCCCTTTGAAGAAAAGCTAATTAAAGATCGTCAGTGAACTAGAGAGATAGGCCTACAGAGACCCTCCTCGCTGGCTGCCCGACTGACCCCCATCTGCTTAAGGGTGTCTGCATCCGCGCGACCTGTCTAGCTCTTCGAGTGTCTTGTCTATCTGTTTGTCTTGCGTTTGTGGCTTTGCTCACTTTTGCCTGCGTGCGGTTCGTCCCTTTGTATTCCCTTTTTTATTATTCTA
>NC_051415.1:25050998-25052779 GCF_015228065.2 Penaeus monodon
CTGTAAATCTGTGAAAACCTTACTGTATTTCTGTTTTAAAATAGCTACGTAAATGTGCCTCTAGACCTTGTATCCATGTCTTCCACTACCACTTCTTCCCTGACTCATTTTATTACACCCTTCATTTTCTTCTTTACTCACTATAATTATTTATTTATCATCCATCTCATTCTACATTTTCTTGTTCCTCCAATTCTCCTTCGTTACCCAAAACAAGTTCTCCCAGAATCACCCTTATGGAAACATTCTTTCGTTATTCCAAATTCCAAAAGCAGAGACAAACAGAGAACGCCACCGATTACGCCCTTTTTTGCTTTTCAGGTCCACCAAAGCACTAAAGATGGTCATGAAGGTGTCTTGAAGGAAGGAAATTCCCAACTTCGGGGCGAACTGCCAGTTACAGACTACTTATGGCAACTTCCAGTTCAGGTATATTCATTTTCAACAAAAGTGGTCAACTTCGTTTATTCTACTTGTAAATTTGGAAAGGGGAGAACTTCGCTATTCTCGCTTTGTGATTTATTGGGGGAAATTCGCAGGTTAAGTTATGAGATAGTTTGGATGTGGATTCTGTATGGTTCCAGAATTATATATTAAAAGGCAGTGAACCTCGTCCAAAGAGGCAGTGGAATCATCCTTCTACGTGCCTTGTCATACCCACTCTCAGTCCAGCTTCATTCGCATTCTACGACGGAGTTCTGTCACAGCACATTTCAAACAGCAAAAAGAATATTTATTACGCCGATAATACTCAGTTCGTCTAATCAGGTGACACTAAAGACACGGAAAATATCTCAATCTTAATGGACTTCTCAGCTAAATGTGAAAGAGACGCCGTGTGCGCTCGTTGGAACCCGAGTTATGCTAGCAAGAATCCCGGGTGACATTCAGACTCAACTGACGACAGCCTCATTCTTCCCTGAGGGGAAAAAAAATGAAGAATCTAGGTATTCACTGTAAAAGCCACATGCAGCTTGATGTCCACATGGATGGAATTAACATATACATAACTCTACTATCGATCAAACGATTATCGAATAAAAATCCTTAATGCAAGGGTCTTTGCAATCAATACAACATTGTCGCCCAGAGTATAATGAACTACAGCAGACTTTGAGGGTCTACAACCCATCCAGATAAGGCAAAACGCCAGAAAAAGTAACGGGGCAGAGGCTGAAAACCAAGAATAGACCCACATTTTCGAAATCTCTCTCCATTTTCCTCATTTTATTATGGACACGAAAAACAAAGTGCCCATTGCTATTGCTATATACAGAACCACCTAATCACCCTCGGGGATAACGCAATATCCAGATTCCTCTCGGTGGCTGCATCTAAAGTATGTAAGCCTTCCAAGCCACATTTATGAAATTGCAATCGACGTCTTTCGCAGAGACAGAAGTGTTATCTCTTTTTTTATCTCTTAAATAATCGATGTTTAATTGTTATAATGTATCAGTTCAAACGATAATGTCTAACGTTATGCTTGGGAATGGCCATGGTCGTCTACATAAATGACTACACGTAACTACCAGCATTACTGTGTATTACGTTGATTTTGGTTTTATGTTCAAAGGCTTTTATACAGTAGTTTATATAATCTGTGTGTGTCCGTGTCCATTTTTTGCTTGTAATATTACAGGTTTCTATTTATTTATTATCCAGGCGCATTATATTGTGTGTTGTTATTTTGAAGAATACATGTGAAGTTATGATCTAACTTATATGCGTCTAGTTTGTGTGGGGTTATTGCGAGAATTGCAGTTTGTAGATCCTGATTC
>NC_051415.1:25053004-25053242 GCF_015228065.2 Penaeus monodon
TCACCATACAAAACAAAGGCCCCGGCAGCGGAGGGGGTCCGTCCCTGTCTTTAACTTCCCGTGTTGTGCTCTCAAATAACATCCCCTCGTCAGTCCAGTAATTGGGCTCCATTGTCTCATGTAATGAATTCCTGACCAAAGTATGCTTATATATTCCATTGGCGAAGTTGCAGCTGAGTGCATATAACTCTCCCCGGCGCGTGGCAAGATACGATATTGGGTAGATGGACGAGTAACA
>NC_051415.1:25053274-25053429 GCF_015228065.2 Penaeus monodon
GACGCTAACGAGGGAATAGGGTAAATAACCCAAACCCTCCGATTTGCGGAGATTATCGAGTCGGTGGTCCGTCCGCTGCGCTGGCGTCCGTCGCTGGTGTCGATGAGGCGAAGGACATTTGTTGCTGCACTTTTGTGGAAGGATGTTTGGCCAAG
>NC_051415.1:25053805-25054209 GCF_015228065.2 Penaeus monodon
AATCGTGCTGCTCGTCCTCCGCCAGCATGTCTACAGACTCCCCGGAGTGAGCAGCGCCGAGGCTGACCGCTGGCGAGGCTCTCAAAAGCGCGACTGGGAGTGCCACTTGGCAGGCACATTGACACAACACTGGAGTCACAGACGGAGTGGCACTCGGAGTCCCCAAGCAGGAGTTGACACTCCGCCCTCACCCGGCACTCAGGAACGATCTGTTGCGCCGACCACGCTTCGATTCCCACGCTGAACTATCACTCTCGGTCTCTGGTGCCATAGAGTGCCAGCTAGTGCCGGCCCCTCGTCCTGCCTCGCGCCGACACTAGGCTCACGGGCAGGACGAAGGAGTGGCTGTGCAATGCTTGGAGAGGATTGGCGAATAAGCAGGCGTGTTGTTCATGACCAAAAGT
>NC_051415.1:25054400-25054504 GCF_015228065.2 Penaeus monodon
TTGAGTTTGCAAATATCTTTCCTATTGCTTCGATGCCATATATCGTCTTCATAAACGAACGCCTTTACCTCAATTTCTTCTCTTATTAATAATTTTTTCTACTG
>NC_051415.1:25054540-25054875 GCF_015228065.2 Penaeus monodon
TTACGCTTTACTACAATGATAACGCTAAAGCATTATTTCTTTTACGTTTCTTGTTATTCTGTAATACTAAAAATATGTCATTTGATATAGTGTTAAACGGTGATTATAAAACGCTTTTCGTGGATTTTTTTCTTCCAACAAATCAACAAGGAAAACAGGAAATGTAATTATGAAATAATGTTTTTCACCCAGCCATTGGTTTACCTGATAAATGCATTTCTTCTGTGATAAACGATCAGTCGGTCGTTTCTCCTCCTCCTGTGCTCGAATAACTACGCCATCAGTAAAATCAGTCTATGTACCTTTGCCTTTCATTCTCTTTGTCTGGCGGAAGA
>NC_051415.1:25055268-25055558 GCF_015228065.2 Penaeus monodon
CATTATTTTCGTCTCCATCATCTCCTTTTTGGACTTACGACAGGGACCAGCATTTCCCTGATCTCACTTTCCCACAGGCATTCTGCGCCAATCCCAGCTATTAATCATTTTCATTAGGAAGGATGGGTCAAGTTACTGTATAATGCTGATATGATAATTTAGGTGCGTGTACATGTGTGTCTGTTTATTCACTTGCATTAAGAGAAATAGGTGAGCAGGTAACTTTATTGATATATGTATTCTTATCTATTTTGTTTGGTTATCTATTTGTTTTAGATCGATTCTGTGTT
>NC_051415.1:25055607-25055989 GCF_015228065.2 Penaeus monodon
TGTAGTTTTTTTTTCTAAATAATACTAAACACAAATACGGCCTTCAATGACAAAATATCCTGCCCTTCTCTCACGCAGGTATTATGCATATACACAAAAGTACAGGTACATACCGTAGATAAAATTATGAATAGAGATCTAGCTGTAGCTTTATAGCCACAGGTGTATATATGTATGGATGTAGGTTAGTATGTCTTATCTCTACACGCCTACTGTGTGTTGATATAAATATATCTAAATCTATCTATCTATCTAATGTATTTTTCTTGTTACGTAAAATAGATTAATGTCTTAGAAAGTCCCAGACAGATACGACATATTTGATTAAACACAGTTTTTCTTCGTATGTTATTATTTGCTGAATTCTAAGTCTAATTTATGG
>NC_051415.1:25056337-25056431 GCF_015228065.2 Penaeus monodon
TCGCAAGGCTCCGCCCCTCTTTTTATCTCAGTGGTCTATATGTGGCGATCTTGCGTAGTGTTTGTTTGCGTGTGTTCGATTTTTTTTCTTCTTC
>NC_051415.1:25056468-25056558 GCF_015228065.2 Penaeus monodon
TAAGTACTTTTTTGACGGTTTTCACGTATTTCTTTCTCTCTCTGTCGATGATTCTCAGAAATGTTTTTTCGTGTTCTCTTTTCCACCTAT
>NC_051415.1:25057078-25057235 GCF_015228065.2 Penaeus monodon
TGACAGAGCATAACGTGTGAAATTCCTCTCGCTTCGTGTATATATTCTCTAATCACTTTCTGTCCATTTATTCGAAATTTCCTGGTCCATTTTCAGCTTCTTTTTGCGACCGAATCGAAACTTTGTAAACTTGTAATTATACGGGCTACTGGCTAGA
>NC_051415.1:25057615-25058600 GCF_015228065.2 Penaeus monodon
CATGAACGAACTGTTTATTTTGTTTATTGAGAAAAGAGATAGAGAGGGGGCGGGAGAAAGAGAGAGAGAGAGAGAGAAGATGAAAATGAAGGCTGAAAAGAAAAATAGAAGAGTAGGAGGCAAGAGGAAAGTTAAAGCAGTAAAGAAAGGAGTAGAAAACAGATAAAAACAGAAGAGGGGAGAGGCTAGTACAAAGACACGGACAGTAATCGCAAAGAAAGGAAGGAGAAAAATTGGATATGGGAATAAGAGAGAGGAGAAGAAGAGACGTGGGTAAGGCCTGATGAGGAGGGATAGGTAGGTACAGAAGGAGAGATGAGAAACGGGGAGGTAAGTGAGAAAGAGGAAAATGGGGATAGTAGAGAAGAAGTAGGAAGGAAAGAAGAGAGATCGCCGAGAGAAGGAGGAGGAGAAAAGGAAGGAAAGAGAGATGGGAGAGAAGGGAAGGGAAGAAGAACGTCGAGAGAAGGGAAGGAAGGAAGGGCGAAAGGCGAAGAAAGGAGAGGAAGGAAAGAGGATAAATGAGAGAAGGGAAGGAAGGAAAGAGGAGAGAAGGAGGAGGAGGAGAAAATGAAGGAAAAAGAGAAGGGAGAGAAAGGAAGGGAAGAGGAAAGGGGAGAGGAAGGAAGGGAAGAGGGCCGGAGGAGAAGAAGATAGAAGAAAGGAAGAGAGAGGAAAGACACAGTGGAAAGATCAGACCGAAGGAAGGAAGGAAGCGAGCCAGGCGGGAGGTAAGAGAGAGAGAGGAAGGTAGGCAAAGAGGGAGGAAAAAGGGGGGGGGGGGATGACCAACAGCCGTTCATTTACCGACATTCGGATGCATGTCTCGCGGGGGAATTAAGTGCTCGCCCGTGTCGCTGTGGTGTCGGTGAGCTTTGTTACCGCCGCCAAGAACGTGTCGGAAGGAGCGGTCGGAACAAGGCGCTCGTCCTTGTGTGATCGCGCACTCGGACGCGGATGTACAAGCGCTCGGACAATCAGCTTT
>NC_051415.1:25059423-25059653 GCF_015228065.2 Penaeus monodon
GATCGACTTATACATTGTCACATATATTAGGCTAACCATAACCCCAGTCTCCTTAAAATCATTCACTTTCGTTTCTCATTCACAAATTTCACAGATTATAGAGCATGCTACCTAGAACACCAATGACAGATCCAGTCAGGAAAAAAAAATCGGTGATGCATTTGCTCACATCGATAAAGGTAAAATTCTCGAATGCCAGTGGAGACACTCAGGCAGGTAACCAGAGTCTT
>NC_051415.1:25060158-25061494 GCF_015228065.2 Penaeus monodon
CAGAAACAGGTTGAGGCCAGAACCGGCCATTTCGCCGCGAAAGGAAATGAAGCTTTGTCGAGCTCGCGGGCGTGCACACTTCGGTATGGACTGGCCGCCTTCTCCCTCTGCCGCTTTTTACCTCTTTCAGAGTGGATGCTGGGGTTTGCTACGAGGCTTCATGTCACACTTCTTTTTGTGAGACCCTTTTTGTAAGGTTTTTCCCCTCTGTTCTCTAATAGCAAAAGTATGGCACGGCCTCAGAAACGTGAGGAGTAGGTTCTGCAGCGTCAGTGGATGTGCTCCATGTTCGTTGTTAGCTTTGTTTGTGTAGTTTCAATGCTAACATTCAGTAAGCATGGTGATTATGATTTAGAGCCTTTTTAATACCAAGGTTCATCAAATAGAAATACAAAACTAGGCGCTTTTAGATCTCTGCAGTAATCTGACCTTCGGCGTCTCAGAATCTCTGGTCATTTTTTTTTAATCAAATTCAAATTCAAAGTGAACTGTATAACGGCTGTTTCATCGTCGTTTTAAAGGCATCGAGGTGTCAGAGATTGCTGAAGAAAGGCGCTTTTGAAAATACACGTATTTTTAACAGTTAATTCCAAAGGTTTTGTTCTTTACATGATTGTTTCAGGTTAGATGGCTGGAAACAATCTTGCGTAAAAGACTGCTAAGGTTTTTGTTCCTCGAATTCTATTAACCTTTTTCAATGACGCTGTAAGCACTTACAGTCCTACACGCCTTGTTCGTGCAGCACATATAAACAGACAAACTAGACGAACAGCAAAGCACGAGGACACTCCACACACACACTATCTGACAGAAAAAAAAACATGCACCAAAAAAAACAGACTTATCCGATAGCCACCGTGCAGTGAGGAAAGAAAGCATATGAGTCCGGAAAAGTGAAATCCGCCGCTATCCAATCGAGACCGACAGCCGATTGAGATAAAGGGTGACAGTCCTGCTCTCATCATCTTCAAGGAGTTTCCGCTGGCGTTTGCCTGGTATGATTATGGCAGTGAAAAGTGTTGTAATAAAACATTTTACGATGATTGTGATGAAGGAACAAGTAATGGATTCTGTGATGAAGACGCCGATGCCGGAGATTACGTTGTGGATGCCCTTGCTTTAGGTTCATAAAGAGAGCCGGGTAAGTGGGATTTTCGCCTTTATGTACGTCGGAAGTAAATAGGATGTGCTGCAGCTAGCAATCTTGTAATGACTTAAGGCTTTCCTTAGATTATTACGAGTGAAATTTTCCCAGATCTGTGAGGAGTATGTATCACGTATCAGCTTACACAAATGCGTGAGTTGGGATATCGGATTTGTTCTTTGTCGATTAGGG
>NC_051415.1:25061740-25061838 GCF_015228065.2 Penaeus monodon
TCCAATATACTCGGACAATTCAGCTCCCGTACATATCACAATTTGCCAAGAAATGTTTCCACGTTTTATTAAATAGAATAAAACAGAATGATTTTTAT
>NC_051415.1:25061882-25062280 GCF_015228065.2 Penaeus monodon
TTGTGTCTCATTGTCCGTTGAGCCTTAATGATACAACCATGAGTATAATGCAAAATCTACAAATTATATTGCGATATAAACCCTCTCTTTTATCTCTCTTTCATATATGCATTTTTTTTTACTTAAAGTTTGCAATCAGCGGAGTAATATTAAGTCTCCCAGCCGTATCGCATAGACAATTAGAAGATTGGTTTTGAAGTTATTATGTACAGCATTATTTACATTATGATTATATGTTTCTATTATTTATCGGTTATTTTATTTGCTTATTGATTTGTTTATTCGTTTGCTTTTGCTTTCTTTCTTTTGTGGGGTATTTTCAGCTGAAAATATCAAATGTTTATCTAGTGCAGGATAAAGAAAGGAAAGATAGAATTGGTAGATCGAGTAATGGACAG
>NC_051415.1:25062416-25062482 GCF_015228065.2 Penaeus monodon
CATAAGTGTACGGACATTCAGATAGATTCATGCCGATAGACAGACAGATCAACAACCGGATACGCC
>NC_051415.1:25062647-25062797 GCF_015228065.2 Penaeus monodon
CCCTACGTGTTTTATTTCTTATTCTGAATTGAACATGTGTTTTCGCTTTTGCGTGAATGACAGTGTTGATTCACAGGTTTCAATCACACTGACGTGCCAGGAGTACATAACAGCGGTTGTGTGTTGTAGATGGGACAAGATTGAAGTTGT
>NC_051415.1:25063078-25063591 GCF_015228065.2 Penaeus monodon
CTAAACGGCGTGTGTTTGGCATGAATTCGTGAGTGTCAGACAAGAACAGTTATGGGGAAGGTAAATGGCCAGTACGTTCTATAGGATTCAAGTAACAGCAGATTGTGATGACATGTTCTCCTTGACGTGCTCATGTCAACAACGCCTCTACGGCAATGAACGTACTAACACTTGCTCAGGTAGAAGTCCCAGCAGCAGTGGCATTGCCAACGGTTCTGTGACATTAACCAATAGTGATGAAGGAATGGATAAAAAAATGAACGATTCAGCAAGGCAGTGCATGATATACATTGTCATAAATTATTACCGATGGAGATTTCACACAAAAAGCAACAATAAAAAAATGTGTTTTGATTCTTGAGACTTACTCGTGCAACAATTATCAAAGTGGGTTGAGTAAGTTGCAACAGCGTTTCGTGCTCGTAGCTGTTGCGCCAGAGGGAGATGCAATCTTGATCATGCAGAGCGATAACACGATACCAGCATATTAAAAGGGAACAAAACGTCAGAAAC
>NC_051415.1:25063691-25064249 GCF_015228065.2 Penaeus monodon
GCATTGTATCTTTAAGAAATCTGGTACATGTTTCACAGTCTCACAGGAATAAGAACTGGGGTATGTATTGTACTGTAAAAAAAAAGGGAGAGAGAGAGAAAGAGAAAAAATGGTTGAATGTCCGGTGAGGAATGTCAGTGTCTGTACAGTAAGAGGAATTCCATCAATATTTGATCTAGAAAGCGAATTTATATCAACATTTGAAATAATCAAAACACTCAAATTAATAAGTATTATCTCCATTTCACTAATAAAAAGTTATTACCCCTTTTTTTATTGATAATAATTAACTACGTTGGTGGTGACAATGAAACATATTATCTCCCCGACCCCTTTTTTCGGCTGATTAGCTGATGAACACATTTATCTCTCGTATATCACAACATCGATTAACATTATGTTTTATATAATCAAAACTGCATTCTACACAGACTGAGTAGCGCACTGCTATTTAATATGGAATTTAATTAGTGTGGTCTGATGCCCTCTGGCGAATATTGTTATGAATTCCGCATTTGGATTTGTATGTTACACCAAGGACAGGTTTAGCGGGGAGTC
>NC_051415.1:25064296-25064466 GCF_015228065.2 Penaeus monodon
GTAAAGCATTTTTCTGCTTACGATCTAGATGTAAACTTGATAATCTTGAAATTCAACGCTCTGGCTCCTCGTGTGACTCGTTAATAAGACTCGTTCTATTGGGAAGAACAGACGCGAGAAAGTCTTGTGTATTACATTGTATCTTTTTCGTGGTTTTGATTTCTTCTAGG
>NC_051415.1:25065416-25065812 GCF_015228065.2 Penaeus monodon
ACGCACAACTTGATAATCTGCTCAGTTGCATGAGGGTTTCTCGTTGCTCTTTTGCAAGACATGGAACATTTGTCAGCACACCCAATCAGAAGGAGTCACCTGTACAATCACACGTACGTCACACGCACGAAATTAAAGCGAGTATTTAACAAAACGCCATCGGTATTCCTGCCTTCGCGTGTGCATGTTGAGGAACGCAAGACAGACAGACAGGTTACCAGATCCTTAAAGTATTTTGCAATAAATATCGTAAGGGAAATGTTGAGGTCAGTGAGTTCAGTTCTTGCACGATTGATCATATTTTGTGAAGAGGTCTGAGATGGCAGCATATTCTTAGGAAAATAGTATTAGTAAATTGTTTAAGGATCGTAGTCTGTTTGCTTGTTGTTGTGTGTG
>NC_051415.1:25066039-25066183 GCF_015228065.2 Penaeus monodon
CCTATTACTCCTCCACCTCTCTCTCTTTTCTCCGAACAGTGAAAATTAAGGAAAATCACTTCCTCACTATTACATTTGATCTTCTTCTCTATTCTAACTCTTTAAGGGGATTCTCTTGCATCTATATCTGATCTTCCTTCCTGA
>NC_051415.1:25066244-25066449 GCF_015228065.2 Penaeus monodon
CACCTTTTTTTTTTCCATCCAATCCTCATACAGAGCGAGAGTGAAAAGGCAGGTAAAATGAGTAGGGGAATTTAAATCAAATTTTACTCGCACCCCCCCCCCCCCCTCCACGCAATCGACGGCCAAGCAACATTACACAGCTGCCACGGAGGAGTGACGTGAAGTGTCGTCACATACACCTGCATTCGTTTTATAATTCCGGAAG
>NC_051415.1:25066596-25066756 GCF_015228065.2 Penaeus monodon
TCTACGCGTAACTCGAGGTTGTCGGGAGAATGTTAATGGTGATAGACAGGTGCAGAGGGGATGGGGGGGAGGGGTAAGGGGTACGGGAGGAGTTGTTATTGCGATAATGAGGTAAGGGCGTAGTTCGAAAAAAACGTTAAAAGGTGCAAACAGGGAAAAA
>NC_051415.1:25067077-25067173 GCF_015228065.2 Penaeus monodon
GGGGGGGGTGAGCCTAATAGTAAGAGTTGATGGCGCTTAATATCATATTTTCCCTTCTGGACTCGAGTTATCGTTGCACTTTTCTCTCTCTCTCTA
>NC_051415.1:25067337-25067468 GCF_015228065.2 Penaeus monodon
CCCTCTTCTTTTTCTCTCTCTTCGCCTTTTTTCAACCTAATGCTATATCCAATTTTCCCCAAAGGACTCACTTTAGATTACATTAAGATAACGTAATGAATATTTTGAAGGGAGCATTTTTTCCCCGTCTC
>NC_051415.1:25068371-25068626 GCF_015228065.2 Penaeus monodon
ATTTCAAAATTACTCTCGGCCGTCTATTCTTTATTCCATTTGTTTTTTCTTTCTTTTCCTTCTTCCCTCATTCGCTCATCATTTCATTCCTTCCTCATTTTCGTTTTTGTCTCTGAATTCGGCCTTCTTTGATATTGTCTTATATTCCTTATCTTCAGCCTTCCTTATTCTTCCCCTTCGCTCCTCTCCCTTCACTTTATCTCATTTCTCTTGCTCTCTTTCTCTTTCTCCTTTCTCCCTCTGATTTCTCTTTTC
>NC_051415.1:25068876-25069005 GCF_015228065.2 Penaeus monodon
TTCCATCTCCTTTCCTCATTCTCATCTCTCCCCCTTTCACCTTGTCTCACTTCCTCCCACCTCCTTCCATCTCCCACATCACCCTCTCCCTCCCACTTCTCATCTCCTTTTATCATTTTCTTCCCCAAT
>NC_051415.1:25069506-25069686 GCF_015228065.2 Penaeus monodon
ACGAGCTCACTGTTTCAGCCCTTCATTAAACTTGCGAGTCAGTCTTTATGCTCGCGACAGTTATGGTTTAATTCAGAAACTACCTTAATTAAGAGCCTTCGGAATGGCCGATGCTCGATGGCGATAAAAGATGAATCTGCAGACTTCCGAGGCTTAATTACTTTAGCCTTCGCTGCCGCC
>NC_051415.1:25069901-25070063 GCF_015228065.2 Penaeus monodon
ACAACGGGCTTTCTTTTTTATGTCTCTCTCTTTCTCCTTTCTTTCTTTTTATTCGTAATGGTTATCTGTATCTGCTTGTTTTTTTGTGTGTGTGTCTGTCTCTGTTTTTCTCAATCTCTGTCCGTCTCTCTGTCTCCCTCTCTCTCTGTTTATTTTTCTCCG
>NC_051415.1:25070237-25070462 GCF_015228065.2 Penaeus monodon
CTTCCCTCCCTCAGCCTCTCTCTCCATTATCCTCTCCCTCCCCTTCTCCCTTTCTTTTTGTCTGTCGTCTCGTCTCTCCCTTTCTCACTTTCGTTTTCCTCTTCTCTTCTTTTCCTCGACATTACTTCCTTTACTGTCTGTCTCCCTCTTTTCTTGCCTCTTTACACTTCTTTTCCTTTTTCTCTTCCTCTTTCCTTGCCTCCTCTTCACCTTCCTATTTTCTTT
>NC_051415.1:25071160-25071385 GCF_015228065.2 Penaeus monodon
GTGAACATGCAGTTTAAATGATTTAAAAATCCAAATTCAACTTGCAACAAGAGCATTATAGTCTAATCACCGTCCTGCTCTATTCCTCGTGGATTTTTGATATATCTGGATATTACCCAAAGAATTAGAATTAATGTTTGAACGGATTGATAAGTAAATGGGCAAATCAATGTTGAAAGTAGAGTAGGAAAGAGAAATTAATTGGAATAAAAACAAGAACGGAAC
>NC_051415.1:25071407-25071516 GCF_015228065.2 Penaeus monodon
AAAAAAAAGGGGGGGGAGGGAAAAAATAATTGCATAAAACGTGCGGTAGGTTGTGAAATCATATCGGCAGAAGTTAAATTATATTTCCAAATGTGATATTTTCCAACGC
>NC_051415.1:25071910-25071993 GCF_015228065.2 Penaeus monodon
TTGAGTTTCTTTTATTCACTCGAATGTACTCACCTTCGGTCATCCACACTTGTCTTATTCATGCCCTCGTACGAAGGAGGGTA
>NC_051415.1:25072094-25072174 GCF_015228065.2 Penaeus monodon
GATTTCACGCAGAAGTTGTGAGACTCCAATGATTAATGGAAAGTGAGTGATCGCAGATGGAACTGTTTTGGACGAAATGC
>NC_051415.1:25072223-25072288 GCF_015228065.2 Penaeus monodon
TGTAATTAGTCAAGAGTTAATTAATAAGCAAATAAAAGTGGGGTTGGATTCGATGAACTTACAAG
>NC_051415.1:25072985-25073281 GCF_015228065.2 Penaeus monodon
GGCTGACATACTCTGTATGACAAAATGTATATACGAACATTTAGATTCCTTTCGTCATTTGATCATCATTGTATCTTCTGCGAAAGCAAAATGATTATTGGACTGAAAAAAGAGGACGAGGAAAGACACAGAATATCACAGCTTTTTGAATCAATCTGTCTTTCGGAAATGAACCCCATAATGATTGGCCGTTAACACACAGAGCATTAACCCCCCCACCCCCCTTCGTTTCAAAATCCCCCCCCCCCCTCTTCCGTATCATTCTCCCTTCCCCCTAACTTCTTTCCATCGCCTCT
>NC_051415.1:25073325-25073748 GCF_015228065.2 Penaeus monodon
AATATCGACCTTCGTCTGTCCATTGGCTAGCTTTTGTAAACCATATCCAAACCAGCCAATTACGACGTGCTTAAAACGATACAAGCTAGTTTAAAATGGAACAAGTAGCTCTCGAGTTGACCGTCTACAGGTTCGAGAAGTCGGTAATTGACTTACTTGTTACATTGACCAATTTCCGAACAAAAGTCTGTGGTCGAAAAGGCGATGTCTGAAGCCTCCTCTTTCAGATGGCGCTTTCGGTAATGGTGATATTAATATACAACCGCGTACCTCATTATATCTGGCTCAGTATAAAAATCCCTCCTCAAGCTTAGTCGATTCTTTTCAGCGGACTGGACAGCGTAGGGCATTCAGGGACGCCCCCCCCCCCTTTCACCCTCCCTCAACCCACATCGCCATCCCACCTTTTCCAATCAGCAACGA
>NC_051415.1:25074238-25075138 GCF_015228065.2 Penaeus monodon
GCCATTGCCCCCCTTCTCCTTCTTCCTATTCCCCTTTATTCCTCGTCTCTCGTCCCCTTTTCGAGTAAAGCAGATCGTGTGCCTCGCGACGACGGCCGGAGCACAATTAGAGGCTTATCACCAGCTTCCGACCCAAGGACTCGGCCGGCCTCGTCTCCTCTCCAAAGACGATCGGCCTTTTCAAGCGAACTCATGCACTGCCTCATAACGACTCGGCCACATGCATTGCCTCATAACGACTCGGCCACATGCATTGCCTCATAACGACTCGGCCACATGCACTGCCTCATAACGACTCGGCCACATGCATTGCCTCATAACGACTCGGCCACATGCTCTGCCTCATAACGACTCCACCACATGCACTGTCTCATAACGACCCGGCCACATGTACTGCCTCATAACGACCCGGCCACATGCACTGCCTCATAACGACTCGGCCACATGCACTGCCTCATAACGACTCGGCCACATGCACTGCCTCATAACGACTCGGCCACATGCACTGCCTCATAACGAATCAGCCACATGCATTGCCTCATAACGACCCGGCCACATGCACTGCCTCATAACGACTTCGCCACATGCACTGCCTCATAACGACTTCGCCACATGCACTGCCTCATAACGACTCGGCCACATGCACTGCCTCATAACGAATCGGCCACATGCACTGCCTCATAACGACCCGGCCACATGCACTGCCTCATAACGACCCGGCCACATGCACTGCCTCATAACGAATCGGCCACATGCACTGCCTCATAACGACCCGGCCGCATGCACTGCCTCATAACGAATCAGCCACATGCATTGCCTCATAACGACCCGGCCACAACGACTCCACGCCCCGGCCAATTATGCACGCCCGCCAACGCAGCCAATGCTGAATGCGGGCGG
>NC_051415.1:25075173-25075503 GCF_015228065.2 Penaeus monodon
AATAGTGAATGGACATGACAGAAATCACGCGCGTGAGATCCGCCAGCAAGACAGAGCGAAACAGTCCCATCCCCTTCAGTCCTTAAAAAAAAATTCCCTAAAATATAAAATATATTTAATTGTGCAATGTTGCAGAATGGGAGGAAGAGATCTTTTTGCAGAGTAAGCGAGTGATGCCATTTGCACTGTCGGGGAGAAGCTTTAGTTCTCAGATGCTGCAGAGAAGCGATCAGTCTTTCTGATGTTCGATTATATCAGAATCAAAACAGCTTTTGCCAATATTTATTTTTCTCTAACTTCTTCAGGGCGAGAAGAGGCTTAATTAAAGAA
>NC_051415.1:25076600-25076887 GCF_015228065.2 Penaeus monodon
CCTTCTGGAGAGTCTTGCATCTATTTTGATAATGGACAGGAGAAATTTCATTCTCCCGAGGCCATTAACAATCAGCCTTCATAATAAAAGGTAACCAGGTTTCCACTGGTAAGTTGTTTACCCGAGAGCACTCTGCTACAGCGCTGCCCTTCCAGCCCGGACGCTTTTTCTTTGACTGAAGGCCCTCAGGAGTCTATAGCTCAGCCAAATTGGGGAGATACTTCTCCCTCTATCCATAGATCTTTGAAAGGAATATGCGTGTTTGTTATACATATATACTCTATATA
>NC_051415.1:25077646-25078007 GCF_015228065.2 Penaeus monodon
CCTCTCCCTCCTTTCCCTCTCCTTTCCTTCCCTCCCTTCCTACCTACCCTTTCCCTCCCTCCCTTCCCCCTCCGTCCCTTCCCTCCCCTCTCCCTCCTCTCCCTCCGTCTCTTCCCTCCCTCCCTTCCCCCTCCGTCCCTTCCCTCCCTTCCCATCTCCCTCCTCTCCCTCCCCTCTCCCTCCTCTCCTTTCCCTCCTTGCACATGCACTCACACATAGTATAGAATCACCTCAGCAACTCGTTAACTTCCTCCACTCTCTTAACAACTGTCAGCAAACGAACAGAAAAGTCGCTCCCATTCTCCGTTTGGCGAAATGGTTACACTCTTTATCCATTCTTTTGTTTTCCATTTTTTCGTGT
>NC_051415.1:25078805-25078951 GCF_015228065.2 Penaeus monodon
TGAATCTCCTGATGCATAATCTAAGTTTACAAGACGCAACAGCCAATGAGCGGTCGAGAAGGACACCCTCGCCGAAGGCACAGAATATGGCAGATTTAAGGACACTTCATGTACAGGATGCATTGCATAATTAGGCATACTAACTG
>NC_051415.1:25080698-25081046 GCF_015228065.2 Penaeus monodon
AATTTAATTCCTTTCATATTTCATCATTATTTCCATACGTTTCTTATCAATATGGTTTCTTTTATCAATCTTTCCGTTTATTCGTCAAAATATTTTAAGATACATCTATCTATATGTACACTTATCTACATATCTAATTTCTCACGTAACAATTATTCCCGGTATGCATTTAGCTCTTTAATTTACATGTCAATTATTAGCAATTTGAAGCTCATGCATAAGAAACGTTTATTATCCCTGGCATCTTTTGGGGGATTGCACTTTGAATGCCACTTTTTTGCCTTTTTTCATATTTCTCATTACCCCTACACTCCCCTCAGCCCCTTAATCATGAAAGTAGAAATTTAT
>NC_051415.1:25081072-25081347 GCF_015228065.2 Penaeus monodon
GGGTTGGCAAGATAAACCCGAAAAACGTATATAAAAAACAACTTTTTTTTAATGCTTTATGCCCCCTTTTTACACTGGGGAATTGTTAGAAAATTTGCGATACGGGATATTCTGGCTCTTATCACTCCGTGCGTGGGGGGAGGGGGGAGGAGGGGTTTTGCATTGCTTGGGGAAGATAACACTTATCATTTACAGTCGATAAGTTGCAGGAAATAGCCCGCAACCCTAGATATGCTTTCAACACGCAGGGTTTTTGTCTCAACGCGAGTACGATA
>NC_051415.1:25083711-25084007 GCF_015228065.2 Penaeus monodon
TTCCGTCCCATCGAAAAAGCAATTAAGAAAATTAGTAAAAGATGAATATTGGATGAGACTGAAATACTTTGACGATAGTGATGAATTTTTGTATAAATTAACTTTGATTAATACAGGTGTTAAAAACCAAATGACGCAATCTGATTTCAGACATCGGTGCGTCACTCCGTGTTTTGGGAGCTGGAAATTAAATGATAGGTGTTGACGGTGAGATTGGCACTGTCTATAATGATGAATATCAATGGATACGTACAGCGTATTGATGAAAACGTAGGAACATACTCTTTCATTTCATT
>NC_051415.1:25085059-25085330 GCF_015228065.2 Penaeus monodon
AAAGCTGTTTTTTATTCTAATAATGAACATCAGAAAGACTGATCGCTTCTCTGCAGCATCTGAGAACTAAAGCTTCTCCCCGACAGTGCAAATGGCATCACTCTCTTACTCTGCAAAAAGATCTCTTCCTCCCATTCTGCAACATTGCACAATTAAATATATTTTATATTTTAGGGATTTTTTTTTTAAGGACTGAAGGGGATGGGACTGTTTCGCTCTGTCTTGCTGGTGGATCTCACGCGCGTGATTTCTGTCATATCCATTCACTATT
>NC_051415.1:25085367-25086809 GCF_015228065.2 Penaeus monodon
CCGCCCGCATTCAGCGTTGGCTGCGTTGGCGGGCGTGCATAATTGGCTGGGGCGTGGGCGGCTTCGCGTGGAGTCGTTATGAGGCCGGGTCGTTATGAGGCAGAGCATGTGGCCGAGTCGTTATGAGGCAGTGCATGTGGCCGAGTCGTTATGAGGCAGTGCATGTGGCGGAGTCGTTATGAGGCAGTGCATGTGGCCGAGCCGTAATGAGGCAGTGCATGTGGCCGGGTCGTTATGAGGCAGTGCATGTGGCCGAGTCGTTATGAGGCAGTGCATGTGGCCTGGTCGTTATGAGGCAGTGCATGTGGCCGAGTCGTTATGAGGCAGTGCATGTGGCCGAGTCATTATATGGCAGTGCATGTGGCCGAGTCGTTATGAGGCAGTGCATGTGGCCGAGTCGTTATGAGGCAGTGCATGTGGCCGAGTCGTTATGAGGCAATGCATGTGGCCGGGTCGTTATGAGGCAGTGCATGTGGCGAAGTCGTTATGAGGCAGTGCATGTGGCCGATTCGTTATGAGGCAGTGCATGTGGCCGAGTCGTTATGAGGCAGTGCATGTGGCCAAGTCGTTATGAGGCAGTGCATGTGGCCGAGTCGTTATGAGGCAGTGCATGTGGCCGAGTCGTTATGAGGCAATGCATGTGGCCGAGTCGTTATGAGGCAATGCATGTGGCCGGGTCGTTATGAGGCAGTGCATGTGGCCGAGTCATTATATGGCAGTGCATGCGGCCGGGTCGTTATGAGGCAGTGCATGTGGCCTGGTCGTTATGAGGCAGTGCATGTGGCCGAATCGTTATAAGGCAATGCATGTGGCCGAGTCGTTATGAGGCAGTGCATGTGGCCGAGTCGTTATGAGGCAGTGCATGTGGCCGATTCGTTATGAGGCAGTGCATGTGGCCGAGTCGTTATGAGGCAGTGCATGTGGCCGAGTCGTTATGAGGCAATGCATGTGGCCGGGTCGTTATGAGGCAGTGCATGTGGCCGGGTCGTTATGAGGCAGTGCATGTGGCCGAGTCGTTATGAGGCAGTGCATGTGGCCGAGTCGTTATGAGGCAATGCATGTGGCCGGGTCGTTATGAGGCAGTGCATGTGGCCGAGTCGTTATGAGGCAGTGCATGTGGCCGAGTCGTTATGAGGCAGTGCATGTGGCCGAGTCGTTATGAGGCAGTGCATGTGGCCGATTCGTTATGAGGCAATGCATGTGGCCGGGTCGATATGAGGCAATGCATGTGGCCGGGTCGTTATGAGGCAGTGCATGTGGCCGAGTCGTTATGAGGCAGTGCATGTGGCCGAGTCGTTATGAGGCAGTGCATGTGTTCGCTTGAAAAGGCCGATCGTCTTTGGAGAGGAGACGAGGCCGGCCGAGTCCTTGGGTCGGAAGCTGGTGATAAGCCTCTAATTGTGCTCCGGCCGTCGTAGCGGGGCACACGATCTCCTTTACTC
>NC_051415.1:25087016-25087190 GCF_015228065.2 Penaeus monodon
AAGTTGGAGATTGAGTGATTAGAAACTAAGGGATTTGGGTGATTAGGGATTAGGTGAATTACGTGATCGGGTGGTCATGGATTGGGTGATTAGGGGTAAGGTGATTAGAGATTGGGTAATTAGGACGGAGTGACTGATCCTCGAAATCGCCAAAAAGCGTGCCTCGGGGATTGC
>NC_051415.1:25087506-25087654 GCF_015228065.2 Penaeus monodon
CTCCTTTTCTCCTTTGCCAAATCTGCTAATCTTTGCTCTTCCTAATTTCTTCTAAAAACGCCCCTCTTTTCCCTTCACTTCCCCTCGTTTCCTCGCGTTCCCTTCCTTTTCCAAGGACATGTTTTTTTTTCCCTTTCCATTCCCCTCC
>NC_051415.1:25087704-25088963 GCF_015228065.2 Penaeus monodon
CCTTCCTCACCTTCTCCTTGTTTCTGCGTCTCCTCTTCCAAAGAACATTCTTCTGTTCCCTTTCCTCTCCTCCTCTCCTTCTCCCTTACTATTGTTCCTTCCCCATGCTACTCTTCCTTAATTCCTTTTTAACTTCTTATCCTTCTTCTTTCTCCCTGTCCCTCATCCCTTTTACGTCTCTTCCATCCTCCCTTCTGACTCCGTCTCCTCCGTCTCCTCCCTCCCTTCCCCCTTCCCCCTCTCCCTTATTTCCCCTGTTTCCTCCTTTCTTCTCCCTCTCCCCTCTTCCTTTCTTCCCTCTGTCTCCTTCTTTTATCCCGCTATCCCCCTCTCGCTTCTTCCTCCCCTCCTCCTCCTTTCTTCCTCGTCTTCCCCTCCTCCTTTCTTTCTCCGCCCCCTTCTTCTCCCCACTCCCCTCCATCTTTCATCTTTTTTTCCGCTTTTCCTCTCTTCCTATATTCCTCTTAGCCCATTGTTTTTTCTTTTCCATATTTTCCCTTCCTCTCTTCACCCCTTCTTCTCGACCTTTCTCCACCGCCCCTCTCCTTCTCCTTCTCTCCTCTTTCCTTCTTCCCCTTCTCCCTCTCTCCTCCTCCCTTTTTCCCTTCCATCTCCTCCCTTTTTCACTGCCCCCCTTCCCCCCCTTCTTCCCCTTCTCCCTCTCCCCACCTCTATCTCTCCTCTCTTCCTCTCCCTCCTCTCCTCCCTGTTCCACCGTCCATCTTCTTCCCTCCTCCCCCTCCCTCTCTTTCCTTTTCGACCTTCCCTCTACTTCCCCTCCTCTCTCTCCTATCCTTGTTTCTTCCCCCCCTTACCCTCCCTCTCCTCTCCCCCCCCCTCCCAACTTCCCCCCCACTTTCTTTCCTCCTCCCGTCTTCCCTTCCTCCCTTTTCCCCTTCCTCCCTCTCCTTCCCCCTCCCTCTCCTCGTCTTTTCATCTACTCCCTCTCCTTTTACCCTTTCTCTAAATGCTCCCTCCCCTTTCCTCCCTTCTCCCATATTCTCCCTCCCTCTCCCCTTCCTCCCCTCTTCCCCTCTCCCCCTCCTCCCTCACCTTCCCTCCCCCTTCTTCCCCCTCCTCCCTCCCTCCCCCTCTTCCTCCCCCTCCTCCCCTCCCCCTCCCCCTCCTCCTCAGCCCGCACCGGAACCACCTAACGACCAGCCGACTTCCCCTTCCATCTTCGCCACTGAAGAAGGCACCCAAAGATCGCCCGCATTAACAGGGACTTGGCCAGAGGACGAATAAAAAATATATATATA
>NC_051415.1:25089514-25089690 GCF_015228065.2 Penaeus monodon
GTGGGGGGGGGGGGGTGAACGGAACCAGCGCTCTCAATGCTCGGGTTAGAAGCCCTGCCAAGAGGGTCATTAGTGCTGGCATTTCTTCAGTTGCAGCCGCCACCTTTGAGGGCCGACCGACGCTGGACGTCAAGGCGCGCTAACTCTTCTATTTTTGAGCCTCTGGTCGGTTGTCC
>NC_051415.1:25090289-25090439 GCF_015228065.2 Penaeus monodon
AATCATATTAGTTAAACTGACGGCAATAACCTCTCTGGCCCATGTCCTAAGCCCGTGCATGGACAAGGCAAGCCACCCACAAATTTTTATCACGGTCGGCCAGTAACTTTTAGCATAATTCTGCCGACAGATCAACGAATTCTTCTTTTC
>NC_051415.1:25090726-25090885 GCF_015228065.2 Penaeus monodon
GAGGCAGAGCAAGACTGAGTAAGAGGTTAAAGGGACTTACTAAGGGGCGTGCTTAGCGGCGCCCAACCCAATCAACCAACCGGGCACGGAGAGTAGGCGGGGCTTGCATTGGCCACGCCCACAATGCGAATGTTGGCCTACCTTCGAACATTTCCTTAA
>NC_051415.1:25090916-25091333 GCF_015228065.2 Penaeus monodon
GTAATTTAATATCTTTTCGAGACGTTGACGAGGAGGATTTTGGCACTCCCACTTAAGAAAGAAGAAACACTATTGCATGGTAAAAGGAAATGTGTATTTCTGTATTGCATATTAAAGAAATATTTACATTTGCAGCAAAAACTTAAAGACTATGCTTTTCAATTATGTGTAAACATTTGCATGAATGTTTTTATTTCCAGTATATAAAACAAATGCTAAATATATGTAATCAAAATACATTAATTATGATGAATTTCATAAGCGTACAAAACTGCTCCATATGACCCATCCTAACTTAAGGTAAACAGATTTTTGTCTTTAACAACCTTGATAAAATTCAGTTACATGCGGCGCCACACATGCGCCCGACATATTGATGCGCCCCCCACAATGGGTAATGCGCCCGCCCAATGGATG
>NC_051415.1:25091360-25091609 GCF_015228065.2 Penaeus monodon
AGCCCGATTTTTTTCCGTCAACCCGCAGGCCCAGCAGGGGGACTATTCCCCTCAACAAATTCAGTACTAACTAAACTATCATTTTCCGGCCAATCAGTCACAATATTCCCAGCCAATCTGTTGAAGCATCCGTGGCCATCAGTTGCAATCTTCCCTCACCAATCAGCTGCAGCATCCCGGCCAATCAGGGCTAAATGTCCCAACCAATCAGCTTCGTGTGTTTCGCTATCGCGTATTTACTTTCTGCAA
>NC_051415.1:25091694-25091843 GCF_015228065.2 Penaeus monodon
TCCCATCCAGCCGGCTCAACAAGTACCTGCAACCCAGGATGGGGCTGATTGTAAAGAGAATGCAATTAATGTAATTGTACTTCACTAAATTTCGGAAAGTTAAACGCTCCGCTCTTTCCTTTCTTTCCTCTATTTTTAATCACCTGCGA
>NC_051415.1:25091870-25092228 GCF_015228065.2 Penaeus monodon
ATATACACCTTTGCGTTCATTTAATATTTGTATGTAATTTAAGTAAATGGGTCCGTGCCAGATAGGCTATTACATTAGAGGGCCGAGTACATCAGCAAATTGTTCCGTTTTGTCTAGATCAAGCCAATTGTTTTCTGATCTTGGCTCGGCGTTTCAAAAATCATCGCGCTTTGCCGTTGGATTTCGCCTCTGCATTACGGTGATCAAAAAGAAAGCTTCTGTTTTTCTTACGCTCCTTTCTCCTGCTTCTCTTTTTCTTGTTCTTCTCTTAGGGCCTATGGCAAGCGACAACGCAGATTTGGGTGAATTCTCATACATGCAGAAGACAAGCGTTTGCTAAATAACTTTTTATGTATTG
>NC_051415.1:25092265-25092626 GCF_015228065.2 Penaeus monodon
GTCAGCGAATGAGGACATAACGACTTCGCATCCACGGGAAGTCGGATTCACGAACGGTTTAGGAAAACGCGGGAAATACACGAGAAACGCCGCGAAGAGCACCAAATAGGCTCCGACCCTCCATGGAAGGCGCTACTTTCTCCGTCCCGCCCTGGAGCTTGAGCTTCTGTTCTGCCCGTGTAAGTAGCTTGGGAATGAGGCCTTTCTATGGGCGTTGAAAAACATCCTGTATTTAGAAAGGTTACTTAGAAAGGTTACTTATTCAAGTATCAAGAGTCTCTCTCTTCACCTCGTCTTCCCTTGAATAGCGTTCTGGTCTGTTTTCTTTCCCCTTTCTCTTTTTCTTCTCTCACCACCTTTA
>NC_051415.1:25092859-25093173 GCF_015228065.2 Penaeus monodon
AAAGACATTTACGTTTGGATGCACTTTAGGTAATTGGTATAAAACAAAGGGCTTCTTCACATTCATATTTCATATCTTAAGCAGTCTAATGTGCGAATTCATTCCATTTCTGTGAGTTCAAAGGAAGAGAGAAGCTTTCAGGGTATATATATTTTTTTCTCATCAGCCCGATTTCGAACGCAGCTTCGGAACAACCCGCTGTTCGCGCATTCATTTGCAGCAGCAGCTAAAGATTTCAATATCTTCGTCTCTTTATCACGAATGTTAAAGGGACTGAGAGGAGGGAGGATAGCGAGGAGGGTACAGAGAGGTGT
>NC_051415.1:25093298-25093405 GCF_015228065.2 Penaeus monodon
AAGGGATTTTAATACCAGATAGAAGAGCGAGGAGAGAGAAGAGGATCTTTAATGTTATTATTTCCCATCTGAATATATTTTAAAGATGATGGATATTTGTGTATATT
>NC_051415.1:25093686-25094986 GCF_015228065.2 Penaeus monodon
TTGGCAACAGATAAGTGAAGCCTTTTTTAGAAATGAATCTTGTTATCCTTTCTGTAACAGATGCTATGCATTATCATCATCATTAATTATGAGGATGATAATGACATTACTAATGACCACGTTAGTCTTATATAGATAATACACTAATAAGGTAAATGATTAAAAAAATACTTTGATTAGTAGATTTGTATTAAACGTTGTGATTGGCGTAGGTGATTTTTCTTACAAACCTAATTTACGTTGATAAAAGCTGCAGTTGTATCCGTGTTTAGCATAACCATTATGATAAAGCAGTGACACTATTACAACAGCAAAAAGTCTTACATAATGATAGAATCAGGAGGAGGATGGTGATGATAGTGAATGGAAATGATGAAGTTGCCCCTCTTGATAACGATTATATCAAAGTGCTGTTGGGAATAATAAAAGTGGGGGCGGCAACAGTGTTCGCACTGATTATGATTATAGCGTATTGAAAATAGACAATGCTATATTAATATGATTTGTTTTTTTTTTTAAATCGTGTGCAAGTAATTGTACTTGATACCTAATGTTCTATGTTATGATATCAGATAACATGTCAATTTACGAGCATTTGAGACCATAATGAAAAGAGGAAAGGAGAAAAGGAACTTCAAAACTTCGCTTGTATAATTTATTTGTATTATGAAAGTCAAAGCTCGATTCAGTGCTTTGTTGCTAAACTGATTGCAGTCATAGAGCTGTGAATTAATTTCCTTCAATCAATCTCTTCATTTCCCTCCCCCTCCCCCCTCCCCAACTCTATTTCTGTTCTATTCATTCATTCATACCTCCCCATCTCCTCTCCTTTCTTGCCTGCAAAACACACCCTCTTTCCCTCTCCTCACCAACACTCGCTTCCTCCACTTTCCTCCCCAGCCCTCCCCTGCCACTTCCCTCCTCAACACTCCACTTCCCTCCCTCGCACATTCCTCCTCCCCTACCTCCCTTCTTTCATCGCCAGTCATTCACCCTGTCCCCCCCAATAAATCCCCCACCCTCTCCCTCACACCCACCACTCCCTGTCTCCTCTCACCGTTACTCATTCTCCCTTCCTCCCCTCCATCCCTCCCTCTCTCCTCCCCTACCTCACCCCCACCACTCCCTGTCTCCTCTCAGCGTCACTCATTCACCCTTCCTCCCCTCCCCACCCCTCCCCACCCTTCTCTCCTCTGCCATCTGACATCATTAAAATGAGATTTAACACGCGCTCTGTGAAACACATTCAAGAATATTAGCTCATGAATTGTTATGCGTCCGATTTACCTCCTTAAAAGCT
>NC_051415.1:25095402-25095515 GCF_015228065.2 Penaeus monodon
TTCCACCGTTCCTTCCTCATTTATGTATTTTTTCTTTCATCTCTCCGAAGGCGAGAGGAGTAATATCTTGAGAACAGGATTTAATTAATGGTATCAAATCATATCCGTGTCCA
>NC_051415.1:25096058-25096313 GCF_015228065.2 Penaeus monodon
AGGACAAGCCAGAATGCAAAAGAGGGGTCACACTTTGAATGAAGAGGAATCGGCATTAACATCTTTCATTAACTGATATGAAGTTACATTATAAGGAAAGGGGCGTGTTATTGCGCCGTGTGTGTGGGAGGGGGTGAGGGTAAGTGTTTTTAAGTTCGCGTGTTTGGCTCTTATTACGAGTGTGCGCCGTTTGAAATTTAATTAATTGGTCTAAGCTCTAATAACAATATGAGATTGGTGAAGTCACTGGGCGGT
>NC_051415.1:25097021-25097235 GCF_015228065.2 Penaeus monodon
TACAAGTAATTGTCTTCGAGTGCGTGTTTCAGGAGCGACACTAGATGAGGGAACAAGGGCATGGATATTACCTTAATCGCGCGGTTCTGCGAGATAATGCGAGATATCGAGCCGTAAAGAGTTATGGCCTGACTCGTTCCCGATTCGGTGTTGCGGCTGAGAGTGTCCGGTCATTCTTCATCGCGAGAGGCTGAAGGCGCTCTGGCTGTGACTT
>NC_051415.1:25097284-25098160 GCF_015228065.2 Penaeus monodon
CACAGTGATTACTTGAACGCTCGAACTATCCCCCTTAACAAGACTTTAATTAAATGTTCCCAGAATAAGCGAAAGAAAACACAGCAAAACCACGAAACAGCTCGAAGGTGTCCAGGCAACACAGTGTGAGATCATCGTACCCAGGCAACGCGGCCCTCTCATTACGTGTGTATACACAAGTTTAGAACAAAGGTAATCACCCATGGTTCAGGCTGCCTGCAACGGGATTTTGCTTCCATTTTTTTTCTTTGGCGCTTTCTTTCGGGTAATATCTTACTTATACTTGCATCTAATGGATATAGTCTGGCACTTTTCACTTCGCTAACGAGAATGCCCGGTGGAGAACGCGGGGGAGCGAAAATATCGTCTGAAGCTCGAGACTTGATATCGTATCTCATCTTCAGTGTTGGAATGAGAACTCGCATTTCTGTGAGCACCCCTGAATAACATCATACAAGTTTGATAATTACTGTACCCGCGCTTCGCTGTTCGTGGCCAAGCTGCACGGACTGGAAATTTATGCTTTAGATTTCAAACTATCTAGGAGATAATGCTGTTAACCGCCATTCCTGTTCCCTCTCCCTAGATGGCGTTATTAGGGCGGAGGGGCTGACCTACGTGTAAACAGGGGATGCGGGCCCAATGGCAGCCTTGTGGCATGTGTGGTAGTCTGTTTAAAGTTCGGTTTTACAGCGATGGAAAATGTGCGTGCATGGTTGTGCGTAACTAAATGTACATTGCATTAGCTCACCTCATTACCGTGCTGAGAAAGAAGTATAATGGAAACTACATAGCAGTATGTGTACAATGTACAACTAGTCACAATGTTTGTACCTTCTTTTGACATTCTCATCTCCTTTTCTATAAGCAAAATCG
>NC_051415.1:25098360-25099105 GCF_015228065.2 Penaeus monodon
ATGAAACAAACAACTTGACAGTCCAGCAGAGTCTATCCTCTCGAATTTTCATAATGCATCTTCGAGTGTGTTTCCGATTCTTAGGTTTTCTCGTAGGTCAAGCGATTCGTAGCGTAGAATGGTTTATAGCTTTGGTCCGTCGTCACTTTTTCTACAAGGTGGTGCTGCTATTATAGCTGAAGGATTGATAATGAGAGAAAGTGGGATGCAGAGGGATGAACACCTTTCATTAAATACCCAAATAGACGATCACGCGTCCTGTCCTGCCTTATATAAAGTGTTAGGAAGGAAAAACGGAGACGGCAAAGAAAGACTAAGAGACAGGTGAGAAAGAACGAAGGGTTAAAGGGAAAGAGGTAAAGGGAGAGCGAGTTACCATTGCACTCGTATTACTAAGCTACCTTCATGCCTGTTCCCCCCTTTCTTGCTCTTTTGCAATTAAGATTCAGAAACCGTTTATCCTGCAGTCACTCCGCCATCCTACCCTAGAATTCTTGTATACCCTGCAATCATCCCACAGCTGATCTCTGACCTGAAACGATTGACCTATGACCCAACGATCCAACACTGTTTAAACCTTAGGTAAACGACCCAACAGCCTCATTCGTTACGACCAACGTACAAAAAAAAGAAGGAACACTTATTCGTATGTATTTTTAAATGTTTTACCCAACAACCGTCAACTGTCATTGGTTAGATAGACTGTGTCTCTCAACGCTACTCACTCCTCGAACCTCCATCTAGG
>NC_051415.1:25099134-25099522 GCF_015228065.2 Penaeus monodon
GACAACGGCATTAAGTTCGAGCTACATTTTTCATTTTTCTTTCTCTACAAAAGTGAAGCAGAAGTGACAATCTCTCGTTTTTATGACCTTGGTTAATTATAAATGTATACCGGGAATTGATTGCCTTCCATTTAGTCTTCCCAAAGATAATGCAGTTGGCGTTCAAAACTCGCCTGCACTCTTGTGATTAGATATCTCTGCGTTTAATTAGAACAGATTATTTCATTTGATTACGAAAATGCCCGACATTATATGAAGAAAATGTTGTGCTAATAAGTAATGAAACGCAGAGGAAATGAGGTGTCGGTTTATTTCCTCTTCTTTGTGTTAACGACTAATGAGCATATGTACACCTACATGCTTACTGAGTTACATGTGCAAGATTAAA
>NC_051415.1:25099857-25100051 GCF_015228065.2 Penaeus monodon
CTTAATCTCCCAAATACAATATCTTCTGATACGGATTCCAGAGGCTACGTTAAGCCCCAAAAGGAAAAAGATTCGCGAACAAGACCGAGCTCGCGAGGACTTCGCCGAGGACGCCGTCCGGAGAGACTCCTGCAGCAGAAGTGGGGGCGAACTGGAGGCGGAGGCGGTTTCATGCAGGTATGTCGAAAAGTATG
>NC_051415.1:25100244-25100317 GCF_015228065.2 Penaeus monodon
CACTTTTCAACTTATGCCCTTTCGTCACATAACCAGGTGAATTATAATAAAGGTAAGTTATCGTATCAGAAAC
>NC_051415.1:25100355-25100529 GCF_015228065.2 Penaeus monodon
GTCAACTCCAGCGTCCTCTCGCCCCGCCTCCTGCGCACAGCACGCCCTTGCTGTTCCTTATCTTACGGTCGCCTTCGAGATCTCTAAGTAATAAATGACTTGCATCGTCAATAATTACTATATCAATACTTAGGCGTACCGATAGGCTCGCCACTTTGAAGGAAACGTCAATCG
>NC_051415.1:25100689-25100936 GCF_015228065.2 Penaeus monodon
ATGAAAATACTTTTGATATATTAAAGATACATGCGAGAATATTACAGCGAAAGACCATGTAATTCTCAGTAATCATACACTTTCTTCTTTTTTTTTTGTTCCATCTCTCGTAGCATTCGTGACTAAAAGCTTTCAGCACCCTGTGTCTCGTCTCGCGTGAGGAATCGAACACCAGCTTTTATATCACAAGGTCAATCACATTTCGAATCCAACGCCACTTACAAATGTATAAGCGCGGAGAGGGGCT
>NC_051415.1:25101000-25101177 GCF_015228065.2 Penaeus monodon
TTTTTGTTCCCCTTTTGGCATCCACTCGGCGTCCCTCTTTTGCGCATTTGGTAACAAGGACAGTCCGGCGTCGCGTCTATTATGAAAATCGGATCCTCTGCATCGGCGTCCATTTTGAAAATTAAACAGCGCGGCAAAATGCTTAAATGTCCCTCGCTCGGGCGGGACTTTGTTTGT
>NC_051415.1:25101199-25101300 GCF_015228065.2 Penaeus monodon
CCCCTAAAAAAAAGAAGCAGAATGGAGAAATAAAGATGAATATTTATATCAAAAGAAGAAAGTATACCGGTCACGATGAACGTTGCCTTCCGGATGGTTCA
>NC_051415.1:25101335-25101422 GCF_015228065.2 Penaeus monodon
TCAAGCAGAATCACCCCAAGCGTCACAGTAAGTCACGAGGAAGGAAAACGTCTAATTAGCTATCTGTCTCCAGTTTTCCGTCGGCTT
>NC_051415.1:25102358-25102919 GCF_015228065.2 Penaeus monodon
AGGCGGCTAATGAGCGGCGCCCGCGCCCTCACACGCACATCCATCTGTGCATAAACAGCATTAGCGCAGAGAAGCAGCATAACAGTAAAAGGAAAAAGAAGAAAAAAAGTTTCAAGCTAAATGAAACAGACGAAAGGAGATTACAAAAGACGTGATTTCCGGAAAAAAGGATTAGGAAAACAACTGTATATTAAGGGTATCCGAGCTAGGGTAAGAAAACAAGCTGAAAATGTTACAGCTAATTGGACTTTGCCTGAGCTGCATGAGAGAACAAAGTCATGCAGTTAAACACATGGCTTAAGCGCATAATTTGAAGGAATGCTGATTCCGGACGGAGGGGGAAGGGGGGGGGGAGGTGTTAACCTAACCCCTCTTGGGGGGAAAATAAATGAAAGGTTAATAGAAATTAGATAAAGGAGGGGGGGGGGGCAATAGTTAATTCCCGTTTATTTTTTCTTTGGTTTATGATACATAGTATTACATTATAATCTGTATACATATAATGTACAAATAAAAAAAATAATTTGTGAAAAAGTATATATATGTATAAATGTGTGTGTG
>NC_051415.1:25103122-25103407 GCF_015228065.2 Penaeus monodon
GTATGTATAACCAACGTTATAATTATCGCCACAAATAATAATAAACCTCATGAAAATAGCAAGAACAATGGCACTTTAAAAATGAGTGTTCAAGCAAAATGGTAATTGGAACAATACGAACAATAACATCCTTAAATACTGCCTTCTCAACCGCATTTTTGAGCCGCTTAACCACAAGCTTATTGCAAAAAGTCGACTTGGTTGTTGCAAAGAACTCATTTTCATTCATTATCATCTTCGCGGAAAATGTATTTGTTTGTCGTTATTGTGTGTTAAAGCTTTTGT
>NC_051415.1:25107565-25107634 GCF_015228065.2 Penaeus monodon
AAGCTGATATTATGTTTACTCTGGCTGCTCTTGTTTATTCCTTAGAATTGTCTCGACTGCAACTTCATC
>NC_051415.1:25111105-25112725 GCF_015228065.2 Penaeus monodon
GCACACATACAAGCATCTTATATATCACCTTCACAAATTGCAAGTGGATCGATGTATTTCATCGAGCAGCCTCCGCGAATCACTCGAACAGCTACAAAGGAGCCGAGCTGCATTTCCATCTGTGCTGCGCATCGGTATAGGCAAACAAACAGACAATTGGCCAAATTAGCGTGATCGCCGCCCCTGACACGCGCCAACTCCCCGCGCGAGCTCTGCGCGTGCTGATCTGCGCGGCCACTCACCGAGCATCCACACGTGTTCTCCCACTCAATGAGCTTAAGGCCCCGGGTCGAGCGTGACTTTCTTCTATTGGGGGACTTGATTAAAAAGAGATACTGATGTCTTTACGTGAGCAATATTCAGATTTCTGATCAGTCCTCAGCATAGAGACAGGCCTCAGCATCAATGTCCCAAGACAAACCGATTGATTTTCCTGAGAGAGCCTCCCCCATGAAATTGCTTAAGTAAATTCCTCGAGCCGGCATCCATGGCACTGAGACTGATTGCCTGTGAGTACAGCTGTCTGAAGAATGGCCAGTCCATTTGCAGACACCGGAGAGGGAGCACGTACGCCTCTCCGCTCCGGCTTTGGCAACTTTGTTCTCACTACCTTGTGGACTTGGTGTTATCTAGCGGTTCCGCCAGGTGTTTCTGTGGCATTTATGAGCCGACGAAGCGATTGTGACGGTCGTCTCAGTGCGTGGACGTTGAAGCCAATGGTGCTGTCATTAATTTATTAATAATATTGTGAGTTTTTTGCGTTTCCAATTCTCGGTTTCCTCACTCCCCCCGAATTTGCCGAGACGGTTTCTCATTTTTCCCGGACTCTGTGAACAAGTGTTGTGTGTGAGACAGTCATTATTTTCTAGACGTTCTCCCAAGCAGCCGCCAAGGATGGCGTATCCACCTGATTTATAGGATTATTATTAAAGTCTGTTCTTCTGGAAGTGAAAAATCACAAACCATTTCGAGTCTGGAAAAGGTAAGTTATTTTTGTGTTGATTTTCCCTCTTTCGTCCTTGCTAATGAATCGGTGTTGTTTTCGGAAAATTTCTCATTCGTGCAAGTACCACATAAGAATTATTTTGGGGGCGAAGATTTTCATATTAATTTCTATTCGTTCTTTTGCACATCCCTGGGGTCGTGATAATTCAAAGAACTGAAGATATGAATTCCCGAGTTTTTAATGCCTCTCGCAGTTGGAATTCAAAGCAGAATGTTGAAAGTAATGATAACTGGTGTTTGTCATTTCCTCCGTTTTAACACGAAGTGATTAGATTCTCTCCTAAACATTGCGAAAAAATACACACAAATACTTTCACTTTACCGTTGCTTTTCCCCAATTTTTCTCACTTTCTACATTTTCCCCTTACATCAAAATGTATATCGGTCTATAATACGATTCGAAAACCAGCGTAACATGTGCGCGGCTCAATTATGTGAGATGACTGTCAGATCTCGACGCGATCCCGAATTATGCGAAATAACGACGATGATGACGGTGATAGCTTCTGAGGTTTATGAATAATTTTTATATTTTGGATATTTATTATGAATATTTTTCATTTTGGGTTTTTATAAGTGTGCGGATCCAAGTGAGCGAAATGTAAAGCCTCTCAT
>NC_051415.1:25112799-25112984 GCF_015228065.2 Penaeus monodon
GTGTGCGTGTTTAGAGAGGCTAAGCGAGTGTATCAAGAAAGATTTATAAACGTTTATAGAATTTCTAGAGTTGACGCGAGGAAGATGAAATGTGAAAACGATTTAAGTGAAGAAAATCAGTGTGAGCATGAATAACCAGGAGCGAAATAAACATCTTTCTCTCGATGGGCGAGGCAGAACTAGCC
>NC_051415.1:25113243-25113390 GCF_015228065.2 Penaeus monodon
ATGAGCGATATTTTTCTGACCGAGAACAAATCCAAAGGGGAGGAAATTAGATGCCGCATCAAGTCCCGCTGCCTCGCTGCTGCAGAATGGCAAAATTTTCACACTATTTCACCTCCATTCTCTCCGTTTAGGGCCCAGCCAGCGAGC
>NC_051415.1:25113604-25113758 GCF_015228065.2 Penaeus monodon
TTGTGGGGGGGAGGGGAGAGTTCTTGAGGTTGTTTTTGATTCGGACGATTGTTCGTAATGAGGAAAATAATGATAAACGCAACTCGTGTCCTGTGGCTTGCGGTTAATCATGTAATTTAGCTTCGTGTGGGACGGAGGTGCGGTGGAATAGCGT
>NC_051415.1:25113974-25114369 GCF_015228065.2 Penaeus monodon
CTTGGGGAGTTGCTCTTGCCTCGTGAGTTTTGGAGGCAAGCGCTCGCCACAGCCAGTGATCAGAGACTACCCTTCCTGGCACAAGTAATGGAAACTCATCCATTGTTTCGCTTCCAATTTCAGTTGAAGGGAAGGTTCATTTTTGTGTTGCAGTGCACCAGCAGCCTGGCTATGCCGTGGAAGACTGGTATATATATTTTTGCTTCTTCACTCCCGTTATAAAGTTTATGCGTGCGTTGCTTCAGAGTGTAACGGTCAAGTCGGTTCTGGGTCTTCGAGGGAGGCGGGACCAGCGGGCAATCCACGCTCACTCCTTAATGACACTGGGCTGCATCAAAGGTGAATTCCCAGAAATTTAATTAAGACAGTTCTTGTCGTGGGAGAAGTGGACGTAA
>NC_051415.1:25114399-25114654 GCF_015228065.2 Penaeus monodon
GACCGCCGTCGACTATGAAACAACGCGACAACAACGTGAGTCATCTCGCTTTTCATTGAATATCGAGGGGAGGAAAAAAACTGATCGGTAAAACGGGGGGGGGGAAAAGCGCAAAACAAACGTGGGGAATCAAAGGCGAGCGGACAAGAAGGGGGGAAATTACGAAGATGATTCCATCAGGATACACTGAGGTTCATGTGTGCCGCCACTTCGTCTGTTTTGGCTCTGGGAAATACGCTCGGTTAGGGGCCCCCG
>NC_051415.1:25114952-25115142 GCF_015228065.2 Penaeus monodon
CGACTCGCTCACTGCCCGAAGCACGTGTGAAAAATGTTCTTTCGCCCGTACATTTTTTGTACGGATTTTAATTAAGACCGAATGTATTTTTATTGTATTTGTTTACATTCATAAGCGCACATACATATTGGCTTTTGGTGGAGTGTCCTGGGCTGTGGCATCTTGATTAGGTTATGAAAAATAGCGATGT
>NC_051415.1:25115165-25115622 GCF_015228065.2 Penaeus monodon
TCGAAGGTCCCGTTTCACATTTACCCCCATTTTTATTTACCTCCTTTTTTCCTCATTTGTTGTACGATATACGTCAAAACAAAGGGGCTTGACGGCTGGGGTTAAAATGCCAGTTTTTAATTACCTTTCTCGCCTAATATTGTGTTAGAGTTAAGATTTTTTTTTTAAATGTAGATTGTGGGCATGAGTATGTGTAAAATTCGTTTAGTTGTATATAGGTCTTTATGTATGTTATATGTGCATGGGCGTCTATGTATAGCATTGGTGTATAGTATTGATTATTTTTTTGGCAAGGAATGTTAATGAATAAGCAGCTGAGCGGGAGAGGCATAGATAGGAAGGCATGGACAGATCAGGTACGTGGAACGGTCATGTCATGCACTGCCAGGACAGCTAGCATGACAGACCGCGTGTGTTTCTAATTGTCTAATTTACTCATGACTATCTCGTTAATCAA
>NC_051415.1:25115795-25115955 GCF_015228065.2 Penaeus monodon
TCGCTGTCCTTTCCTCTTTTTTTGCCCCCCCCCCCCCTCTTTTTTTTGCATCCTGGCCCTCTAATCATTCCCAATTTTCTACGAGTTTTATTGGTATATCCAATTTTACACTCGCCGCGCACACCTCTAGGTAGCCGATTCGGCGCTCCTCGGACTCGCG
>NC_051415.1:25116267-25116531 GCF_015228065.2 Penaeus monodon
ATTTCCCGCCTTTCTGTTCGCTCCTATTGTGGCCTTTGGGTTTATTCACCCTTTTGAATGGGGGGGGGGGTGTAAGGGGGGAGGGAGGGCCTTTGAGCCATGATACGAGGGTCTCTCTTTAATTTCTCCTTCATTCTTGTTTTGGGTCTTTTTGGCCGCTCCCGTTCTCCTCCCTCTTCCTTGTCGTCCCTCTCTCTCTTCCGTCTCTCATTCCCCCTTCTGTGTGTCACCGGGACCCCTCCCCCCCTCACCTACCCTCTCTTC
>NC_051415.1:25116625-25116691 GCF_015228065.2 Penaeus monodon
ACATGAATAACGAAACGGAAAGAAAACCTCCAAATAATCACATACATACTTGAAAAAAAAAAATTA
>NC_051415.1:25116784-25117446 GCF_015228065.2 Penaeus monodon
GATATATCATCACTTCCTACACTCCCCAGCGTTGTATCATCACCAGCCTCATCACCCCAGCGCCGTCAGTGGCAGCATGAGTTAGCCAGACCATCATCTGAATGCTAATAAGGTCACTGCAATCCGGGACGTGGCAATCAGGGCTGTTCTGCTAATGGGGTCTTAAGGGGTGGGGGTGGGGGGAAGGGAGGGAGGAATTGGGGAGGAAAGGGGGAGTTCTGGAAGGGAGGGAGGAATTGGGGAGTTGGGGAAGGGAGGGTGGGTGGGAAGGATGGGGAGGCAGATATGGATGAGGAAGAGAGGGGGTAGATGGAGGGGGGAAGGGAGGGTGACTGGTGTGGAATTTAGGAGAAAAGGAAGGGGAAAGGGAAGGAAGGGCGGGGCTAAGTAAGCGAATGGAGACGGAAGAGTAGGAGGACTTAAGAAGGGAGGAAGAGGGGGCGGTTAAATAAGGGTCCGGAGGAGGAGGGAAGGTAAGGAGGGAAAGGAGGAGGGGGGGGGGGGCTAACTAAGGGGCTGTAGGAGGAAGGAAAGGGGAGAGGGAGAGGTGGAAGAAAAGGAGAAGAACGGTAAAGAGAAGAGAAGGAAAAGGAATAGTAGAGATAATGGATGAGGTAAAGAAAGAGGAGGGTGAAAATGGAAATTAGGGAATCGACGAGGAA
>NC_051415.1:25117476-25117767 GCF_015228065.2 Penaeus monodon
AAGGTAGAAAAAGGGAAATAGGGTAAAGGGGGGGGTGATAGCTAAACTGACAGACACAGAGGAGTTATAACAGGGAAGAGGGGAACAGGAGGGTGAGAAAGGTAAGAGGGGAGGGGCGAGAGAGGGGGAGAAAGGGGAATTCGCAGAGAGGGAGGAGGAGGTGGTAGTGGAGAGGGAGGGGAGCGAGGAGCGAAGAATAATGGGGTAGATGCAATAAAAGAGAAGGCCGAGGTTGATTAAATAGGAATGCGGGATGCAATCGTACTCCGGGCGTCCAGGCGCTATATGGGA
>NC_051415.1:25118041-25118326 GCF_015228065.2 Penaeus monodon
GTGACTGAGACCGAAACCAAGAGCGAGACCGAAACCGAACCGAAGCGAGACCGAAACCGAGACCGAGAGCGAAACCAAGAGCGAGACCGAGACCGAGAGCGAGACCGAAACCGAGACCGAGAGCGAAACCAAGAGCGAGACCGAAACCGAGAGCGAAACCGAGAGCGAGCGGCGAAGCAAGGGAGGGGATTGCGGGAGATCAGAGCAAGGTGAAAAGGGTGACGAGATTCGGGGTAAGGGAAGGCGACTCGGGGGAGAGCTCTTACACGTGGCGGAGATGGGGCG
>NC_051415.1:25118449-25118567 GCF_015228065.2 Penaeus monodon
AAAAAGGGAGATGAAATCGTACATTCAAGAGAGAAACGGTGAGGCAGATACAAGAAAAAAAAAAAATGAAGATACATAAAAAAACATAACTATCCGGATAGACATAAGCGATACGAAT
>NC_051415.1:25118607-25118869 GCF_015228065.2 Penaeus monodon
GCGTATTCCTGGTGATATATACAAATTAAGGAATTCATGCGGGGAAATGAATGCACGGCAAATATGCGGGCACATGCGACTGCGGGTAAAGAGAGGTGTGGGAAAGAAGTGTCAACAAACCCAGAGATGCACTTCTTTATAAACTAGAAGCAATTAAAAAATGGATTTTGAAGTTATTTTCGGACATTATTTTTTGGAAAGGGAAAGGAGGGGGGGTGTAGAGGTGAAATTGGTTCGGCCGATTTCGGTATCGAGGATTTCA
>NC_051415.1:25119050-25119153 GCF_015228065.2 Penaeus monodon
ATGGTTATCCTCCACCAGGAACTCTTGACGAGTTTGTGTCGAAATGTCACCATTTGAAAACATTATATATAGTGGTATAGAAGTAGAAGCAGTACCACTACCA
>NC_051415.1:25119179-25119735 GCF_015228065.2 Penaeus monodon
ACCATTATTATCTTCCTCCCACCCATCCCCCTACCGCATTATCTACTTATTCCCCCCCCCCCCCCCTGAGCGGCTGGGCTGGCCACGTCCGAGCCAGTGTGTCCGTCCGTCCGTCGCCTTAACTTTCCTTTCCCCTGAAGAGTGTAGCTTAGGCGCCCCCTCTCCCTCCCTCCCCCCACCTTCCATCTCCCCACTCCCAGCCTCTGAACCTTTGTACCCCCCCCCCCCGCCCCGAACTCCTGCCCACCCACCCTTATCTCCCACCCTCTGAACTCTTGCTCTCCTCCCCCCCCCCCCAACCTTTGCACCCCCACCCTTTTATCCCTCCCTTCTCCCCCCCTTCCCTCCCCCCCACTTCCCTCCATTCTTCGTATACTCGCCTCTATCTCCCTCTCTTCTTCTTTCGTATATTTTATTTTCCTCCTTTCCTTTTTTCCGTTTTATTCCCTATTCCCCTATTTTCTCTATCTTTTTTTTTTCCTCTTCCCCCCTTTCTTCCCTTCTCTTATCCTAATCCTTTTCCTCTTTTATTCATTTTCATTTATTTATTAAATGA
>NC_051415.1:25119826-25120105 GCF_015228065.2 Penaeus monodon
CGAGGAAAAGGGATAATTGATACCTATATCAGTATTATCCAAAATTCGCTGCTACTAAATCTCATTATAGACGTCACCAAGGTAACCTATATTTGCTGGCATATTATGCTTTTTTCTCTGGGTCTAATAATGTATGTATTATTGTTGTTCTTGTTTAGTTTGTGTATTTTATCATTTTCTTGTTATTTTCTCTCTTCGTCGTTTAGGCCTGTTTACATATTTTCGCTTTTTTTCTCGTATATATTACTTTTTTTCAATTTATTTTTCTGTGAGTTTTCC
>NC_051415.1:25120220-25120294 GCF_015228065.2 Penaeus monodon
CTTTCCATCCGGGACCCCAACGAAGCAGAGGCCACATCTTACTTTCTTTTAAGTTTCATTATCACTTTCTGTCT
>NC_051415.1:25120410-25120667 GCF_015228065.2 Penaeus monodon
CTAAACCCGCCTTCGTCACTTTCTCTCTGTCCATTAGGCCTCGTACCTTCGTCTCTTTCTGTTGAAGCCGCCCATTCTGCCGCCCACTCCCTCGCCGCCCATCACTCAAGCTGTCCCCCCCCCCTCACACACAACCAAGCTTAGCCTACGCAGCTTAACGACCCCCCCTTCCCCCCCCCCGACGACCCTGGCCTCTACACTGTTAGGTTCCGGGTAATTGCTCTATTAATGAATTTTATACAAGCCTTGATTATGTC
>NC_051415.1:25121169-25121509 GCF_015228065.2 Penaeus monodon
TCACCGGATCAGATATTTACACATGTATAGAATGGTTTTATGTCCAATTATTATAATTCCGATGGAACGATTCCCTTGATTTGTGGTCAATTAAGGAGTATAATGAGAGAGGCAAGACTGTTACGGCCGGGACGCGCTAACAGTTCGGCCGGAAGTCGGGTCGTTGTTAACAGCAGGATCATTTTGCAGGTTTTTTTTTCGTTTTTTTTTGGGGGGTGGGGGTCGCTTGTTTTTGTGTTTTTTTTTGGGGGGAGGGGCAGCTTGTTTGTTTGCTTGTTTGTTTTGCAGGGGAGGGGCAGCTTGTTTGCTTGTGTGCTTGCTTGCTTTGATTGTCGTTTGG
>NC_051415.1:25121939-25122039 GCF_015228065.2 Penaeus monodon
AAGGGATTAAATCAGTCACTATGACTTGTTATGAAGATGTACAAAGCTCTTCGCTAACGAGTGGGTGATGAATGGTAATGATGACGAGGCAGGTAACGAC
>NC_051415.1:25122145-25122741 GCF_015228065.2 Penaeus monodon
TTTTATATTCGTCTGTGCGTTTCCTCTCTATTCGTAAATATTACGTTTTATCCCAAATCCTTTCTCCTCGAAATACGTTCCCGTTGTACCGGATTCCATCACGAAATTAATCCCACAATCTTATCCTGTTTTGTCACTAACCCCCCCCCCCCCCTCCGTCTCTCTCTCTCTCCACTCCCCGAAATATCCTTCCCCTTATCATTCTACCCCCATCTTTATCACCCCCCCCTCTCTCCATCTTTTCCACCTCTCCCCTCCTTTGACACCTCCCTCTCCCCATCTTTATCACCCCCCCTCCATCTTTTCCACCTCCTTTGACCCCCCCCCTCTCCATCTCTATCACCCCCCTCTCCCTTCCTTTGACACTCCCTCCCCCTCCCATTGACATCCTCCTCCCCCTCTTTTCCTCTTTTGACATCTCCCCACCTCCTTCCTTCCCCGCCCCCTTCATCTGGGCCCCCCCCCTCCCCCTCCCCACTAGTTATCTACCAATCAACCACCGCCATTTTTATCCGTTAACAAGCTAGTCATCTTAAGTAATGGTCAGTGCATGTTTCGCCAATTGCTAACAATGCAACAACAGCCTAATGGTTATC
>NC_051415.1:25122885-25122957 GCF_015228065.2 Penaeus monodon
CGCTCTTCATCTATCGCTGTCTATCTGTTATTTGTTTATCTATTTTGCTTTTAAGTCTTGTGAGTACTGTTT
>NC_051415.1:25123123-25123292 GCF_015228065.2 Penaeus monodon
AACGCGCCGCAAAGAGAATGATAATAAAAGCCAGGGCGAGCGAGAGGCTCCAAGATTTTCCGTATCATTTCAATCCTCTTTGCGTAAGTCTTCGTTATCTTGATGACGAAAGACTGAAAATTTCCATATTTTCTCGGGATTATTGCTCGCGTATCGCCCGTGATCGCGA
>NC_051415.1:25123341-25123440 GCF_015228065.2 Penaeus monodon
GCAAGGGATACGTGGATTTAGACAATTGGGTCCGTTGGCTTCGGCGTGGGCGGTGGGCGGCGCCCGCGATGGATTTGGCTTCGTTCTCGCCGACGCTTG
>NC_051415.1:25124269-25124455 GCF_015228065.2 Penaeus monodon
TTTCCTGGCGTGCCTCCGCGGTGGCGGTTGCCCGCGCTGCTCCGCCGCCGCGGCCGGACTGCCCTTTCGGCGCCGTCGCTTTTTTTCGGCGCCGTCGCTTTTCGGGCGGGGCGAGGAGCGGCATCTGCGTCAGTAGCACCAATTCCTTCCGAAGGAGCTTTGCTTGCGGTCTTTCGCAGGGAATCG
>NC_051415.1:25124494-25124614 GCF_015228065.2 Penaeus monodon
AAGACCAGTGCCGGAGAAGTGCCAACGCTGAGTGCCATTTACGAGCGGAGTTAACGCCTTCACACACTAAATCTCTTTCTTATTGCGGTGTTTATAAACATTTATCAGGAACCGAGGGAC
>NC_051415.1:25124686-25124881 GCF_015228065.2 Penaeus monodon
CCAGATTCGCTTGTGGAGAACAGGCGGCGGGAGATAAAGGATGACGAGCCGAAATGAAGAAAATACAAAAAAAAGGGGAAAAAGGAGAAATTCCTTTCGGCGGCGAAGTATTTATACGTCATGTGCGGGTCTTTCTCCGTCTTCGGCCTTGTTAATCAGATATAATTGCCTCGCTTGGGGGAAAAAGAAGGAAAA
>NC_051415.1:25124979-25125176 GCF_015228065.2 Penaeus monodon
AAACAATGCTCGATTTCATCTCTTTTTTACTTATTAACTTTTTTTTTTCTCAAGACAAAAAAATGCTTACCCCCGACACTCACTCAAGCTGCAGATTCTCCTTTGACGCTTTTCTTAAATTTTCTCATTCTCTGTTCGCCTGACATGAGATATTTATTTACTAGGCGTGTCTGGCGTTCGACCTAAACCTCGCGAGA
>NC_051415.1:25125342-25125427 GCF_015228065.2 Penaeus monodon
TAAAAAAAACAGAAAGGAGAAAGTTGCGTACTTAAGAAAAAGAAAAAAAGAATTTGCTATCTCCGCGTTTAACCCTTTACCCTTT
>NC_051415.1:25125570-25125801 GCF_015228065.2 Penaeus monodon
TTAATGCGACATGAACTATCCCGGCCATTACGCGGTAGGATGAGGGTGGGGGGGATGAGGGGGGGTATGCCTGTCACTCGCGGAAAATTATACCCTGTGATATTGCTAAATAAAACACATTAAGCATCTGCAGACACTAATTGTTTCCGCCGGCCACTAAATCACGGGGCACGAACAGAAAACCCGACTGAGATATGATACGAAAGTAAGAATTAAAGGGAACGGCGAAGA
>NC_051415.1:25125989-25126053 GCF_015228065.2 Penaeus monodon
TAATTCGCAGAAGAGTATAATGATGGCTGCGGGATAATGAATGAATCAGGTAGACGGCTGTGGA
>NC_051415.1:25126089-25126154 GCF_015228065.2 Penaeus monodon
GGGTGCATTCCTTTGGTTTTGTGTCGTTTGGGCTAAAAGTGGATATGCTGCTCATTAGATGCGGT
>NC_051415.1:25126439-25126570 GCF_015228065.2 Penaeus monodon
ATGAACATTGAAGAAACGCGCAGAATATTCACGTTTCGCCGCTGCCTTACCTAGAGATTGAAATGCTAAAGGCCGGATTCGTAAGACTTGCTTAATGAGATAGATCTTTTATATGCCTCAGTATGAGTAGC
>NC_051415.1:25126722-25126850 GCF_015228065.2 Penaeus monodon
ATTCCTACCACAATTGCTGTAGTGGGATCTTATCAGTGATACAATTTAGCGGTATTTATTTACCGCATATCTGGCGGGAGGGAGCTTGAAAATGCCATTAACGAACGGAAATGTTGAACAGATAAGGG
>NC_051415.1:25127187-25127256 GCF_015228065.2 Penaeus monodon
GACGGCTGGCCTTAGTTATATACCTTTCCTACTCGTCGACATTTAGCAGCGCGTCCGATAACGAGGTAT
>NC_051415.1:25127624-25127733 GCF_015228065.2 Penaeus monodon
CACACGGTGAAGCTACCTCATTAGAGTGCTTTCTGCCCCTGGTATGTCACGGTGAAAACAACCCCCTCAACTCTGCTTCGTCATGGCGTCGACGTTTAAGGGCTCTAGC
>NC_051415.1:25127978-25128298 GCF_015228065.2 Penaeus monodon
TAGGCCTAACAAGGTTGTAGGGATGGGAGAGGAAGGGAGGAGAAAAAGAAGAAAAGAAGGAGAAGAAGAATAAGAAGAAGAAGGAAAAACAAGATCAGAGGAACGGAGGAAGTGAATGAGGGAGAGAGAGAAGAAACGTGATCATGGCAACAGGTAATTGAAAAAAGTAAGATAATGATGATGAAATGAAAATAGAGAACTCTTCTTCTGTGTAACGGATAATTGGAAGAGGACGATAAAGAAGGGGAATTAAAGAAGGCCTAATGAATGCTAAGAAGATGGATTTGCGATGCTAATAAGATGAACAGAGGTGGAAAATA
>NC_051415.1:25128348-25128484 GCF_015228065.2 Penaeus monodon
ATCGAGGAAGAAGAAAAAGAGGGAGTAAAAATAGATTAGGGAGAGGAAGAATTAGAATAAGACGAGAAAGTGGAAGTGGAAAAGATAGATAAAGACAACGGCGGAGAATAAGGATAATGGTAATGATATCAGTGAC
>NC_051415.1:25128789-25128982 GCF_015228065.2 Penaeus monodon
GATATTATTTGATAAAGAAAGAGGCAATGGAAGACGGCGGTTAACCACAGTGGGGAAGGGAGGGGGGGGGCGAGGAATAGTTTTCCTGGGGGAGGGGGGGGGAAGAGGATGTGGGCTATTAGGAAGATCTGATGAAATGGAATTATCGAAGAGGATACACAAGAAGAGGAACAAGGCATCGGTAATTACGCCG
>NC_051415.1:25129179-25129315 GCF_015228065.2 Penaeus monodon
TTGAAGCGGGGTTTACGACGCGCCTTCGTCCAGCGGTTCGCAGAGCTTAAACTGCTGAGTAATTAGGGTTAATTAGGGAAGCAATGAGGGAAATGAGGCGCCCTCAGCCAAGTCGCCGGCGAGAATGAGCGCATGA
>NC_051415.1:25129515-25129720 GCF_015228065.2 Penaeus monodon
AAGGGTGAAGAGTAACGCCTTGTATAAAGGATGGGGACGGGGTGGGAGGGCAGAATCCCATTTACGGAATAGGGAGCAAAGAAAAATGGGTCTGGAGGAGATGGGGAATCGCCGGACCCAATTTGTGGTTATGGCATCAAGAAATCATTTAATTGAACGCTCGGGTTGAAGTTCACTTTTTTCTCCTTTCTTCTTATTTTTTTTT
>NC_051415.1:25129825-25130124 GCF_015228065.2 Penaeus monodon
GCACGCACGCACGCAAAGTGAAATTGCATAGTGTTACATAGTGATAAATATGACGTACAGCTCAAACCTCCAGCTGTCAAACGGGCGGCGCCATCAACACCGGCGCTGACTGACGGCTCCCATCCACCGCCGCCATGAACTATAATGATATTCAACCGCTAATTATTCCAATCACATAATTTTATCTGTATATTGAATTAATCGGCGGTAATTGAAGTGTGGTGCTAATGCCCTTGCGTGGACGCTGCATGGGCGGGCGGCGGGCGGCGGGGAGGGACGCTGTCACCGCGCGCGCCCAC
>NC_051415.1:25130195-25130913 GCF_015228065.2 Penaeus monodon
CTTCCGTGCGGCGACATTTCGAGGGACTTTCCGATCTTTCGCGCAACTCTGAGGATAGCTTTTGGCCCCGAAATGGGATATGGGAGATAGGACGCAGCATTCGCGTAGGATTGACGATGGGCAGACACAGATTGATTTGTATTTTTTTGACAGTCGATAGATACATAAAATAAGAACACGGAGATAGACAAACACACACAAAAAGGAAAAAGAAAGCGAGATCGACGAGAGACGAAGCAGGAACGCAGAAACCACGAGAGAAACCGAGACCGCGAGAGAGACCTTCGGCGACAGACGGACGCACGCGCGGTATTTTGCCGATGGACAAATGGCGCGGGTAATCTGCCCTGGAACTTGATTGTCAGGTAATTCTCTGGTATCAAAAGTATCCCCCTGATTGCCGCCCCGCCGCATCAAAATTTCATCATGTTGTTTCAATTAATGGCTGCCAGTTGTGTATTTCCTCGCACCTAATTAACGGCTAGCCTCTGTTTCCGGTTTTATCGCATTGATTACACGCACCGCACTTGTTAATCGGGTCGTTTTTGGGACGGCGGGCCGCTTCCCTAAAATGTATTATTGTTTCGGTAATGCTAGTATTTTCCGTGTGATTGTTTAAGAACGAAAAAGCGCAAAATCTCGTTTTGTTTTCGGATTGGTTGTCTGTCAATTAAAAAGAAACGATTTTTTTTACATTTTATTTCGTGTTGATCATCCT
>NC_051415.1:25131273-25131385 GCF_015228065.2 Penaeus monodon
TTCGGGATTCCTTCGCTCACAACAACCGCGCTGTTAAGTAAGTGCCGCGTCGACTTCGAGGAGCTGCATCCAGATCTTGGCACCGACCCATGCATCGTCGGAAATTTCAGTC
>NC_051415.1:25131616-25131896 GCF_015228065.2 Penaeus monodon
AACTACTCGGGTCACACACGTGGAGTGACCTGAGTTCCCCGGTGGCTGACCTTTTAAAATCCCCGCCGTTAGGGCCTGCCTGCCCTCCGCGAAGGAATTTCCGGGAGTCCTGAGGTGCCGACAGCTGACCGGCGAAACATGCACAGCGCGGAAACACATACACGGTCTTGTACATTTAGTCTACGTGCATTAACGCCTACACGGCATATGCGGAGGGGAACGGAGGCGCCATATATATATATATATTTTTAACTTTTTCGCTCTTCTCTCTTAATTCTCG
>NC_051415.1:25132087-25132281 GCF_015228065.2 Penaeus monodon
ACTCTACGGTCTAATCTAATCCGTGTACTAAATTAATTTGTTACATCAATTACATTTCTTTTTAATCTACTTAACCCTCGGAAAATGTCATCCTGAAGGAGCAGAGGTCCTCCTCCTCTCTTCGTTTTATTCTGATTAAATGGCCGAAAGACAAGAGAAAAGGGATGGAGTGGAGGAGCGAAGTGGGGAGGTAA
>NC_051415.1:25132428-25132693 GCF_015228065.2 Penaeus monodon
CAAGGAAATGGAATTAGAAGGAAGACCAATGGCCGGGTTTTCATCAGTGATCCATTTAGGAATTAATGAGTCAGCTGGTCGGGCGGCGGTTCGGTTAGTCACTGGATCACCTCGTGCTCATCAAACAGTAATTGGCTGCAAAAAGGTCAGAGAACTTGCGCGATTCGTTGCACAGTGAAATCGCCCTCCTTCGCAATCAGCATTAATACGTTAATTAAGAGGGAAGTGTGACATTACTGACGAAACACTCGGAAATAAATAAATA
>NC_051415.1:25132849-25133112 GCF_015228065.2 Penaeus monodon
GAACCTCCTCCCGCACATAAATAAATTCTGTGTCCGCCGGATCATTAACCAATTTTGACTGATTAACGTGTCGACTTGCAAAATGAATGTATTTTACAAATTTATGTTCAGGTTAGATTTGACAGTGATTATCTGTGATTTTTTTTTTTAATGAAAGTGATAATGTAAGTTTTTATTATGGAAGTAATTAACTTAGATATTCAGATTAAAAGTGTAATGCAAATTAGGTTCTGTAATGGAGAGTCAGATAATCACCTGTTTCG
>NC_051415.1:25133197-25133271 GCF_015228065.2 Penaeus monodon
CTCCTTCCCTTCCCTACTTCTCCACCTCTCACCCACCCTCCTTAGAGAAATCACAGAAGGGAGAACCAATCTAA
>NC_051415.1:25133456-25133935 GCF_015228065.2 Penaeus monodon
ATCTTCACCCCTGCGAAGGCGAAACGGAGACAAGTAAATAATAGAGTCAGCTAGAGCCCAGTTGGAAGTGGTTCGCAATACGCCATAATGGATATATTGTCAATCACTACAGTGTACTCAGAGGCTAGACTAAATTATACAACACAACGGGTGAATTATAGAATACAGTAAGTGCTTTGATATGTCAGCAACGAGAAGGTGTGGGAGTGTAAGTGTGGATGCAATTGAAGCGGCGGGGGGGGGGGGGGCGGCGTGCATTTATTTGTGCAATGTGTGTTGTTGAAGTGGGAGGCATGCAGAGGGCACTTGTTTTGGCGTCCTTTGCCGCCGAATACTTATTACAAAGTCACTTCACGAAAGGTATGAAGTGAAGTGAAGTGTCGTGGTTTGTGCTTGATTCGTGTTCATTGAACTTCTTTATTATCAGTTCTGTTCAGTTATTATTGCGTTTCTTTATTTTGTCGTCACCCAGGAGATAA
>NC_051415.1:25134047-25135283 GCF_015228065.2 Penaeus monodon
GCAAATAGTGATCTGGTTCCTTTCGTGTGGATCAAGCAATTGCATTAAGGCGGGTCATGCAGCCCGTGTGTTGACGCGTGTCACTCAGCCCCTCGAGCACTTGAGTGTGTTATGTTAATGGATTATTTGGGTTCCGCGGAAATGGACGTACTTACGCTAATCTTCGGAAAACACTTACGCTTCCATATCGAGAAGCAATTGCATTTGCTCTTCATTTCCATGTCTGGCTTTGAATGCTAATTCGCGTCGGGTCTCGGGGTCGCGCGCCCGGGCACTGGCAGTACATCGGGGCGGATCCGGAGCTTGGGCATCGATCGGGCTCTGATTGATTCGAGTGGGGGGGAGGGGAGGGCAAGCTCGTCCGAGGTTTCCCACTGATTGGCCAGTCAGGTCTATGATTTACCTGTAATGCATAAATTGGATCGAGCGGCCTCCCGGTGTTAGCTGAGCCGCCGTCTAGTGATTAGCAACTCAACTGCAAGTCATAATCCGCGCGAATTAACGAGAGTAATCAACAGGTTAAAGACACGGATCAGCGGCCGCCCTCCGTTTGCCTGATTGGTGGATGATCACGATGACGACACTCTGTCATTGGCGGGTTTTGGGCTTCATCCCGCATTTATTCTCGGCGGCCAACTCCGGGATGAGTGCGAAGCCACGACCGATTCACCCTCGCTTCGCCCTCGCCCTCCGCTCTGCAGGCCGGGCGGGAGGCGGCCGTTCGTTCGCTTCCCGGCCGGAGGAGGCGGTTCCCCTCGGCGCGGGACCCGCACCGACGCTCCTCGTTATGCAGGACGTTCGCGCCATCCATTCGTCCGGATGTAACCACTCGATTGAGATTGCGGAGGTCAGTTTATCTTTCCTCCTTCCCTCCTTCTTCACCTTCTTTATTACCTCCTTTCTTCCGGCCTCCGTTCCTTCCCTCCATTCGTCCGTCCTTCGTTCCTTCCCTTTATTCTACCGTCCTCCGTTCCTTCCCTTCATTCTTCCATCCTTTCTCCCGTCCTCCTTTCTCCCTTCTGCGGAGTGTGGGAGGGAGTTGGTACGCCTGGGTCCCCCGAGTGGAAAAAAAGAGAATTTCCCGGATGGCATCGGTTGGTATTCCTGGTTCATTAGAGGCCGAAGTGGCGGTGGTAGCTGCGTGATCCTCTTGATTGAAGGTCCGGCGCGGGCGGTGCATCCGACCCGCCTCTGCGTAAGAAGGACGTCGTTCTGTGATTGGCGGACGTTAAGGGC
>NC_051415.1:25135318-25136144 GCF_015228065.2 Penaeus monodon
GGGAGTAAGGGAGGCAGCAAGGGAGGGAAGAAGGATGGGTGAAATGGACGGGCAAGGTTGGTAGCCCTGGCTCGGTGCCTAGGTGTCGAGACGGTCATTACCGACTACAAGAATACCTGAGGTCGGGAGAGACCCGGCGACATTACCTTAATTGGCTTGAAACCCGAGGCGGGCCGCTCGCCGGATGAGTGACTGGCGGTATTCCTGGTAGGCGTTTTCATCTTATTACTCCCCTCAGCCGGGCCTGTGTGGCAGCCGTGTTATCTTTTCATTTGCGTGTTGCGTACTCTGCGATAAAGCTCCTTCCATGGCCGGCGAGAGGGAGCGCGGGAGGCAGCCGCTGCATGTTGAGCTCCGCTGGCTGCCACTCCAGATGAATTGATAAATGGTTGCAGCGTTAGGTAGATTGGCTGCTACGGTCGATTACCAGAATGAACAAGAAGACGGAATGTGCGGACCTGAGGACACGGCGAGACAGGCGCGCGGACACCTGGCACAGGAAAGGTAGAAAATGATATATAGATGCAAATGACTTCTGTGAATATTTTGATTTGAAATACATTTTAATAAATCTAATTGTGTTAAGACTTATGGTGAAAAGAAATAACAAATGAAAAAATGTTCACGAAGTAATAATAAACACGACCCCTGATCTTGAAAACAAAAATATAAACAGAAAATGAAAAGAGCCAGGGAAACCGCAGTGAGAGAAAGATAGAGACAAAAAAGAGCTTTCCGTCAATAAGAGCTTCACAAAAAGCTCATGATCGAAAAACCCGAAAGACAAATGAAAACGGCATGTAAATCTCTCTCCGCGGATGACGGT
>NC_051415.1:25136169-25136747 GCF_015228065.2 Penaeus monodon
TCTCGCTCCGTTCCCGTGGTAATTGCGGGGCGGCGGTGCGCTCAGCCTCCGCACAAAAGAGTTGTTGTAATAACCTCCTTTCATGGCCATAACACATAAACATAGAGGAAATGATATACAAACATTGGGTTAAAAGATTCACAAATAGCATCGCTGGCTATAGATCCAGGGGGGTTTTTCGTCGTGTGGCGCCATTACTCGGCGACAGCGCCACCTACTATTCGACATTCGATCCTATTGATAGGCTCTGATCCCCTCCGTTATGCTGGTTGCGGGGACTTGCCGATGCTGTTTTGTTTTGCCATTAATATTTATAGGGTTTTAAGAGCGTATAATGGTGGATTTAGGGTTGGGTTTCAGCATGATGGAGAGTATTCATCAATTTGATAGATCTCCCGAAAGCCTCGGCGGGACACGAACAAGCGACGAATGTTTTGGAATAGTGAAACGAATAAAAAGAGATACTCATTTAACGCAAAAAGGGATGGAAATAGGAAGGTAAGAGTAGAAAAGAGAGAAGGAAAAAATAAAACATTGTGATTATTTACGAAAAAGTTCAGCTGTGAAAAAAATCAAAT
>NC_051415.1:25136781-25137322 GCF_015228065.2 Penaeus monodon
TGCTGAAGAGACACATTGATATTATGATAATGACAGAACATAGGAATAACGTTATGATAATTAAACTTATGAACACCTGGAGAAAAAAAAAGTGTACATTGATAAAAAAAATCTATAGAAAAAAATCAATTCACAGATGAAATAAAAATGAAAATTATAAAAATACTTTTCACCACAATAAAAAGAAAATCATCACATATTCGCTTCCATCATTGTCTTCGTGATCTTGGTTCTATTTTCCGATGCATGTAAGAATGTTTAGGACCTTCATTTAATTGCAGGTATGCACTTATGAACGCGTATGATCGGATGAAGTAATGTGTACTGCTTGTTATCGGAAAGTAATTGTAACTTTGTACATTATTCTAGTCGCAGATATACATGTATGATGTATTGATAGTGTGTATGTTATGTCGAGTAATGACTTAGTATCTTAAAGCACATAATATGCCTTAGATGATCTCATGTAAACGCGTCCACTATCATTAGATTCACTCTTATCATTCAGTAACGCTTAGCAACCTAATATCACCATATCATC
>NC_051415.1:25137742-25137821 GCF_015228065.2 Penaeus monodon
AGCACGTGTCTGGGCCTCTGATCCCCGCTTCCAGACAATCATCCGACCATCAAATTCCCTATCACTCTGCCATGCTGCT
>NC_051415.1:25137919-25138005 GCF_015228065.2 Penaeus monodon
TCTTAGTCCCTTCGCTCCATCATCCATTACTAGGCCATTATTCCACTCCCCCCTCCCCCCACCGGGCTCCCGTTTTCGCCCCGCGT
>NC_051415.1:25138197-25138338 GCF_015228065.2 Penaeus monodon
TTCCCACCTCGCTCCATCGTTGTCAGTTTTGTTTGTATAATAATATGTCTACCACCTTGTTTTATTCTCTCCCTATTTCTTCCCTTCCTTTCTTTATTTCCATCGGCATCGTCTGCTATAGTTATTTGTTTCCTCTCATCT
>NC_051415.1:25138772-25139104 GCF_015228065.2 Penaeus monodon
CAGCTGAGTCTGTGCACGGCCACTCCAGGATATTAAACTGACAAGCGTAGTGCGGGAGACTCTCCTTGCCAGTATCATTCACACACACACGCACAATCAATGACATTTCAATCAATCAATAGGTTCACGCGGCGGTACATAGACCTGGATAAAAAAAAGAGGTGGGAGAGTGGGGGTTGGAGGGGATATGGAGGGGAGGGAGGGGAGGGCGGGTTCGGAGAGAATGGAGGGAGGGAGAGATTGGGGGGTTAGGGTGGAGGGGAACTTTTTTTTGAAGGCTAGTCCTCTCCCTTCCCTTTTCTCACGTATCCTATCGGATTTTTTCTATTATT
>NC_051415.1:25139342-25139478 GCF_015228065.2 Penaeus monodon
GACTCCATTAGCTAATGTTGCCGACAGACCTTCTCCCGGTCGATTCCTGATTAAGTAACGAACTAGCGACCGCCATGGGAGAGCCAGCAAAACAGGGTATTCCAATTATCGGATTTAGTTACATTTGGATCGGTGG
>NC_051415.1:25139687-25140797 GCF_015228065.2 Penaeus monodon
GTGGAGACAGAGTGAATAATGGGCACGTGAAATTTATAAATTAGTCCTCAGTTTATATTAACAATTATCATTATTATCTTCACTGTACCGTTCTAGAAAGTTAAACCAAGACGCAATATCCTTAAAAGACCGGAAAGGGGGAGGGGAACGAGAGAGAGAGAAAAAAAAACGGAAACAGAGGAGGGGCGAGGAGAGGAAAACAGCGATACTTCATTTGCAGTTTCAGTTAATGCCTTTCGATTTTTCCTCTATCGCTATCCTCCTCGCTCCTCGGACCAGGGAAATAAATTGATATTAATATGTTTATCATCACATCAATTCCGAGAGGCGTCGTCGTCGTTTTGCAATTGGCATAGCGCCGTGCCAAGCGTAGCGAGCGCCGGCGCCGAATGCAGCGAAAGAAGGAATCACGAGAGAGAGAGATTGGAAGCGCGGCGCCGGCCAATCAGGCGGCCTTTAGTACCCAATCAGGAGGCGGAGTGCAGGGGAACGAAAAGGAAAAAAGGATGGATGAAAAAAAAAAGTCAAAAGGAAATATAAAGAAGAAATTAATGAAAAAGAAATTATAAAGGAGAAATAAATAAAAAGGAAAGTATAAAGGAGAAATAAAACGAATATATAAAGGAAAAGTAAATATAAAGGAGAGAAAAAGGAGAAAAAAAAATATATATATATTTAAAGGACAAGAAATAAAAAGAAAAGAGAAAGGTATTAAAAAAATAGAAATTAATAGGTAAAAGAAAAAAAGAAAGCGGGAATAGAAAGAAGAGAAGAAAAGGAAAAGGTGCCCGTAGAGAATACAGAGAGGAAAAAAATATGAAAAAGAAACAAGCGCACTTATATCGTTAGCGTTAGCACGAGCGCCGATGTTTGTCTCCCGGCCGTTGTTATTGCAAACGCTGTCGGGATCGCTAATGGATACAAAGGTGCGGCCGCTGTGATGCCGGAGCGGTGCCGACGCCCGCGCTGTGTGAGGGCGGCGGAGGAGGCCAGGCAGCTGCGAGGCCTCCGGAGGGCACAAGTCGCTATCAGTCGACTCAATCAGTTAATCGGAATTGCTCCTTCGGCTCAATTAAACACATACACCGCCAGCCAGAGCCGCCGCGCCCG
>NC_051415.1:25141372-25141495 GCF_015228065.2 Penaeus monodon
TTCTGCTTCTTTGGACATCCTTGTTCTCCTGTCCTCCGCCTCTCCCTTGTCCTCCCTCATCTGTTGTTGCCCTTGTTATCTCTAGCTTCCTCTTTCTCCACCACCCGCCTCGGCCCGCCCACC
>NC_051415.1:25141722-25142007 GCF_015228065.2 Penaeus monodon
ATACCATAACAGGCGTCTCTCATCCGTCAACAAACAGATTTGGAAGCCTCGAGCCGTTCTCAAGCTATATCTCGCTCCTCACCCTTCACCCTTCACCCTAGGCTCTCCGCGAGGAAAGGGTGGGGAGGGGGGGAGGTTCTCGCGTGGATCTGCCGCCCCTGATTCTCGTCTTTTTCGCTTCCCCTTAAATCCATCATATCCATCTCCCGCTTCTTCTATTCTCTCTTTCTTTTTTTTGTCGCTCTCTCGATTCCTCATATTTTCCTTCTTCACTATCTTTACTAT
>NC_051415.1:25142949-25143102 GCF_015228065.2 Penaeus monodon
ACCATAGAGAGGATTCAGGTTAGGCTTTGGATATTAATGGTCTCTTTTTGGCCATTCAGGATCCAAAGCCCCATTATTCGTCTCCATCACTAACCTCAAAAGCCCTTATCTAAATTACTTCTTACTCCACTGGCCACGCAGTCGATCGCTCGA
>NC_051415.1:25143181-25143401 GCF_015228065.2 Penaeus monodon
TTCGTTCTTTATGTGTCGTCTTTGTATTCTTCTAATTGTGTTTTATTTTTATTGTGTCGTCTTCGGCACGCCATATAGGCCTGTTTTCATCCGGCTCTTTTCCCCTCGTGTCTTCTCTTTCGTAGAATCTCCCATCTGTCTGGCACTTACTCTCCCCTCGTTCTCGCTTTCCCCATTTCCCTCATCTTCCCGGCAATACGTCCGCTGCTCCCCTCGTTTC
>NC_051415.1:25143703-25143866 GCF_015228065.2 Penaeus monodon
CCCTCGGGCTCCACCCCATGCCGCTATCCACTCACCTCATCACTCTCGGTGCCCCTAATCTTCCGGACCCTCATAAAATTTTCTACCTCCACCTTTCCCTTTGCCAATCAAACCCACACCTCCAGCTCTTCTTCTCATTACCTGGCCTCTCGTCTATCTCACG
>NC_051415.1:25143969-25144053 GCF_015228065.2 Penaeus monodon
TTCGGTCTCTCGCTCTCTTGCTCTGTTTGTTTCATTTTCTCTTCATCAGTCCCTCTCGTGCGTTTTCTCGCTAGCTCGTTCAGT
>NC_051415.1:25144158-25144262 GCF_015228065.2 Penaeus monodon
TCATAATCCTTTCAAGCCTTCCATTGTTGTCAATCGAGTATCCTTCTAGAAAATGTTAATGAGATGTAAGAAAAGCGATTGTTTAAGGCGCCTCTCTCGTCGCC
>NC_051415.1:25144548-25145044 GCF_015228065.2 Penaeus monodon
ATCGTTATGATTTTTTCAGCGAAATTACTCAATCTATCGAGGATTTAGTAATGAAAGTATGCAATACTTTCGGATTTATTTGTGGAGGCACCGATGATTTTGTGGGATTTGTGACCAGCTGGGATTTGGGCCGGGATTTCAATATTGGATTTGAGGTGTTTAGCTTCTGGTTAATGCGAATAGGGATTAAGGGTATAATATAGCTTATCCAGGCTGGCTTTAAAATCGATTGGATTAAACACGAGCGGAATTTACGGCGGAGTTATCCCAATGCCCATTTCTAGCGCGCATTTCCAAAGCATCGCGGGGAAAAATGGGATCGCACGGGAAGATAACTGTCACGCTGAATTTGCATTCGTTACGACTGCCACTTAAGGTCTACAGGGCCACGCAGAGCCACTCCTAGGGGTGCCTAATGCCGGCAAATGGGTGTACCTGTGTAGCTATAAATACATGCAGTGCTGGAAAATCCGTGTGTGTACAGCCATTATATTTG
>NC_051415.1:25145230-25145423 GCF_015228065.2 Penaeus monodon
CCAGCTCGGAAGCCTCAACTTTAATGAGCAACAAACAATCAAGAAATGGGAGAACGTAATATAAGTTTCATCCGCTTCTAGATTACTCGATCTAATCATCATAATCATCATTAATAAGAAAAACAAGTCCAGCGGCGGCGGCGGCAACAAGGAAAACAAAAACAGTGGTATGTTTGTGTTTAATATGTTGAAA
>NC_051415.1:25145552-25145842 GCF_015228065.2 Penaeus monodon
CATAAATGAAGCGGACAAAAGGTGATCAGACGAGCACCCAAGAATATAAATCGGTTTGTGATCGCTATTGATTTTTTTTTTTCGCCCATGGGGGATGATCAACATCTGGCACATAATGAGGTGAAGGGAGCTGCGTAAAGGGGGGGGGGAGAGAAGGGAAGAAGGGGAAAGGGAGGGGAGAGTAAGCGAGCGAGGGGAAGAAGGAGAGGCGGAGGGGGTAGGGTGGTGGGGGAGGGCGGTAATGTTATTAGGCTGCCGTGGGAAAAAAAGTTTCTGGACGAGACAGTACG
>NC_051415.1:25146089-25146321 GCF_015228065.2 Penaeus monodon
CTCCATTTGTTTGTTTGATCGCGAGTGCTCTCTTGTGGCGCGAACCTCTTGGTTATTGACGCCGGTTTTTCATATGCTAGTCTGTTTGTTGGCCTTATTATTATACTTTGATTGATTGTCGTTTTTTTCGCGGTTTTTCTCCCTCTCAAGCGCTCTGGCTGTTGACTATAAATCTCGAGTTTCTTTTAACTCGTCCGATTCGCTATGTGAACCATGCAGTGTATAGCGCGCC
>NC_051415.1:25146563-25146760 GCF_015228065.2 Penaeus monodon
AAACAACTTTGAGATGGTGTCCATTTGAGAAGCCAGCCCCCAGCCCCCTTTCTTTTAATTACAAGTGTTCTTTCCATATATCTCGGCCGCTCCTCGTGCTCGCGGCAGCATCAGACACCGCGGAGTGGAATTAAAAGCCTAACCCAAAACAAAGTTGTCCGAAACGAGGCTAAAAACTCTTAAAACTCCTTCAGATC
>NC_051415.1:25146787-25147049 GCF_015228065.2 Penaeus monodon
GGGGGAAAAAGAATGAAATAGTTTCCCGTCAGATCTCTTGGGTTTCGAACGCTTGCGACTCGAGCCTCGGATTCGCGATCGATAAACAAACTAATTAAAAAAAAAAGAAGAGAGAGAGAGAGAGAAAGAAAGAGGAATTAGACAAACATGCGTGGATGAAACGGCGAGTGAGGATAAATTGAGAGAAAAGTAGAAATAGGAGAAGAGGAGAGAACAATAAGAAAACTTCTTGAACTTTCTTAATCTTACTTTAACCGTTCCA
>NC_051415.1:25147110-25147177 GCF_015228065.2 Penaeus monodon
ACTAAAAGAAAGGTTGGCTTTGGTTTAAACTAGTCGGAGAAAAAGTAGAAAAAGAAAAGAACTAAGA
>NC_051415.1:25147433-25147611 GCF_015228065.2 Penaeus monodon
CTGGCTGGCGTGTGTTGGTGGCCATTGCTGCTATCTTGAGCCGCCAACGTTAGGATGAAGCTAAACTTCGCGTACAAACAAGCTTAATTGGGGGAAAGCATTACTGCACGACATCTGGGCTTCGTTAGCTAGACTTAGTGCAGAAAATTATTGCGGCAGGGAAGGCTTCAATGTGATT
>NC_051415.1:25147664-25148186 GCF_015228065.2 Penaeus monodon
CCTTTTTTTCTTTTCTTTTTTTCTGTGTTATAATGTTTATCCTAAGTGTGTTATTAAATTTATGTAGTATTTATGTACGCTGTGTATATATTTCTTCGTTTTTGTGGATTTTTTTTTTGTTCTTGTCCAGTCGGTGTTGTCTCTTCCTCCTCCCTCCTTCCTCCATCTATTCCTTCCTTCCTCTTCTCTCTCCACTCGCCCTTTCCTCTTTCTCTCCCCTCCCCACCTCCTCTTCCTCTGCCCTCCCCCCTTCCTCTTCCTTCCCCCCTCCCCCTCCTCTTTCTCTCCCTTTCCCCCTCCTCTTTCCCTCCCCTTTCCCCCTCCTCTTTCTCTCCCCTCTCCCCTTCCTCTTTCTCTCCCTTTCCCCCCTCCTCTTTCTCTCTCTCCCCCTCTCTTTCTCCTCTTTCTCCTTCTAAGCGGAGGTCTTGTAGCTTCATATCTTTCGGCCACGTGGTATAAGGCTTCGTTTAACGGCTTCATTTTCCCGCACTAAGTTAGTATATACTTTTGCCGGTTAATGCG
>NC_051415.1:25148627-25148897 GCF_015228065.2 Penaeus monodon
AATCAGAGCCCAATAAAAGCCGCTGAATATGGAAACTTTTCAACACGGCAATTACCCCGAGTTAATTACGGGGCTGTGTACGAATAAGTGATAATTAGAGAGCAGTTAATGATGATGATAGCATTTGGCGACGCTAATGTAACCAAGATAATCATATGCTTTGCGGTGGGAAAAATGTGATTATGACATCCACAATGAGCGGGGATATTGTTTGATTACTCCAGATGGGAAATAAGAGGTGTGATCGTTTGATTACTTATTGATAATAGA
>NC_051415.1:25149117-25149232 GCF_015228065.2 Penaeus monodon
AATTTCGCCTCGGTTTGCTTTGCTCTGATGTTAGGCTCAGCAATGATATTTTCTCATAATTACAAATAGCAATACATTTTCATGGCCACTGCCACGGCCTTCAGTGTTATAAATG
>NC_051415.1:25149608-25149691 GCF_015228065.2 Penaeus monodon
CCACGGAACATAATTTTGTATTATGTTAATGATTTCGGAGGTTTCGAAATGTCCAGCGAAGTAATGAAGGCTCGTGGCAAGTA
>NC_051415.1:25149751-25149820 GCF_015228065.2 Penaeus monodon
GCAGGTTTGTTCCGGTTCACGAGATTTGCTCCGTCTTCTCTTTTCCTTGTTATTGCCAAAGGTGGGTCA
>NC_051415.1:25150004-25150087 GCF_015228065.2 Penaeus monodon
GAATTTTGAACGTAACTTTAATGTCCATTAGCCTAAGTACCGGACGGGAAAATTACCCCCTCCCATCCTCTGCCCCCCAACCC
>NC_051415.1:25150335-25150419 GCF_015228065.2 Penaeus monodon
AGCATTTCTACCCTCCCCTGACAATGATCTTGTGTTACTTTAATCATTTGATGGTTCAAAGTTCACACAGTGGTAATGTACCTA
>NC_051415.1:25150730-25150925 GCF_015228065.2 Penaeus monodon
ATCAATCTATACATTTTTTGTATATAATCTATCGTGAGATGTTAATGGTAACAATTAAGATTTTTTTTCTGTTATCTTGAAATTAGCAACGTTAGTTTACTGAGATTATTCTTCTCTTCCGCCGACAAATGCTTATTATCCGCTCCTTCCTCCTTTCTTCCTCTCTACTTCCACATCTGACCCCCCCCCCCCCCT
>NC_051415.1:25151157-25151503 GCF_015228065.2 Penaeus monodon
CCCTCCCTTTCATTTCTGACGCTGATTATCACCGTAGTCTCTATTATGACCCTAGACTGATTCAATTACTTAATTATAACCTAATTATAGTTGACTTTAGCAAACGAGCACTCGGCTAATTAGCGTAGTGTAGAGTTCGCGGGAGTTAATTGTAAAGAATCACCGTAAAAGGCAGTTTGATATTTACGCTTAACTAATTACTGCTCGTTAGGTCGGACCGGAAGTAAAAAAAAAAAAAAAAAAAACGAAGAAAAAAAAAGAGGAAACGAAGAAAAGGAAAAAGGGATAAAAAGTGAAAAGAAGAAAAAATCGGTAATGCCTTTAGATGCATTCTAAGGGGGCGTTT
>NC_051415.1:25151556-25151780 GCF_015228065.2 Penaeus monodon
AAGGCTCACAGGTTCTGTCGAAAGATGCTGTGTGCTTTGATTAGGTGATTTAAGGTGACCTAGGTGGGGCTCGGGTCTGCTGTGCCTTCTCATCTCGCGCCTCCTGTGCTCTGTGGCCGTTGTGTTGTCTTTGCTCTGGAGGCGTGCTGTGATTGGAAACACGTACGCATACATGTTCGCGCGTGCATATCGTGCATCTTAACGTGCACGTGTGCGCGCGCGCG
>NC_051415.1:25152051-25152170 GCF_015228065.2 Penaeus monodon
CTTCCAGATCTCCGGGAGCCGCAGGTGTGCCTAAGGTGCACAATTAATGATCTTCTCCCCGCACTAATTTAGCCTCTTATTGGCATCGAGATCAATATTCACCTTGCCATCGTCCAGGA
>NC_051415.1:25152187-25152324 GCF_015228065.2 Penaeus monodon
CTCATCCTCTCTCTTATTCGGGTGATTGGAAGCAGAGGCCGAAGATAAAGAGGAGAATAAGGCAGTAGAGAGGATAAGAGTAACGCTGGCTGGCGGGTTGGGACGGAAAGTTGGGGCCTTGTAGTTTAGACTTGAGT
>NC_051415.1:25152837-25152955 GCF_015228065.2 Penaeus monodon
CGCGTCATTCGCTGCTGCAGAATTTCGGACGCGCCTCTCAACGGGAGCTAATGTGAATAATTGGCAACCTGTCCAGAGACCGCATTAGCCGCTTTTAGGTCCTTGTGGCTCGGGTCGA
>NC_051415.1:25153133-25153715 GCF_015228065.2 Penaeus monodon
CACACACATTCATCATTGACCATTCCATTCCCTCCTTTCCCAGTGTTTCTTCTACTGGCCCCGTTATTCATATTTATGCCTTTCGCTTCCACTGATTCATCCCCGTCTCCCTCTTTCCCCTCTTTCTCATTCTGTTATTTCGGTCTCGTCTTTTCTTGGCTTCTTCTTCGCTCTTATACCTCCTCGAGTCGCGTGGGAGGCACCTCGACGGCCCTCCCTTTTACATGCATTGCATTTTTCTGCCACGTACCTCTCTTTCGCTCTTCCTCCCTCCCTTTCCCTCCCTTCTTCCCTTTCCCTCCCTTCTTCCCTTTCCCCCTCACTCCCTTCCTTTCCCTTCTTCCCTTTCCCCCCTCCCTCCCTCCCCTATTTCCCCTTCCTCCAACTCCCCCCTCATCAAGAAAAGATGAATAAGAAGTGTGAATAGATGTTGCTTATTTTGTCCGCATTAAGAAAAAATAAAGATTTTCATGACAGTTGTAGTGATTACGTGGATAACTTTTTTTTTTTTCTCTCTTCTCTTTGGCGGACGAGTTTCGAGCGAAATGATAATTGACTGCATGGACAATTTGATTGATTTCT
>NC_051415.1:25153771-25154171 GCF_015228065.2 Penaeus monodon
TTTATACACCCCATAAGGTTTTTTATTTTGTTTCTATAAAAGTCTTTGGCGACGCGTGTATGTGTGTATATATATGTTTTTATTGGCATTTTCTTTTTCTTTTTAATAGCGAATAACCCTCGTTTCTCTGTTTCGATATTACATCACCGGGAGAGGCCGAAATCAGGCTGGCGACATGCGATAGAATTTCATCGATATAAAAGCAATAATACGGGCACTCTCTAAGCCGAAATCATGTAATCATATTTGCATAAATAATAAAAAAAGAACAAACATCATATCCCACTGCAATCAAAATCAGCCAAAGAGCCAATCATATTAACAAAAACACTACCGCCATAACCATTACAGTTGATTTGAAAGCCTCGCACAATCCCTCATCAAGACACAAAGCCCCAAC
>NC_051415.1:25154309-25154750 GCF_015228065.2 Penaeus monodon
CCATAACGTCAGCCCCGTACCGCAGTATTGGTCGAGAATATAAAGCTTCGGAGGCAATCCAATTACAATAAAAGGCAAAACAATATGGCCGGCAATAGAGGACCCGATTCCACTTATGCGCGCTCAGGCTTCCATATGATCAGAATTGGCCGATTGTTTGGGAGTTTGGATCCTGTCTCGGCACTCGGTAGTCAGGTCGGACCCTCCTCCGAGCAGGACGTTTATAATTGTATGGTGGAAAAAAAGGGGGTTGCGGGGCCGATGGTCTATAGTCTTTTGGCGGGAAAAAGGGGCGGACGTGATTCCTTGACGTGAAGGCGGGGATGGGAAGAGGGAGAAGGAGGGATAGGATAAAAGGGGGAATAAACGAAAAGGGGAGGAGGGGCTGAAAGGGTGAAGGAGGGAGGGAAGAGGAGGCACTCAAGAGGCATTCACAGTCGC
>NC_051415.1:25154796-25154919 GCF_015228065.2 Penaeus monodon
CCCCACCCGGTCTTCGATGCCTGTCTGGACTGAGGGTTAGCATAGACGACAGGGGAACAAGCATCGGACTGAGCGCGCCGTAAGAAGACCGCAAAAAGCTGATATCTTAGAGAAAAAAAAGGA
>NC_051415.1:25154975-25155077 GCF_015228065.2 Penaeus monodon
AAAAGGGAGGAAAGAGAACGGAAGATGTTTGTAGGAAACAGCCATTTTTGTTTAGTAAACGCCGAGGCGGTTTGATATTTTTCTGTAATACGTCTCTATTTG
>NC_051415.1:25155222-25155450 GCF_015228065.2 Penaeus monodon
TTTTGGGCTTCAGCCTCGCCATTTAATTTTCCAGAGTTGAATTTTCACATATCTCCAATTGACTCCCGGCCATTTCCCCCTTTCCATATTCTCAGGAATTGATACTGTGAAGCGAATTTGTGGGAGGGAGAAGCCCCGTTTAACCATAGTTCTCTGTATGCATGTTAGTAATTCTAGATTGGCCGAGGAAGGGTTCCAAGTGCCTAGGAGATTCTCCTCTGGCCCCCT
>NC_051415.1:25155504-25155913 GCF_015228065.2 Penaeus monodon
TCCTCCTCCTCCTTCACGTCTTTTCTCCTCTTTCTTCTCTTGTTTGTCTCTCCTTTGCTTGCTCTTTTCTCTTCTCCCTCTTTTATTTTACATGATCTCGTCTCATTATTTTTTCCCCTTCTTCTGTCTCGCATTTTTTTTTCTCTTTCTCTTCGTCTTTATTCGTTGTTTTTCCTCGTTTCCCCTCGTCTTCTTCCTCTTTTCATTCTTCTGCCATTTCTTGCTGTCATTTCCCATTTTCTGTGATGCCCTTTCTCTTACATTTCTCTCTTTTGTATTTCCTTGAGTGATTTATTTATTATTAATGCATTTTTCATATTACTCTTTCGGTAAACTTATTGCTTTTTATTTTTTTCTATTCATTCCCTCTCTCTCTCTCTACTCCTGTGTTCTGTGATCTATCTTGTTC
>NC_051415.1:25156163-25156380 GCF_015228065.2 Penaeus monodon
AGTTCTTATACCTGCTTCCTCTTTTTTTCTTTTTCTTATTCTCTTATTATTTACGATGGTTCAGGACTTGTTTTCGTTACATGTTATTGTCGTTGTTCTGCACCCTTTTATCTGATTCCTTACTTTCCCTTTTTAATTAAGAACTCAAGTGCTCCCTTTGCCTCCAGCTCTCCTCTTGCATGCGACCTTTATTGTATGGCTTTTCCTTGTCCAAGCG
>NC_051415.1:25156594-25156728 GCF_015228065.2 Penaeus monodon
TCTTCGCCTCGTAATATCATCGGATGCGCAGGAGAACCAATATGCTGCTGTTCAACGCCTTCAAAAGCGCACCATTCACCGGCGCGGTACCGAGTTTATTTTTCTGAAGGGGGGGGGGGGAGTAAAGACGTACT
>NC_051415.1:25157004-25157221 GCF_015228065.2 Penaeus monodon
GGCTGGCAGGAGTGTAGGGAGAGGCGGAGGAAAGTAAAGTGGAATTGGAGAGACGGAGAGAAGGAGAGGGAGAGGGAGTAGGAGTAGGTGAAGGAGTGGGTGACCTGAGATTGTATGAAGAGAAAAAAAAGAAAAAAATCGAGGGGTAGTGTTAGGGAGAAAGGGAAAGGGATGGACTAAGGGGTTCGTGGTCCTTACGAGCTGTGCAGTGGATGTG
>NC_051415.1:25157315-25157547 GCF_015228065.2 Penaeus monodon
ATTCCTTTCCTTTTCACTCTGTGGTATAGACCGAAGGCGAAGAGATACATTGATGGGAGAACGGATCATGCATAACGAAGTGGCAGTCTTCAAGAAAGGAAAAAAGAAAGAAAAAAAAATAGAAATGGCGATGGAGAGGAGGAGAAAAAAAGGACACAATAATAAAGTGCGTGTCTCAACTTGGAAATAGTGTCCAGGTGTCCATATCGATCTCTGTCGCGGTGTTTGTGAT
>NC_051415.1:25157647-25157801 GCF_015228065.2 Penaeus monodon
TTATAGTTGTGGTGGTGGGGGGGAGAGAAAGAGATGAGGAGATGGAAAAGGATAAGATACAGGAATAAGTTATGTAAGAGTAGAGCAAAGATAGATGGAAATAATTTCGGCTTCTCCTACAGAGGGAGACAGGTGAGCTTCCTCATCGCCAAGT
>NC_051415.1:25157948-25158105 GCF_015228065.2 Penaeus monodon
GGTGCGAGAAGCCTGCGGCCAGACGAAGCGGCACTCAGCTGCAGGACACGGCCCTCGCAGTGCCATCGACGACCACCACGCCGCCGCCAGTCATCCGCTCGTGCGAGTGCCATAACAGAGGCACTAGTGATATCACAGACAGTAATGCTGAACAGCT
>NC_051415.1:25158199-25158547 GCF_015228065.2 Penaeus monodon
AAGCAAGTGACATGGGCGGCTCGAGTCTCGGGGCAGCCCAGAGAGCCAGAGGGCAGTGCCAGCGGAGTGCCACGCGGAAGGGCGCGAGCGGAGGAGGCGTGTGGGGGGGGGGGGGGGCCTGCCCTCGCAGCTTCGAGAAAGTGAGTTCCTGAGGCCGAAGGAAGGGCGGGCTTCCGGCATGAAGATCCCACAAGGCGAGCGGCCGATCCCGCTGCACGCGAAGCAGCTGCACCTCATCGGCGGCAGCTGTCGGACGCCGATGCACGGGAACAGCAGATAATGCGGCGCCGCGAACAGGGCCGGAATGACGCCACTCGCGCCACATTTGACGGAAAGTACGAGAAGCGG
>NC_051415.1:25158618-25159154 GCF_015228065.2 Penaeus monodon
AGAGGAAGACGCAGCAGTGGGTGCAAGGGGGAAGAAGTGATACACCAACAAAAATGCATAAAAACGAAATGGAATAAACAAGAGGGAGGGATACGGTTGGAAAAGTGTAGACCGTTTGAAGACGCTGGAAAACAAGAATTACAGGAAACGGTTCGCAGAAGAAGAAAAAGAGGAAGAAGAGGAACTGCGAAGACAAAGAATAACGCGAACAAGAAGCCCCAACGAGAAGCGGCGAGGAAAACGAGCGCCGAAAGCAGAAGGGGCGAGCAGCAGCAGCAGCAGCAGAAGCAGAAGCAGGAGAGTGTCCGCTGCGCTGCCGCTCCAGTGGGTCCTGCCGTGGATTACTGCTTCATGCTCCCAGCTTATTGAAAAGGCCGGCCTGGGGTATTGGATGGACGCGAGATATTTTTCACGCTCGGAGATTTGCATATGAAGCGAATATCTGGGCCACAAAAATTGTGACGTGCTGTTTCCATGTGATGGCCAGTACGCTACATGCCATGTAAGATCCATACACCGTCGCCTTTTCGCTGCAG
>NC_051415.1:25159571-25159784 GCF_015228065.2 Penaeus monodon
TAAATCCTTTTTAGATACATACACGCAGCGCGAATGTTGACTCGGAAGCTCTAAGTCCGGGTTGTATTTTGGTCCGCGAAGGGTCTCGTTATGCGGCGCCTGGGATAGCTTATAATGAATAGCCAACCCTCTTTCCTCCTTCTCCTTCTTCTCGCTCTCTTTCTCTTTCTCTGTCTCATTCTCATATTCTCTCAGTATCGTTTTTTTTTTCTT
>NC_051415.1:25159960-25160058 GCF_015228065.2 Penaeus monodon
CGCCATGCCCTCCTTCTCTTCCGTCGCCTACGTCTCTCTTCGTGATGCTCGATTCGCTTTTTTTTCTTTTCTAATTTTAAAAAGTCTGTTTCTTCCAC
>NC_051415.1:25160800-25160889 GCF_015228065.2 Penaeus monodon
TGCCAAGTTTCATCTTGTTATTTGCCGCCAAAGGAAAATGGATGGCGAAAGAGAACCAGAAAACGAAGGGAAAGGAAGAGAGACACGGA
>NC_051415.1:25160923-25161092 GCF_015228065.2 Penaeus monodon
CGTGGAAGAAGAAACGTTAAGAACAAAGCAGAGAAGAGAGGAGAGAAGAGGAATGAATATACATATGCTTTTGTATTTCCATTTTGCGTATCTATCTTGTGCCTCGGAGGGGAGGAGGGGGGAGGGGGGAGGAGGCACTCAGGATTACAACATGACGTCGTGACGCCTC
>NC_051415.1:25161487-25161573 GCF_015228065.2 Penaeus monodon
TTTCGCTTTGGCCATTTTTCAAGCGTTCGGTTCGTTACGCTGACTCGTTGCAGGTTTGGTTTATCCGGAAGTGTCGTTGATTCCTT
>NC_051415.1:25161795-25161938 GCF_015228065.2 Penaeus monodon
TTATCTTCCTCTTTTATTTCTCAACATCTCCGTCATCCAGCGTCCCGGGATCTCCCATTGCTCCTGGGGCGTGCTGGCGTCCGCCTCGCCTGCCTCGTGGTTGAGGTCCTGGTGGTTGTGGGGTATGAGAGGGGGGAGGGGGG
>NC_051415.1:25162555-25162947 GCF_015228065.2 Penaeus monodon
TTGGATCGGATCTCCTCTCTGCGATTAATCTAATCATCCCAGAAAAGGCGAAAGCAAAAACACCGATAAAAAAAAAAGAAACACCACACAAATTGCGTCCCAGTCATCCCCTAGTTGAACAGCTGATTCATGGTATGAACAGGTGCAAAGTTCGGAGAATTTCGTTTAATCTCGTAAATAACACACCTTAACACTTTTAATGGACTTGCTAATTGAACATTTATCTTGGCCGGCCTTTCCCTGCGTCGGAGCGAGCCAGCACGGAAGCCAGTAAGTGCATTCCATCAGCGAGCGCGCGAGGCCTCGGCCAGTGACCAGCCAGCTACTACAGCCGCCCCGAGTTATTATTCTTTCTCTGCTGATGGACTCTTCTGCGAGCGGCCCTTCGCGCT
>NC_051415.1:25163017-25163274 GCF_015228065.2 Penaeus monodon
GACTCTGCTCAGCGGCCGGCACCGATTACAGCAAATTGGCGCGGGAAGCACTTAGGGTAAGAGAGTGAGTGGCTGGCTCGCTGGACGGGCCGCCATCACAGCGGTGCCGGCGCCCGCAACACCAAGGGCGACTCGCTCCAAATTGCCCCCCGCCTCTAACCACCTTCTCTCTAACTACTTCCTCCTTGTTTGTTCGCCGTAATGCGTAGTGCGTTAGCGGGCCATTACGGGGCTCGGCCGAGCTCCCCCCGAGGTTT
>NC_051415.1:25163313-25163413 GCF_015228065.2 Penaeus monodon
ACGAAACATTTCGGGAAGACGGCGATGGAGTGTGGAAGCGCGGCGGGGCTCGGGTTGCAGGCCATCTCGTACGTCCATTAGTTGTATTGGCTCACTCACT
>NC_051415.1:25163452-25163632 GCF_015228065.2 Penaeus monodon
ATGCTCACCCTCATATGCACACACTTGCTTACACGGAAGGGAGCGAAAATGAAGCTTTGTATCTGAGGCCGACGCCGAGTGTGCTCAAGGCAGTCAAAACAACGATTGTTATTATTTTCATCATTATTACCTTCAGATACTCCGCGGCGAGGTGGCGGCGGGGACCATCGCACGCACGCG
>NC_051415.1:25163870-25164172 GCF_015228065.2 Penaeus monodon
AACATATTGAAACATACGACAAAACTCAACCCTAACTCCAACTCCCCCCTCCACCCACACTACATCCACCCACTTCCCCCTCCCCCTGAGCACGGAAGGGTTTTTAAGTATTAAAAAAGTTATTAGTGGATGCAATCAGCTTCTCCCCCCTCTTCTCCCCCCATTGCTACCCCCCCTCTCCCTCGTCAGTGTCCATTGAGGTCTACTGTACGAACATGCGAATGCCCCCCCCCCCCACCTCTCCCCTCTCTTGGGCTCCCTAGCGGGTTGTGGGTATACACGCATTAGCGCATATATAGTCG
>NC_051415.1:25164473-25164622 GCF_015228065.2 Penaeus monodon
GAAAGCATTAGCCAAGGGTCGGGCTATCGACAGCAATACTTACATCCGGTAAACTTTTGCCTGTGTTTGTGTAATGGCGTGAGTGTTTGGTGTTTTATTTATAATTGTATGCATTCATATTAACGACCATGACCACTGAGGCGCACGAG
>NC_051415.1:25164807-25165081 GCF_015228065.2 Penaeus monodon
ACTTATACCCGCATGTTCAAACATTTACATCACGTTCAGAGAAAGAGTGATCTAGACGTAAACAGAAGCAGAGAGGAAGAGAGAGGAAAAAAAAACGATAATAAAACACATTAAAAGAACGTAATGGAATACGAGTGGCCGGCGTGTATGGCCTTCCACTTGGACCATTAGCACAATAGCTTTTATAAGTATTACATATCGAGGAGAGCGCGGGCCAGGAACTCCAAGAGCAGGTTGTTGGCTTAAGAGGGTCTGGGAAGAAGTAAGAAAAGTG
>NC_051415.1:25165301-25165430 GCF_015228065.2 Penaeus monodon
GAAAGGGGGGAGTCCAGCAAATGGTCTCCCACTTGCCAGCTCTTTATAAAGGCTGCTCATAAGTTATTTAAATTCTATGATGGCTGCAATTAGCGGAGTAGGCTGACTCACTCATAAACCCCGGCAAGG
>NC_051415.1:25165643-25166329 GCF_015228065.2 Penaeus monodon
TATAAGATTCACGGAAATAAGAATGTCTGTTCCCTTGACAAATTGAGATTTATGAAAGATCTTGAAGAAGAAAACTGGTAGGATCGGTATGAGGAGGGGGGGGGCCAGGGGGGGTGAGGGGGGAGGTAAGCATTTAGGCTGAGACCGCCCGCTGATACTCCCAATCAGCCCTATTTTTTCGTCATTTACTCCCCCTCCCACGCCCCCCCCCCTCCTCCGCATTTTTTCTGGCCTCCTTCTTCCTCGAAATGCAGTTAATCAGGGGTTATGTATATACACATTTTCTGTCCTTTCACCTAGATTAAAACAGGGTAATGACGTCGATTTTTTCCCCACCCTCGTTTTCTGTGTTGCGTTCTGCTAATCGCTTCTAGATATTTTTCTTCGGTCATTTACCCGGGTAAAGACAATGCCATAATTAAGAGAATATTTTTAGGGGGAGACTTGTATTTTTATGCGTGTATCACTAAATCACACGCGAATTAATTGCTGTAGGTCTCGTAGCCTCCGTCCGCAATAAAAAGAGGAAATGAAAATAAAAATAGCATTCTTATATACACGGATATTGTAAACAAAATAATGGAGAATTTGAGGAAAAAATAAACTGTATTCTTTCCAGGCGTAATTTTCACTGCAGGAAATTGGCAATGCACTGTTTGAAGGCAAAAAACTTTTTTGTGCATCGC
>NC_051415.1:25166390-25166520 GCF_015228065.2 Penaeus monodon
CAGAGTTGTCAGAAAGAGGGTTAGAAAGAGTAGGGAAGTAAATGGAGGGAAAGAGGGGAGTAGTGGGGGGTAGGGGCGCCAGTGCCGGATTTTAATAACGAGGAAAAGAGAGTAAAAGACAATATATATA
>NC_051415.1:25166858-25167269 GCF_015228065.2 Penaeus monodon
AAGTTAGGGTGTTTAGTGGGCAACTGGCTTGAGAAGAGAACATACATACATCTATTTTTAATTTTTTTGTGCATGTGTGTGTGTTTGTTTACTTCTAACCCCCCTCCTCCTCTCCCCCCGTACTCCTTAGCACGCCACACTGCCCCACCTTCCCCCACCCCCTCCCTCACCCCACCCAATTAGCGTGACGTCACAGGCGCATACATATTATGTATTTAATATTGTTTAATTTTCCAGGATTTATTGTGCTGGGTAATTCCCTCTTACTTAGCGCTAATGGATTATAGACTGCATGACTGGGGAAGTCAATTAGTAGGTTCGTTAATTTGTTCAGTGCGGCAGCAGATAGTGAATGGTGGCCCCATTTCGCTTTATCGTTCACGTTAGATTTCTTTTCTTCCAATTAGCGAC
>NC_051415.1:25167288-25167609 GCF_015228065.2 Penaeus monodon
CGGAAAAAAAGTAATTATAATAATCATTTGATAGCCGATGAAAAAAAAAAAAACGGTTCCGGAGGTGGCTATACTGTGATAATTCGACAGCTCCGATGTCCATGCCGTGATTTAATTATTTACACGTACTTAATATATTTTCTTGTAATAATATATTTTCTTGTAATAGATCGTTTGATTTAACCTCTTCCCCAAACCCCCAGCCTCTTTATCCTCCCTCCCTTACCCCCCCCCTCCCAATCGCCGTACATCCGGGAACTCAGACGCGCGCTAAAACGGATCCAAATTTTCTACATTTGAAAGCCAGCGTTGGCGGGACGG
>NC_051415.1:25167782-25168053 GCF_015228065.2 Penaeus monodon
GAATATTGACGGCGATTACCGTAAATTACGCCAAATCATAACGCAAGGAAGAAGAGGTAAAACAGTTGACTCGTGGCCGTCCGTTAATCGTGTTTGTCTTGTCGATTTTCCCGAATTCCTCTTTCTTCCTTCTTCCTGTGCGCTTTATTATTATTATGATTGTTACTCTTTCTGTGCGTGTGTTTGAGATAAGTCGCCGCTGTGATGCATTACGCTGCGTTACGGCCTCCATTACTCTACACGCTACATGGACGTAAACTGCCACCATTAG
>NC_051415.1:25168278-25168408 GCF_015228065.2 Penaeus monodon
ACTTTGACGGCAGCAAGGATATCTACCCCCCTCCCTTTTTCCAAATACATATATATCCTTGTGGCTTATCCCGTTATTCGCCCTAATGTCGCTTGCCCAACCTCCAGGTGCGCCTCTCACATAGGGATCC
>NC_051415.1:25168489-25168595 GCF_015228065.2 Penaeus monodon
ATAATAGAGGGGGAAGAAGACATAACACTTGAACTCTCCGTATGCATGTATCCGTGACCCCCCCCCCCCAAGACCCATCGAGCGAAACCACCAATAGGGTAGGGGC
>NC_051415.1:25168902-25169643 GCF_015228065.2 Penaeus monodon
TACAGCAACGGTCTAGCCGCATCGGCAATCAATCGAACCTTTACTTCACTTAAGTGCAGCCAATGTCCAGGGGATCACTTAGAGCGCCATCCGAATCCAGGGCTGAAATCCATCGGAACACGTCACTCAACTCTGCTAAGTGGTTCTGCGAGGGGGAAGGAGGGAGGGAGGGGAAGGGAAAGGGCGAGGAGGGGAGGGAAAAAAAGGGAGGGGAGGGGGAGGAGGGAAGGGAAGGGCGAGGGAGGGAGGGAGGGGAAGGGAAAGGGCGAGGGAAGGAGGGAGGGGAAGGGAAAGGGCGAGGGAGGGAGGGAGGGAGGGGAAGGGAAAGGGCGAGGGAAGGAGGGAGGGGAAGGAAAAGGGCGAGGGAGGGAGGGAGGGGAAGGGAAAGGGCGAGGGAAGGAGGGAGGGGATGGGGAAGGGGCGAGAAGGGGAGGTATGGAAGGGAAAAGGGAGAGGGAGGACGAAGGAGCGAGGGAGAGATGAAAGGTGAAATGTAAGAGACGATGAGGGGGGAGAGGGGAGGTAGAAGTAGGAACGTGAGGGAAAGGAGAGAAAAAAAGAGAGAGAAGGATAGAGAAAGAGGAATAACCAGAAAGAGAGAAAGCTAAAGTGAGGAAGAGGAAAGGGAGAATGACAAGGAGGGGGAGAAGGGTTGTTTGCTGTTGTTGTTAGTTCTGCGAAGAGGGAGGGCTGCTAAGTGGTTTTTGCAAGGAGGAGAAGGGGGAAGTGGAGGTGGTCGTT
>NC_051415.1:25169730-25169852 GCF_015228065.2 Penaeus monodon
GGGATAAGGAAGGAGTTGGAGGGATAAGGTTATTGAAAGTGATCGATGTTCAGTGTTTTGTGGGAATAAAAAGAAAAAAAAAGTTTGCTGGAAGTGACGAAGGTGTGTGTTTGTGTTTTTTA
>NC_051415.1:25169914-25170021 GCF_015228065.2 Penaeus monodon
CGACCGAAGAGGTAGATTGTCCTGATGGATTGAGAACATTAGCTGCCGCCGTTCCGAAGGCTGTTCTCGTGGCGGGCTTTTGTGTTCGTCCCGAGGGAGCGTTGGTT
>NC_051415.1:25170409-25170559 GCF_015228065.2 Penaeus monodon
GAACAATGCTCAAGTGGGTCCCAACAAGATCCGACACATTATCGGGTAGTTATGTACAGTGGGCGGTCGAGCACACTTTTGCACCGCGATTGTCGTATGTCAGGTCGGTTTTAGCATAAATTTGAAGTTGCATGTGCATGTTTGTGTATG
>NC_051415.1:25170601-25170680 GCF_015228065.2 Penaeus monodon
TAAGGTCGGGATGGGGGGGGGGGGAGAATAGTGTGAACCGGAGCGTGGAAAATGGCTTTATCGATTGGGAATGTCTGTG
>NC_051415.1:25170915-25171158 GCF_015228065.2 Penaeus monodon
TGCACGAAAGAATGCATTAAAAAAGAGAGGTTGATGAATAAATCAATGGGAGGTTATGTGATTCGCCGCGTGCTTGTCTAAGTGAAATGTATGTAAGTGCGCGTGGCGGGATCCATCCAAAGTGGCCGTTCTTTAAGTGGAGGAGGTAAGACGAGGCCGAGGACGAACCCCAAGGGGCAGCTAAGGTCCAGGAGGGGAAAGTGCAATACAATGCAATCATCATCAACTCCATGAGGGGACACG
>NC_051415.1:25171543-25171635 GCF_015228065.2 Penaeus monodon
AACTCCCGAGCTGAGCTTCTCTCCTCGTTATTTTTTGTCTCCTTCCCCTTTCTCTGGCTGTCGTCTTTGGTTAGGGGGGATTTAAGGGGAAG
>NC_051415.1:25171889-25171998 GCF_015228065.2 Penaeus monodon
AAGGCGCAGGTGGGATTGAGGCTCGGGTGGGAGGGGGGGGGGGTCAGCCGCTTCCTTTAAGAATAGGGAACGTCTGGAAACGACCCACCTTTGTGGCGAGATTACGCCA
>NC_051415.1:25172134-25172282 GCF_015228065.2 Penaeus monodon
CGTGCCCGCGTTTCTTTACTTGTATATGTATTTCTATGTATCGGAGTGTTTGTGCATGCGTTGAGTGATGTGTTGGTGTCCCCCCCCCCGCCTCCCCCTCCCACTTCCTTCAGCGCGGCGGAGTCAGGCCACGCCGCGGGAAAACGTG
>NC_051415.1:25172299-25172461 GCF_015228065.2 Penaeus monodon
TCGCTCTCAAAGGAGTCCCGCCACCCGAATCAGTAACAGGCCGTTAACAGACGTGATCGAGGTGGCTTGACGTTTGGGTCTGGGGAAATCGCCCGTGAAGAGACGATTTAGCGAAACGGCTTTTCAAATTTCCGCACACTCTCGTAATGAAGAACGGGCCTT
>NC_051415.1:25172563-25172855 GCF_015228065.2 Penaeus monodon
AAAATCCTTCGAAGGAGGCGCGGACAAAAATGAGGAGAGGGGAAGGAGCATGGAGGTTCTTTTTAATTGGGCAAGGCGAGGGAAAGAGGGGAAGGGGGCTTTGTATATGCCCCTTGGTCGAGATCGCGGTGCCAAGCCAGTGGATTGGGAACGAGGGGAGGGGAGGGGGAAGGGAAGACGTGATACAGAATGGGATACGGAATTTACCCCTCTTTTTTTCTCTTAATTTTCGTTGCGTGGTAACCGCTGGCGGGCCGCTACGGTGCTTATAGCGGATATGCGGGTTAGTGAA
>NC_051415.1:25172923-25173037 GCF_015228065.2 Penaeus monodon
AGTGAATGAGTGAGATGGAACAAGTTGGATGGAGAGAGGGAGACATACAAAGAGTGTAAAGTAATGGAGAAAGGGGGGGAGGTAGAGGGGGGGAACGTCGCGACGCCGGACACA
>NC_051415.1:25173131-25173195 GCF_015228065.2 Penaeus monodon
TTATTGGCAGTGATGATGGGTGAGTGAGGGCGAAGTGGCGGTAGAGTTGTGGTTGGAAATAGTA
>NC_051415.1:25173401-25173677 GCF_015228065.2 Penaeus monodon
GAACTAATGCTCCTCCTCTCCTTTTCACCCTGTTCTTGTTCCTCTCCTTCCCCATCCCTCTTCCCCATTGTCATCAGCGCCAGATTCCTGAGGATAAGGGTAAGCGCCTCGGAGGACCGCGCAGGGAAAGGGTTTCTGGCCGTCAAGGGATACTTCTAAGGGGAGGAGTAAAGGGGGGTGGGGGGAGGAATGAGGGGAGGAGAGGGATGGAGGGAGGAAGGGGGGGAGGCCCGGCAGCTGGAGAGGGAATTTGAAATGATGGGACTAATCTTAATG
>NC_051415.1:25173740-25174393 GCF_015228065.2 Penaeus monodon
TTTCTTCGTTTTCCTCTTAAGTTTTTCTTCTTACTCCTGTTTTTTTTCTCCTTAATTTTATCCCGACCCGTTTTCCCTTACCTTACCGTCTTTATCGTTTCCTTTTTCTTTCAATCCCATCTTCGCCCCTCCCCAGCCGCCATCACCCCCCCCTTCTCCTTTCTATACTACCTCAATCCCCCCCCCCAAATTCCCCCATTCTTTTCCCCAACGCCCCTCCATCCCCCTCTCCCCCCTTTCCCCAGAGTTCCTCCATTTCCATTCCCCAGGTCTCCCCAAGTGCCCTTCCATCTCCCTTTCCTTAACGTTCCCTCCCCCCTCCATTCCCCTCCCCATTATCGTCCCCCCCTCCTCCCCCTCCCCCCTCATCGCCCCCCCCTCCATCCCCTTCATCGCCCCCCCTCCATCCCCCTCCTCGCCCCCTCCCGTGTGACAATAAAGGCTGGTAGGGATCATGTATATTCGATTGCATCATCTCCGCGCCGCCGCACCCCAATTAAGCGGGGGTCGTCAGAGGTTGGGGAGAGGGGGAGGAGTGGGGGGGGGTCAATAAGGGGGCGGAGACTGGGGGTAGCCGATAAGGGGAGGGGGGGGAGCGAAATGTCGTCAAAGGAGGAGGTCGTGATAGGCTCGTCGTGTCGAGGATTGTCGTC
>NC_051415.1:25174505-25174971 GCF_015228065.2 Penaeus monodon
ATGACTACGGGTATTTTTCAGTTATGCGATGCTGAAGGAAGAAGTGTCGATGTTAATTGATGCTGATGCAGAAGCGACGGATAAAAAAAAAAAAAAATAGTTATGACTTTCTCTCCCGAAGGAAGGGGTAGACGGTGACAGTGCTGAGCGATGCTGCTGATGCTGATCGTTGCTTTCCCTCCCCCCCCCCATTTTTTTTCCTTCCGAAGTCAAAGAAGGATGAAAATGATGACGGGTGTTGAGTGATGACGAGGTCGTGGTGATGTGTGGTGGTGATGCTGCAGATAGCGATGCTTCTGATTGTAGCGGCGATAGTGGCGTTGTTTTTAATGAGATTTCTGTGCCGTTGGTGAGATGCTGAGATGCTGACGCGGTCGAGAGATAAATGTGGCCACGATAAGATGCTAATGATGGCTCTTAAAGATGCCAGTGGTTATGAGATCCTTGAGGTGGGCATGAATGTTAA
>NC_051415.1:25175069-25175341 GCF_015228065.2 Penaeus monodon
GCGTTTTCGGTGTTTCGAAATCGTGCTTCGAGCCAGGGGTAAACGATCACCAATTGACGAGTGAAATTGCGGTTGGAAGCAGCATAAAACTCATTCATCCTGGTAGAGTTGCCATGCACCTCCCCCCCCCCCCCACACTCCCTCCCTCCACACGCACTCGATTATTTCATTTATCATTATTTTCCACGTGCCTCTGCTCCTATCGCCTAAGACGCTCGTTATTTTCGTAGATTCTCGAGATATTTTGGAATCTTAGGTTAGGTGTAGGTCGC
>NC_051415.1:25175376-25175488 GCF_015228065.2 Penaeus monodon
CACAGTTCTTCGCTGTTCACCATTTATTGCATCAGTTTTTTCTCCATTCCTTTGCTTTATTACCCCCCACCCCCATCTCCCCACCATCCCTTTCCATTACTTCTTTCCTCCC
>NC_051415.1:25175731-25175853 GCF_015228065.2 Penaeus monodon
GTAGCTTATTTTCCGCATGAATTGTGGTAATTGAATTTGTATTAGGCTGCAAATTAACGAGAGAGAAGAACGTCACGCCAATTGCATTTACTCATTCGCTCGCTGACACGGTCTTCTTATTC
>NC_051415.1:25176372-25176748 GCF_015228065.2 Penaeus monodon
CTCCTTTCATCTCCTCTCATTGTCTTCTCCCTCCCTTTTCGTCCTTACCTTTTACCTTCTCTTTGCCTCAGAATCTTTTCGTACATTTAGATTCCCCCTTTCCTCCTCTCTTCACATTCCTCTCTTGCCTAACCGCCTCACCCATTTCCATTTTCCCATCTCCTCTGTTTCGTTTTCTCCTTCGTTTTCTCCTTTCCCCATTTGTCCGAGAGTAATCCTCTTTTCTCTCTTTCCGTTCACCCATGGATCCGTATTCATTTCGTCATTTCCTGTCTTTCTTGTCCCCAATACCCCCTCCCCCTACCCCCCCTTCTCCCAGAGACGCCCACCCACCCTCTCGCCCTCTCTTCCATTTCCTATCACGGCTGATCCTCCG
>NC_051415.1:25176914-25177073 GCF_015228065.2 Penaeus monodon
TTTTCTCCCTCGTCTCATCTTCCGCCTTTTATCATGTTATCTTTTCTCTCTTTTTGCCTCTTGTTTGCTGTTATTTTTTCTCTCATCAAGCTAATTATCATTTTATTGATATTCTTTCAAAAACCGATTAGAATAATGCGATTTATTATTGTACAGTAA
>NC_051415.1:25177349-25177466 GCF_015228065.2 Penaeus monodon
ACCAGATGTAAATGACATCCCCTTCCCAAAAGTGATTGTGCTACATGGCATTTTGGGGAATAACATGTGATTGTGAGTCAAAACTAAACAAAAAAAAAATGATTTGGCATTAGTTTC
>NC_051415.1:25177573-25178323 GCF_015228065.2 Penaeus monodon
GACAGGGGTGGTAGTGGATGGCTCGGACTTAATCAAGCCAGTTAATTGGCAATTTTCTTGGGAATTTTGTATGAGACGGTGATCAAGACTTTGCCCGATGAAGTTATATATTTATCAGGCATATCAAGTATGCGTCGCTTCAATGTCATGTCTGTGGCACGCTCTGGCGGCGGCTTCAGACCTGACGCGGGTTGTGTATAATGTGAAGGTAGAAGTCGTGTTTTTTCCTGAAGGTTGAATATATATATTTATTTTTCTTTCTTTCTTTCTTTTTCGTTTTTGTAGTTTTGATGTTTGTATTTAGTGTTGGTTATTGATTTTTATGAATTGTGGTGGGTGGAGGGGGCGTTTAAGTAAGTTATGTTGTGAGAATAACTACGTTTTTTTTTTTCTTCTTTTTATCTATCTCTGTTTTGCCATTATTATGAGTTAGTCGAAATAACAATAATCAGTAGAGTAGAAAAAAAAAATCTTACCGTACTGGCCTGGGGAACGTGAAGGGTGTCAGGCAAAGTGACTCGTGACACATTAAGTTAATTGTCGCTGCAGGACCACATGTGTGGTGTGACAGGGTCTTTTTTGTGACCGCGTGTGGTTGTCTCTAGATATTTGCTTACGGTAGATGTCTTTTTTGTGTGTGTGTGTTCGTTTCGTTGTGTAACTTTTATTTTTTTTTAAATTCTTTTTCTTTTAACAGATGTCTTCCGATAAAAAAAAAAGAATACGATCGCGGCCTACGGTTTTCCCGCC
>NC_051415.1:25178413-25178641 GCF_015228065.2 Penaeus monodon
GTCTCATTTTCCCTTTTTTTAAGTCGTATTAAACCGCCACCAACTCCCAGGCTGTCGTAAATTAGGCGCTGGATACAGGCTTCTTTCAAGGGCTGAGATGCATCGCCTCTTCCCTTATTGGCCAACAATGAACCAATCAAAGGAAGTTCCCGGGCCCTCGGTATCGTCATGCAGGCGTCGGCTCAGAAAACCTGCCTTCGACCTCGCTAACTGGGATCGCGTTTGCGT
>NC_051415.1:25179328-25179487 GCF_015228065.2 Penaeus monodon
CTTTAACAAGGCGCGGAGGAACGCACTCATGATCTATATCGAATCCCGCACATCTGACAGGCGGGCGCTTGTATTCCAATCCTTCCGAGGCAGCGGGTACAAATTGCGGAAGGTGTTTGCGCGGACGGCAACGCCAGCCAGTCCGTGCCTTTGTTCAGG
>NC_051415.1:25179800-25179948 GCF_015228065.2 Penaeus monodon
AAGGGGGGGTTAGGGGTGGTGGATAAAGTAATGAAAGGTAGGGGAGATAAGCGGTGGAGGAAGAAGGAAGGGGGGTGAGGCGAAAGTTTGTGTGTGTGAAGGGCTGTGGAGGCAGGCATGTTATTATAAATCTGTAGTCGTGATACAG
>NC_051415.1:25180221-25180436 GCF_015228065.2 Penaeus monodon
ACAATATCACAGCACTGATCGATCTACGTCACATAAAATAGTTTCCCCTCCCTGTGTTCTTTCTCCCGCCCCGTTTTCTATCTGGGGGACGTAATCAGGTAAGTAAAATGATTCATCGCCAATCAGAGAAGACATTCAGAGTCTAATAAGAGTCTAATAAGAGCCCCGAGTCTCTAATTTACGAGGGAGGGATCGGCTGGCGAGGGTAGGGTTGA
>NC_051415.1:25180882-25181314 GCF_015228065.2 Penaeus monodon
CCTCCATTCTTCCGTGACCTCCTTACCAACTAGGAAGGAATGAGATTTTGCATAAAGGCGGCGGTTTCGGTTTTAGATGTGATCGCCGTGTTCGGTGCCTAGAGTTGCCAGATCACGCAAAATAAAATATTCCTCGAGTTAATAAAAAAAAAAGAGGAAAAACGGGGTGAGGGGTGTGGGGGCGGGAGGTATCCAAGAGAGAGAAAATAAAAATGGATGTCTGTTTAGCGTGAGAGTAAGCGCGGATGAGATGGTGACTTCTTGGAACCATCGAGACATTGGTTTGAAGAAACCATTAGCATCTTCGAGGTCTCCTGTGAATGCCAATCACCTCGCTATTTACATTCGGCCAGCGCCACTATCCTGCGTTCTCTCGCGCTTTCCCTTTCTCGCTCGCTCTCTGTTTGTCTGTCTGTTTGTTTTTCTCTGGCG
>NC_051415.1:25181430-25181532 GCF_015228065.2 Penaeus monodon
ATCCGTCTGTCTGTACATGTTTTCATCTCTGTCTGTTAATCTATTGCCCCCTGTCTTACTCTCTGTCTATCACTGTCTTTCCATTTCTCCCCCGTGCCCCAA
>NC_051415.1:25181570-25182304 GCF_015228065.2 Penaeus monodon
CCTCCCTCGGCCGTTTTCTCTCTTCTTCGAGAACTCGACAAGAAAGTTTAGAAGCAGTTGCCGATCTCGAGAGTCGCAGATTTGCAATTTAAATTGTTTGAACATTTACTTTTGATTTCACAGATTTGCAAATAAGTGCCAGGTGGCATTTTATAAATTACCCCCAATTGACTCGGAGTTAACGAAGAAAATGATTTGATTATAGAGACGTTCGCGAGAAAATGATGAGTAAGCAAGGAAGATTTTTCCTTATTTCCCTCCCTTTTTTTTTCCCTTCTTCCTACCCGTCTTCTTCTCCGTCTTCGTTTTCTTGCGTCGGAATTTATGGAAGAAGGATTTGTAGGGCGATGTATGTGACGAAAGGAGCGCTGGATGGGGGGAGGGGGAGGGGGAGGGGAAGAGGTTGGGGGATGGAAGAGGACGGGGGGGGGGAAGGGGAAGGGTTGGGGAATGGAGAGGAGCCGGGAGGGGGAGGGAAAGGGGAGAGGATTGGGAATGAAGAGGAGCGGGGAGGGGGGGGAGGAGGGGAAAGGGAAGAGATTGGGGAATGGAAGAGGAGCGGGGAGGGGAGGGGAGGGGAGAGAAATAGGGAGGGGGAGAACGAGGGGTTGAGATGCGGTCGTAAAAGCGGTGTGTGGTGCTTGAGCGGGGAATAAAGGCGTATTTTTTTCTTGTAGGTAGCTTACTCGTCTTGTAAGATTGAACCGGTTCTTGGTGCTACATCTCATGTCGGA
>NC_051415.1:25182348-25182447 GCF_015228065.2 Penaeus monodon
AAGCAGGCAATGTAGACAACCTGTTTACACAACAGTTAGAAGAGAGAAAATGAAGTCCTTGTTAGAAAGATTATCGCCCTTTCAGAAGAAGGCGGGGTT
>NC_051415.1:25182529-25182618 GCF_015228065.2 Penaeus monodon
AATTGAATGGAAATTATTCTCCGAAAATATGAATGTTTTGTGTAATGATATTTTGGCGCGGGTTAGCTTTAGGAATTTGAGTAGGTGGA
>NC_051415.1:25182659-25182750 GCF_015228065.2 Penaeus monodon
GAAAATACACTTGAAAATGACTTGTGATAACGGCTGGCGTGTCGTTGCACCTTTTCTTAGGGGGGGATACCCCATTCCCCATCCACTGCTC
>NC_051415.1:25182968-25183058 GCF_015228065.2 Penaeus monodon
TTTCCTTCTGTGAATCATTATCCGCAGATTCGGGGCGAAAAAGGAGTGGGTGAATAGTGGGCACAAGAGACACTAAACAAGTAAATATGA
>NC_051415.1:25183114-25183517 GCF_015228065.2 Penaeus monodon
TTGTGTAAGCTGGTCAAGATGAGGCGATGGCGATGAATCACAGGGATGGGGATTGGTGGGGAGGGGGGGTGAGGAAAAGAGGGGATAGGGAGGAGTGGAGAAGGGAATAGACGGAGGGGGGAGGGAGTGGAGAGGGGAAGAGAGAGAGAGAAAGGGGGTGGGTGGGGGAAGGGGTCCATCCGCCGCCTTTAATCTGGGAAGCAAAAATATATATCCCTTTCTGAGTTGAGCAAAAGACGAGAAAGCACAGACAGAAAGCTCAGCAGTTTTCTTTTCCTTTTTCCCCCTGTGTTTTTTTTTCACTGAGGGGAAAAATGGGGGGGGGGTAGGAGGGGAAGCTAAAAGTAGAAGGAAATGGGGGTTAAGAGAAGGAAGGGAGCGAGCGAGGTGATTAAAGGCCAGA
>NC_051415.1:25183752-25183862 GCF_015228065.2 Penaeus monodon
AGCCGAGCGACCATGGACAAACATCCGCCTAACAATTGACAAACAACCATCGGGCAATCAGCAAACGACTCTGACGACCTCAAATTGTCCCCACCAGATGGCGGGTCTCG
>NC_051415.1:25184106-25184412 GCF_015228065.2 Penaeus monodon
TACCTCGACGACGACGGTTCGTTAGTCTTGCATTTTCCACGACGAAATTTTGGCTTCAATCAATGCACGGGTAGGGACCAAGCCTCTCCCTTAGCGTCTTGTGTTTTATTATTGGGGCCCTCTTGAGGATAGAGACGGAGGGGGGGTGGGAGGGGGAAGGGGAAAGGAGGGGAAAGACAGAAGGGGAGGATGAAGGGAGGGATTTGGGTAGGAGGAGGGGAGGATATTTGGTACATGTGTGATCGATGAGATGGGGAGATCTTTCAGCGTGCGTGTGTTTCAGGTGCACATATATTTGTTTCTGCT
>NC_051415.1:25184894-25184987 GCF_015228065.2 Penaeus monodon
ATGTTGATGGAATTTCATAATATATTTACATAGTTTATAAGGCCTGAAGGTGATTGTATGAAGATGTTTGTTTACAGTGTGAAGCCCGATGAC
>NC_051415.1:25185152-25185333 GCF_015228065.2 Penaeus monodon
AAGGAGAGGGAGATGTTGGGAAGGAAGGAGAAGAGGGGAAGAGAAAAGGAGGGGAAGGGAGGGGAGTTAAAGATTCAGCCATACATTGAAATTCTTCACAAATCCTCCAAAACTCTAACTCAAAATCGTGATGAAGCGCACGTTTCTTTGTGGGCCCTCAAATTCCCACGCAATCAACGGC
>NC_051415.1:25185605-25186109 GCF_015228065.2 Penaeus monodon
TTCTCTCTTTAATCTCTACATTAAGACCCATCCCCCAATTTCTTATCCCCTTCTCTACCCCCTTTCCCTTCCTCCCTTTCTCCTTTCGCTCACATAATTCCTATTCAAACAATACTGCATTCGCCCCTCCACCCCTTTCCATGCCCGTAAGTGAGTAAGCATTGCTTTTTCCCAGTTCCCTCTTCTCTCCTCCTTTCTCCCTCCTCCCTCCTTCCTCTGCCACCTCCGTCCATTCTCCACCATCCTTCATTCCTCTTCCTCTTCCTTTCCCTCGCCTTATCAACCTCCATTCTCCATCCTTCATCCTCTCTTCCGTCTTCCTCCCTCTATTTTTCTATCTCCTCTTTTTTTTTCTCTCTCTCTTTCTCTCTCCATCACCCTTCCTTCCCCCTCCTTCCCATCTGTACACGTTGCTTATCCCTCTTCATATGCGCTTGTTTATTCAGTCTTCCCCTCTTCTCTGGTTACCCATTCCATCTCATTCTCCGACTTGCCTTATTAGCA
>NC_051415.1:25186202-25186639 GCF_015228065.2 Penaeus monodon
CACCATCCTCTTTATCTTTTATGTCTTTTTTTTCAATCTCCCTTTCGTTTTCCACCTCATTCTGTTCCCGTTCCCTCTCTCTTATAGGCTACCTTCTCATTCCTTTTTTCTCTCTCCCACTTCTTCTTCCTCCTCTCATTCCCCTCCCCCTCCCGCAATCCTCCCTCCTCCCTTTCCCCCCACCCCTTCCCCCACCCTCTCTCCCTTTCCCGCCTCCTTCCCTTTCCCTCCTTCCTTCCCCTCCCCCATTCCCCCCCCTTCCCCATTCACCCCTCCCCCACCCCCCAATCTTCCCCCTAATCCGGGTCAGTAGAAGCACCCAGCTAACGAACCGGCGGCCGCATTTAACCGTCGGCACAAGAAAAAGAAGATTGGGAACCGGAGCTCCGTATGGTCTATTTAGGTTTTATCTATTGGGCCTTGCGTGGCTTGGAATC
>NC_051415.1:25187047-25187498 GCF_015228065.2 Penaeus monodon
ACGATATTGCAGAACGCAAGTATTTCCCCCTTTTGAAAGATGATTTCCTGATTTATTTATACCGTGAGCCCGAGTCGCAAAATCAAACATATTGACCTCTCGCGCCCACCTCCCGAGGGCGCCGACGGAGGCCCGAAGGGAGAGTAATTACGGCGAACGTCTCGGTGGCGTCGGGAGGAGGATGATTTAATGGCGGGAGCTTGTGTAATTACAAGTATAATTAACGGGGCGAAGCCGGAGTGTCATGCCCTCTGTCACGCGTCACTCCACCTCCGCCCCGCGTGTGACGTCACGGGAATGATTCCGTGACGTGGCGATGACGTAGAGGTGTGCTGCGCCGCCTCTTGCTGTTGAGGAAGGAACTGTTCTTTTGGGGAATTGGCAAAGAAAAGGCCCCAGGAAATGACAGGATTGCACATACTCACGCACCCCCGAAGCACATCCATATGTG
>NC_051415.1:25187574-25187650 GCF_015228065.2 Penaeus monodon
CCCACACCCCCCACACACCCCAAAAGATAGGGCCCTATATACTTATACATATTTTAAAATTACAGGGACAAAACGG
>NC_051415.1:25187851-25188115 GCF_015228065.2 Penaeus monodon
CCCCTGGGATTTTAACTTGAGGGAAAAAAGGGCCAATAAATACCCATAAGTAGCCCCTAATCCGAGAAGAAAAACCCCCGCCTTCGACCTCCCTTGGCCTGCCCATGACCTCCCCAACCCAACCGGTTTTTTCCGGGTAAGGTTTACGGGTGCCCGGTTTCGTGGGTGGGATAATTGGAAAAAAACATGAATAATTTTTCTTTAGGAAACCATTTATGGCCTCCTCTCGGGGGGGAGACGGGGAGAGTGCGTTTTGTTAACACC
>NC_051415.1:25188270-25188657 GCF_015228065.2 Penaeus monodon
AATTGCAGAGGATTTGTTGTGCTTGGCTGTAGTGATCTTTCCGTCGTCATTAGCGTTAGCGTTGGCGTGGCCTCCCCTTAGCCCTATTAGGGATTTTGGGATTGTATTCCAAATTTTCCCGGGGCCCCCAATAAAATTTTGTATTAATTTTTTCTTTTCCCGAGCCCGGCCCGGGGGTGATGCAAAGTGGGGTCGGGACAAACCGGGCCAAAAAATTAACATATACTACGCTGGACTTTTTATACACTTTTTTTCCCTTTTTTTGAAAATTATTTTCGTTTCGTTTCCTAATTTTTATTATTATTTTAGTGTGGGAGGAGGGAAAATTTCCGCCACGCACTCACACAAACACACCAATTTTTAGACGGCTAGAACTTTAAAACTGAC
>NC_051415.1:25188834-25189081 GCF_015228065.2 Penaeus monodon
TTAGAGCGGGGCGGACACAATGTAATTATTTTAGTCTTAATTGAAGGTTTGGGAAGAGCCTTGTGGAAAATTTTACTGCACTAAAGCACCGCGAGGTACCCCAAACCCCCCGGGAGGGTTTTTTTAAAGGCCAAAACCCGGGGTATTATTTATTTTTATTGTTTCGGGCCCTTTTAATTTCAGTTTCTCGCTTTTCTCCCTAAAAGCCTTTGATTAGGGGAAATTTTTTGTCTGCTGCTGTTCTGTT
>NC_051415.1:25189420-25189640 GCF_015228065.2 Penaeus monodon
TCAAACCCTTTTCTTTTCTTCCCTCCCTTTAACCAACCCTTCGCCTTTTTCTTTTCCTTTTTTTTTGGGGGGGGGGGGGGGAAAGAAAAAGGGAAAAAGAAAAAAAAGGAAAAATGAAAAAAGGAAAGGGGGAAGGGGAAAAAAAAAAGGGATAGAGAAATAAAGGAGAGGGGAGAGAAGTAAAGGGAAAGGTTTAAAGGGATTTGGGGGGGAACAAAAA
>NC_051415.1:25189753-25189819 GCF_015228065.2 Penaeus monodon
TTTCCCTGGGGGAAAAACTCACCCAATTTCCTCCATCTGTGAGAAACCAAAAATACCCAAAAGAGA
>NC_051415.1:25189847-25190179 GCF_015228065.2 Penaeus monodon
AAAACAAGCCCAAAAAAAACCCATGAAAAAAAAAATTTCATTATAACAAAAAAAAAAAGGAATATATTCTTTAAAAAAAACCCCCTCCTTTGTAAATAGAATAAGTAAAGGGGAGGGGGGGTGATCAAAGGAAAAAGGAAAGGCATACGGGCGGTCGCAAATTTCCTGTCCTTTTTTTTCAAAGGGCTTTGTGGGGGGGGAAAGCCTTAGAATGGCGGCTGAATACCAAATCAGGCGCTCCTGAATGAGGGGTAAATAAGCTGTGAATTCTGCCCCCCGGTGGTGAAAAGAGGGGAAAATTGGGAGAGAATGCAAGAATGATGCTCAGGAAT
>NC_051415.1:25190227-25190294 GCF_015228065.2 Penaeus monodon
ATTGAAGTAATAGTTGATGGGACAATGGGGTTGGAGACGTGCGGGGAATGGCTTTGGTCGGCGCGAG
>NC_051415.1:25190609-25191072 GCF_015228065.2 Penaeus monodon
CGTGCATTGCTTCTATCGATACCAGTGTACGAGCAATTACATGTTTGAACGAGCGAACGACTGCGCTGCCGGATTAGACATGATCTCCAGGAGTCGCTGTGCAATTATACATCTATTCATCATGATTTTTATTCATGTACAGATGCGTCTATTATGAATCCCTGAACGGTTATCGTATTTTCGATTTTGCTGTGTCATTCTCGGGCCGGTTGCATGTGCTGTCTCGCTTGCAATATATTTTTCTCTCTTTTTTTCCCCCTTCATTTTCTTTTCCGTTCTTTATCCTGAATGTTGATTATGTCTTGACAATCTTGCCTGAGGTGTTGAAAGAGGTGATGATATATTCCGAAATTTCTGTATTTCTGTTTTATGTGTATTAAGCGTTTGTGTGTTTTATTCTGGTTTCTTTTCTAACTTGGCTGCATTCACAATTCACAAAAGTCCTGAGGAAATAACTTTTTTT
>NC_051415.1:25191226-25191427 GCF_015228065.2 Penaeus monodon
AAAACTCATCCATTTATTACGTTATCTCTTATCTCTCCATCTCCGCCCTTCGCTTATGTGAGAGAACATTCGCGAACACAATATGGCGGTGATGACTTCGTGCTGTTTTCTTTTGAGACTCTTTCTGGGTTCCTGAAGAAGGGATCTTTGGTGTGTTTACTCGTGTCTTCAAGTGCGTCTTCGGTGTTCACAAGCCGGGTT
>NC_051415.1:25191498-25191573 GCF_015228065.2 Penaeus monodon
TTTAGGGGGGGTTATTCTTATTTTTTTATGTTTTTTTTTCTGGGGGCTGTAATCTTTTCTTGATGTAAGTATTGC
>NC_051415.1:25191603-25191778 GCF_015228065.2 Penaeus monodon
CTCTTCCCTTTCCTACTTTTCCTTAACAAAGAATTCGCATTACTACTTTTTTTTCTCTCTCTCGCTTCCACCCTCACCCCTTCACTGCTCTTTCCTTCCTCCCCGCTTCCCGATCTCCCCAACATCCCTCTTCCTCTCTTCAAACCTGCACACCGCCGCGACCTCTAGTTCCTCT
>NC_051415.1:25191919-25192038 GCF_015228065.2 Penaeus monodon
CCCTAGTCGCTGTGGGGGAGTGAGACTGTATGATCAAGCGTTACAAGAGCGCTAACGATGGCCCAGGAGTCGGTTCATCACAGGACCACCCAAGGGAGCGCCAGCATGTGACACCAGGT
>NC_051415.1:25192210-25192308 GCF_015228065.2 Penaeus monodon
CTTTGATTTCGATGTTGTATTCCACTAATCTATCAATATTTTTTTCTGTCTGTCTGTCAGTCTAGGCCTATCCATCCAACACTCTATAAATATATCTG
>NC_051415.1:25192414-25192621 GCF_015228065.2 Penaeus monodon
CAGTATTTAAAGGAAGACAAGCGAGCATTCAGCCAAATGTCTATCTATGGCGGCGGTGGTGGTGGATTGCAACATATTTTCGTTTACTTGGGGAAGGATATTAACGAATATGTTGGGGAAATTGGATAAGTTTTGGGGATTTTTTTTATTTTATGGGTGCGGAATTTTTTTTTCTATGAGTAGGACCGAAAATGATTTGGGAATATT
>NC_051415.1:25192936-25193126 GCF_015228065.2 Penaeus monodon
ACTCCTAACGATGTCCTTCTCTCTCCCATCCCTCCGAGAGATATTTGCAGGTCGCGGTTAAAGAAATACGAGTAATTACATTTGCATACGGGTTTCGAATTTTGTGTATCATTCAGTGCGGATTGATAGAAGGAAAAAAGGGATTTATTTGGGCGGTTAAAGTTATATTTCTTTAAGAATGCTGTCGCTT
>NC_051415.1:25193386-25193841 GCF_015228065.2 Penaeus monodon
CGGTAGCCAATGGGTGGGTAAGGGAGGGGGGACAATAAAGCTCAATTAAGCCTTGAATAGGACCCAAATATCACCTCAATGGAGCCCTGATGGAATTCCTCGGCTTCCATAGCGGTCATCATAGCCGTATTATGAAGATGTTTCGCGGGGGAAGAGAGTGCCAAGGAACATAGGTATTCAGAGGCTAGTCTTGCCCTTTTACATTGGAGATAATCCCCAATAAAGGGGAACTTAAGAGTGTCCCCTCGCCCCCGGGCGACTTATTATTTGGGGTCTGGCGGCGGAAGGGTTGCACGTGTGGCGGGCGCGAAGGGCGGAGATAAGGCGACAGATCAAGCGGACTCTCGACCTTACGGGTTCGTGTGGCCTGCAATTATCTTAATGAGCATAAGTATTAAGAGACCCGAAGGTGATGACAGGAACACAAAAGCGTCAGAAAAGAGCAATGCTAAAGG
>NC_051415.1:25193946-25194040 GCF_015228065.2 Penaeus monodon
TTAAGCTCATCACACTTACTCTTTCCTCTTTTTCGTTTTTCCTTAATTTTCGTATCATTTGCGGACCCTTTCTTTTTTTTGGGGAATAACCCCG
>NC_051415.1:25194307-25194653 GCF_015228065.2 Penaeus monodon
TAGCTCCCCCCCCCCCCCGAAACCACTTATAATCTAATGATATTACAGGGAATTACAGCTGCAGTGTTACCAACCAATCATAACACCAACATTATTAATTATTGCCATCTGCATCATTGCATAGAGATTGCACATACACACCATATCGTTGACATATAACAACGGTCCATGTAAGCAGCTTTTACTGCATGTACAATTTTATATTACAGCATTACGTTTTTACAATGCGTAATATTCGCCCCAAACACCCTTTCTGGATGATATTAAGTGGCAGCATGTATTTATAACTCCAGTCGGCATTAGAGATCAATATTATATAATTTGACTTGGTGTTTGGACCCTGGTT
>NC_051415.1:25194709-25194816 GCF_015228065.2 Penaeus monodon
TCGGCGCTCCATAACGGCAACATGGATTACCTGTTTTAATAATAGGTGGTTGAAAGCCCAACTATGATGTTTTCATCATAATCAGCCTACAACCTACTTAGTGTTGT
>NC_051415.1:25195166-25195298 GCF_015228065.2 Penaeus monodon
TCCGTACATAAACCAAAACTCCATTACCGCTCTTCACGTAGTCAAAGTGGCAATTCATAATTTGTTTAATTAACATCGCTTCATGCCGCCAAATCACTGCTTCTCCGAAAGCAATTACTGCATTTCAACCCA
>NC_051415.1:25195374-25195991 GCF_015228065.2 Penaeus monodon
GCGCGGATTCAATGGGGCTTTCACTTCCAAAAATTATGAGAGCTTCGGTTAATGTGTATTGAAGATTTATTGGGGCCCGTCCTCTGGCCGTCGCCACGAAAGTCCTCTCCGCTTTTATTCGTGCTTAGAGGGGGAAGGGAGGGGGTGGGGTTGAGGTTGTGGGAGTGGAGGGAAAAGAGGGGAGGGGGAGGGAGGTGGGTTGGGGTTGAGGTTTGTGGGAGTGGAGGGAAAATGGAGGGGAGGGGGAGGGAGGTGGGTTGGGGGTTGAGGTTGTGGGAGTGGAGGGAAAATGGAGGGGAGGGGGAGGGAGGTGGGTGGGGGTTGAGGTTGTGGGAGTGGAGGGGAAGGGGAGGTGGGTTGGGGGTTGAGGTGGGAGTGGAGGGGAGGGGAAGGGGAGGGAGGTGGGCTGTGGTTGAGGTTGTGGGGATGTAGAGGGAAAGGTAAACTGGGGTTAGTCGGGAAGGGGGATTTTTCAGCTGGAGTGGTTGCAATAAGGGGGTAGGGGGTGGGGATGGGGGAGGGGAAAGGAGGAGGGCAAAAACTTTGGCAATTACTCTCCTAAAGTTATAACACTCAATCATTAAGGTCGGATGATTGGAGTGCGTGTGAGAAAGGAA
>NC_051415.1:25196145-25196292 GCF_015228065.2 Penaeus monodon
ACAATGATGAATGGATAAAAAAATTAATAATTAAATAAACAGATAAAACCGCACGTGGCTACCTACCTCCGTATATTAACACGCAAACAGCCCCTCTGTATTTAGACATTACAGGAAGAGATATAATACAGCTGGGCGGATGGGAGG
>NC_051415.1:25196410-25196509 GCF_015228065.2 Penaeus monodon
ATTCTCCCCCTCTTCCCCTCTTCCTGGCCCCCTTCTGTCATGTGCGAATTGTAATAACCTGGTTTCTGTAGGGGTTTGCGGCCGGCACCCATATTTGGA
>NC_051415.1:25196809-25196875 GCF_015228065.2 Penaeus monodon
AAAGAGAGAGACAGGTGTGAGAAGAGATGCATTTCGATAATATGAGAAGAGGGTGCATGATATCGA
>NC_051415.1:25196909-25197108 GCF_015228065.2 Penaeus monodon
GGGGGGGGATCGAGGAAAAAGGAGGGAGAGGGATAGGGGGGGAGAGGGACTGAGGGTTCCGTTCTCTCTTAGGAAAAAGGTTTGTAATTATGCATTTTGATATGACGTGATTGAGAGCGTGGCTGATTTCTGATTGTACGCTTGAGTGATTGTAGGTACTGAGGGGGGTGGGGGGAGGTAGCTTTGATGTTCGCCGCTG
>NC_051415.1:25197242-25197308 GCF_015228065.2 Penaeus monodon
GGGTGCTGCATTTGGTTTATTTATTTGGTGATGTAGTTCCTTTCAATTTGTTTGTTCATTCTTGTA
>NC_051415.1:25197335-25197412 GCF_015228065.2 Penaeus monodon
AGCATGTTATTTGATTAGTCAACATTACCTCTCAAATTCTTATCACTGCACGCCTTCGAGAAACCGATGTTATTTTT
>NC_051415.1:25197464-25197683 GCF_015228065.2 Penaeus monodon
TCCCCCTCTCTCTCTCCACTTCTCGCCTCCTCCCATCTCCCAACTTCTTGTGTATATTCGGGAAGGTCAACAGTCACTTAATGATTGCTAATTGCCATTCAAACGCGATAAAGAAAGGGCTAACGACCTGTAATGAACTCGTTATGGCTGAGAGTCGATAGGGCAGATGGAGGTGCTCGCGGAGGAGATACGATCGCGCTGATGGGTATCGGGAAGGGC
>NC_051415.1:25197861-25198295 GCF_015228065.2 Penaeus monodon
GGCCATGTGTTTTCCAGAAAATGAAAATGATAACAGTAATAAGGCTGAACGTGCTGTGTTTGACGTTGCATTTTTGTTTTTCTCTTGGCATTGATAAGAATAATGATATTAATCTGGATAACAATGATTTAACTGATGAAAGTTGCGAATAGAAACAAAGACAGGAATAGATAAGAGCGAGAGAGTAAAAAAAAAAAAAAATCAGAAAATCGAAGAAGAAGGCAATCGCTGGGAGTGATTGGATGAAGGGGGGGAGGGGGGAGCAGGGCGGGAGATAGACAAGATACCCACAAGAGTACCCTGCCCCCCCCTGCCCCTGCCCCTGGGCCCCCCCACCACACCCCCGGCCGTCCATGAGATCCTCTTACTCGATTCGAAGATTATCATATGAAATTGGCGGTTTTCTAAGTAATTTATCCACCGTGTATATTTTG
>NC_051415.1:25198810-25198993 GCF_015228065.2 Penaeus monodon
AACTTATGCAGTATTTCTGTATAATTCTACATTAAGTGTTACCACGCTTTCTGTAATAACTGAGGCGTCTATTTTCATCTTCAGTTCTAATTTTAAACTTGATGGCTGAAGATTGCTTTTAGCTGGAGGTTGCACAGCATATGAATTCGGTTTATTACCTTATGACGTCCATGTATTCGACAC
>NC_051415.1:25199258-25199336 GCF_015228065.2 Penaeus monodon
CCATCGCCGTATCATCACCCACATCGCCTCCACGAAGCCGGTCATTACACCAATTCTCTCGCTCATCTCAAATCAGCA
>NC_051415.1:25199438-25199587 GCF_015228065.2 Penaeus monodon
AGCCTCAGCGCCATCTCCATCCCGAAACCCTAAACGTAATGTATTCTTTTAAGGCGTTCTGTGGATACCTTTTCTTTGCCTCGTTATTAATGAAGTCTTTGTTGTTTCCTTCTAGGTGAGTGCGAGCGGGACGCGGGTCTTCCCGAGGC
>NC_051415.1:25199715-25199801 GCF_015228065.2 Penaeus monodon
CAGAGTGTGGGTGAGTCGTTGGACGAATGAGTAAGTGAGTGGGTGGAATTTTTCGTTGTGTATATGAGTCGTCTCGGTGGGCGGCG
>NC_051415.1:25199852-25200031 GCF_015228065.2 Penaeus monodon
CGTTGGTGAGTCCTCGGAGCGAATCTCGGGATAAATGAGTGAGTCAGGAAGTCCAGTCCTTAAGTGAATAAGTACGTGGTGAGTGAGTGGGCGAGTCTTCTCTTTCTGTACGTCTTAGAGAGGAAAAAAGAGAAAAAGGCGTGAGGTAAGTGAATGCCTTAAGTCTACGAGTGAAATCT
>NC_051415.1:25200183-25200267 GCF_015228065.2 Penaeus monodon
TTCTGTCCGTAAAGGCGAAAGAGAGAGGAGAGAGAAGACGGTAAATAAGTCTTTTAGAAGTCGTACCTAGAAAGAAAAATAAAT
>NC_051415.1:25200464-25200717 GCF_015228065.2 Penaeus monodon
GGGAATGGGGAGAGGGAGAAGAAGAGAAACAAAATAGTGCGAGTTTGCATAGAAAGTTATTATATAACTATTTTCTTTCCTATTTTATCGTTGTTTCTCCGTTATATTTCCTTGATATGGACCTTCATCCACTCATTTCCCTTCCTCTCTATCTCCCCTTCCCCCTTTCCTCTCTCTTTTTCCTATCTTCCTCTCCCTCTATTTTTCTCCATCATCCCTCTTCCCTCCTTTCCTCTCTCTTTTCCTATCTTCC
>NC_051415.1:25200800-25200984 GCF_015228065.2 Penaeus monodon
TTCTTTTATTCTCATTTCCCCTCCCCCTCATCCTCGTTTTGCATGCCAATTAGCTGCCTGACTTGCGGCCGAGCGTATTCCGACCAGGGAGTTTTATGATCCGACCTTGAGATGTTGAAGCTCTGACTCCGCCGACACACTTAAGGGAAAGCAGTGGCGTTCGTTTTAGTTAGGGGGCAGTAAA
>NC_051415.1:25201202-25201427 GCF_015228065.2 Penaeus monodon
GGCTTTCCGATATTTCCATGCTCTTCTAAGTGGGCTCTTCTGCTATTCCTTCTCTTTTCCTCCCCTTTTCTCTTCCTCTCTTTTTCTCCTTTCATTTTTTTTGTCCCTTTCCGCGTAGAATTTAAGGCCTGTTTGTATTTCTCTCGTCGCTGAATGCCTCTCCAATAAACTTTTCTGTTCTCCTTTCGCCCCCCTCTTTCCCGGGGGGGGGGGGTTCTTCGCGTA
>NC_051415.1:25201460-25201535 GCF_015228065.2 Penaeus monodon
GAACCGCACCCCACTATAGCCAATCTCCCCAATATCCACCCCACATGACCTCCCCAACTTAGAACCTTACCCTGA
>NC_051415.1:25201651-25201790 GCF_015228065.2 Penaeus monodon
AGTCGGAACCCAATAAGGCTCAGTCAGCATCGGACCCATCCAACTTCTGCATCAATCCCCCACCCCCCTCTCTCTCTCTCCTCTCTCTCCTCCCCATCCATCCCCACCCTAGCCATCCACAACTCCAACCCCCAATCCC
>NC_051415.1:25201918-25202110 GCF_015228065.2 Penaeus monodon
CCTCCTTCCCTCTCCTTTTCTCATTACTCCTCTTTCCTCAGTTTTTCCCTCCCCTTCCCTCTCTCCTCAAGCATCAACATCTCGTTTCTTCCCCCTCCCCCCCACCACACCCCATCTTCCTCTCCTCTTTCCACTTTCCTTACGATTACCACCATGCCTCACACGAAACCTAACCAGCTCACCACACGCAAG
>NC_051415.1:25202355-25202552 GCF_015228065.2 Penaeus monodon
GTCTTTCACATAAAAATACAGGCGAACGCGGGCAGGAGAAAAATAGAAAAAGAGAGATGGCATAGTCACGCCATCTATTACTTATCTATTTATAGTTTTAGCTGCCTTTCGCTCACTTTCCCCTTGCTGTATCATTTAGCCTCAGTGATGCATTTCAGTTTCAAAGGATCATGCAATTTTAGCCACAGTCAAACCGA
>NC_051415.1:25202775-25202859 GCF_015228065.2 Penaeus monodon
TCCCTGTTGCTGAATGTCATGAATATGTGTGTGTGTGGGGGGGGGGGGGTGGTGGGGCGCTTGCCTATTACTCAACAGTATCCA
>NC_051415.1:25203021-25203143 GCF_015228065.2 Penaeus monodon
ATATTTTATTCGTGGCTTAGTGTTCGTTCCTCGGCATCCAATCTAACTTCAACAGTAACAATTTTCTTATTTTTCGTATAACTGCATTTTCTTTATTTCACGTTTTTTTCCTTTTAACTCAT
>NC_051415.1:25203412-25203649 GCF_015228065.2 Penaeus monodon
ATTTCCCTTTTTCTAATTACCCTACACTCCTTTTAGCCTTTCCTTTCCACCGTCTCCTCTCCTCCTCTATTTTCCTTCTCCCCTCCTCGCTCTCTTCCTTGGTCCTCTTTCTTCTACCCCTCTCTCTCTCTTCTCCTCGCCTGTTTCTCCTCTCTCCCTCCCCTCACTCCAGTTTTTCCCTCGTCTCCCCCTCGCTCGTTGTCCTTCCTCCTCGTTTCTTCTTTCCTTCTTTCGTCC
>NC_051415.1:25203744-25204158 GCF_015228065.2 Penaeus monodon
TTTACGCCTTTCCTTTCTTCTTCTCTGTCTCTTCCTTTCTCTCTGTCGCTGCCTATTTTCTCCCTCCCCCTTCCTCTCTCTCCCTCATCTCTTTTCCCCCTTCCCCACATTCTTTCCCTTCCCCCTTACCCTCCCCAAGCCCCTTTCCCCTCCCCAACCTCTCTCCCCAGCCCCCAACTCCTCCTCTCCCCTTCCCCTTGCCCTCCCCTCCCCTCTCTCCCCTTCCCCACCCCCAGCCCGGAGTCTAATAAGCCTCACAGAGCATCGACGCAATCCAACTTGTGCAGCGGGGCAATAGGAGCCGCACACAAACTTGTAATTGCCTTCCAAGCGCGTCAAATGTGATGGTGATTACCCCCCTCAATGGTGGTTATTGGCTTGGCCTGCGATTGGTCTGCGCCGGCCCGTACCGCC
>NC_051415.1:25204511-25204729 GCF_015228065.2 Penaeus monodon
ATTTATATATCTATGTATACGGTGTGTGCAAAGCGAAGGGGGAGGGGGGAGAAGCTTGTTTGCTGCATGCTGTTGCACTGAGTTGGTTGTGCAAAGACGACGGAGAAAGGATTGTATGATGACCGTGTAGTGTAGGTTTTGATTGTAATTGAATCTAGATGGCAGAGGCTGTTGACAAACTCAATGTTAAGCCATATCGTGTGTGTGTGTCTGTGCTG
>NC_051415.1:25204932-25205155 GCF_015228065.2 Penaeus monodon
CTTGATGAAACGGAGCGCCGGCAGACAACAGGCGAAGTCTTCGTAATTGGATTTTTTAGTCTCCGCCCATAGAGCGGCGTATCCCAACACATTGTAATTGTTCCATGATATATTGCACCCAGAATGTAATAACTTCTTTATTGAATTAAATTGATTGTGTGCAAATTTCAGACGGTATGTCTTGCCGGGTTAATTACTAATGTTTTTTTTTTTGTCACCGGTC
>NC_051415.1:25205393-25205926 GCF_015228065.2 Penaeus monodon
GGGGGGGGGGGATTCTCTCCTACATGCTGTACCCTGTGTAATATTTATGTATAAGTCGTGAATTTTGTTTATTCAGTGAACCGGCGCCGGTGATGGAGGGAGCAGCGGGGGGGGGGGGTAGACTCCATGTTTGGTCATTGCTCAATGCAGATATTTGTTTGTGGTATTATGGGGAAGCCACTATATCATGTTTATTGCGGCATTATGATCATCGTTATTAGCATGCAATTGCAACAACAATGGCAAAAACAAAAACGCAGCGTCAGCCAGCGTTCTGTGATTATTGCAGTATTGGTCCACAAAAGTTGAGTTATAGTTTCTGTAATTACTCGTACGTTACAAATTAATTCCGCAGTTTAAGGACAAAATTGCCGGTGATTAGATATCGCGTTGCGTAAATAACCTGCAATTGGGAGCAGGTTGTATCAGCGTAAGGACCACTGGGTATTGGGTATCTGAGCTCATTCCGTAATGACCATTAGTGATACCGGAATAATGACTATGCTTGCAATCAGACTAAATGCCTTTTTGGG
>NC_051415.1:25206104-25206487 GCF_015228065.2 Penaeus monodon
CCCCCCCCCACTCTCTGTCCCCCCTCCCTCTCTCGTTTTAAACAATCCGCAGCCAATAGTCGCCGACCGGAATCAACCGCTGCTGGTTGTAGAGCTAATCCCACAAAAGAGCGAATGCGATTGGTCAAAGTCGGTGTCCAATCACGCGCGCTCTTTCATGTGACGTTCGTCCAATCAGCGCGTCCGTGTCATCGACTGACCGGCGCAATCCGCAGGCTCCATCACGCTACATTCTCATAATCATGTAGCTTGATCTGCTATATCCAGCCGATTAAGGCTTTACGAAAGGCGTTCAATATCAGCATGAGAATAACCCTGCCCGCTTGATCCGGCCTTGGCTTACCACAGTCCTTAATTACTGGATGCCTCGGCCATTCGCCTGC
>NC_051415.1:25206650-25206835 GCF_015228065.2 Penaeus monodon
TTTTCATTTTCCTTTCTCTTTCTCGCGCTCTTCCATGTTACCATTACCATTCCCAAGCTGTCCATCGACTTTTGTTTTTTTCCTAATATGTTTTTTGAGAAGTTTGTACTCTCGCGAAATTTAATCAAACTCCCTCTCGATCCTTGATGATTAATCCAACCCCCCCCCCTTGACGTAGGCTTAAC
>NC_051415.1:25207022-25207204 GCF_015228065.2 Penaeus monodon
CCCACCTCGTTTCACGTGGCAGCCGCATGTCATTCCTTTATAACAAGCTTAAGAATGGGCGCCTCGGGGAGACGGCGACTCCTGCTAATGGATCTTATTATCCCTGGCAATAAAGGCGGTAATCTACGAACAAGAGGTGCTTTCGAGGAGGAGGCGATCCCTAGGTCATAATTGCAGTTGCA
>NC_051415.1:25207256-25207362 GCF_015228065.2 Penaeus monodon
TCGAAGGTGTTTGGATAAAGGGCGGGTTTGTTACTCACGCGATGGGCGAGCGGCAGGACAAGTCACCCGGAAAATGAGTGGGACTCGAGAGGGGCGGATCGAGGAT
>NC_051415.1:25207519-25207769 GCF_015228065.2 Penaeus monodon
TCCGTGGCACTGAGGCGGAGGGATAGGGATATTTAGGAGATGGTGCAGGACTGAAGGATAGGGGAAAAGCGGTTAATGGAATGTGTGGATAGGAATGTGAAAATGGGGTCGATAGGGAATGGGTGAGAAATAGTAACGCGTAGGTGAGGGAGAGACAAGGGGACAGGCGACGTGTAGAAGAGAGCTAGAGAGGGATCTTGATGGGGGGGGGGGGCGCACAAGAGACAGAGGATGGTGATAGGTGCCACAT
>NC_051415.1:25207803-25207867 GCF_015228065.2 Penaeus monodon
TTGTTTTTGGGTGGAACGGTTCACTTGGCTTTGATTTCGGTCGCCGTGTTGCGTCATCGTGGCT
>NC_051415.1:25207905-25207978 GCF_015228065.2 Penaeus monodon
GTCTCCGCGAAGCGCTGAAGGAGACCGTGCGTCGGCCGCTACGAGATGGCAGAGGATGTCAATACTAGGCGTG
>NC_051415.1:25208102-25208327 GCF_015228065.2 Penaeus monodon
GGAGGGGGGGGGCAGAGAGTATATCCATTTGTATATTTGTTAAAGCTCTCGCAATTGAACAGATCAGTTCCTTGGACATGAAACGGATGATGGGAGAATGTTCGGCAAAGGGATTTTTGTAGATGGTTTCCCTTTCGTTAAATACTTTCCATTTTAATAACTCACGCAATGAACGATCCCTTCCTGGCTTACCGCTGATCAAATGCTTCCGCAAAGATTTTTGTA
>NC_051415.1:25208569-25208726 GCF_015228065.2 Penaeus monodon
GCAGCATAGCATGTTGTTTACATGGTGATCCGTGGTGAAGATGGATTGCCGCGCGGTGTACCTTGTCAGCCCAGGCCGTGTCTCGGAGAGATTGCTTATTTAACTTGTTATATTGAGTTGAGGTAAAAAATATTTATTAGTTTAATTACTTGCGAAC
>NC_051415.1:25208768-25209000 GCF_015228065.2 Penaeus monodon
GGGGGGGGGGGAGAATGGGGCTTTTTTTTTGGGGGGGGTCGAGTAGAGTTGCGGGGAGGTGGGGAGGGAGGGGGAAAGGGAGGAAAGGGGGGGATTGGGAAGTGGACATTTTTTGTTATGTTTAATTTCCTAGAAGATAATTAGATTTTTTTTTCCGTCTCTTTTTCTCCTGGTGTTTTTCTTCTCTTTCTTTGTGCCGTTCTTATTGCCTTGTGTTGATACACAAACATGC
>NC_051415.1:25209506-25209652 GCF_015228065.2 Penaeus monodon
CCAACAGGTCTTGGAGATCATGAGTCAGATGTTACACGATGTTCTCTCGTGTATCTAAAACAATATCTATATACTTGGCAAGCAAAACGAATGGGGAAGCGTATCTATAATTTTGATCTCCAGGCAATTTTTCTTCTTCCTTGCAC
>NC_051415.1:25210066-25210151 GCF_015228065.2 Penaeus monodon
TCCTGCATTGCTTCTTCATTCATTCTCTTTCTCCCGAGTTCGTTGACTACTAAATATCTTTCGATCGTTTTCCTTTAGCTGCCGT
>NC_051415.1:25210992-25211256 GCF_015228065.2 Penaeus monodon
AAGTGAGTGCATGACACCGATCAGAATACCAAAGGGGCAAAACATCGACATAGCGGTAAGAGGGTAGGGGGGGGTTGGAGAGGAAGGCGGGGGATGGACAGAGGGAGGGAGGGATGAGGGATGGCGGGTAGTGAGTGACATAGAATGGGGGATCAGGAATCTGTGGGAAGAGGCAGGTAGGAGGGGGGGATGGGGGGTGAGAGGAGTGTGGGTTTGGATGATGTGGGGGAGGGGAGGCATTGCAGGGGATTGGACATATTTGAT
>NC_051415.1:25211804-25212189 GCF_015228065.2 Penaeus monodon
AAAGCAAGGATTCCCGAAGAGATCATCCTGCTTTCCTCTCTTATTATTTTGATGGCGTTGATAAAATCGGCCCGTGAGTCGTTTTGTTGCTTATAAGGCCAGCATTATTATCTCCGTCGGCGTGTGCTTGTTGGTGTTTGCATGATGTATAAAGCACACTTTTTTTTTTTTTTGTTAAGTTTCTGCTTGTTTTTTTTTCTCTCTTTCTTTTTTTTTCCTTTAATTTCTGTTTGCTACTAGATTTCTTTTTCTTTTTTATTTTTTTTTCTTTGGTTTCCGCTTTTTTTTTTGTGCTAGCTGCTGCTTTTTTCCGCTTTAGTTTGTGCTTGCTGCTGGATTTCCTGAAGGGATCGGGAGCTCAGGTGAGTGTTCGGGGAAGACCAGG
>NC_051415.1:25212653-25212762 GCF_015228065.2 Penaeus monodon
AGGCTGGAAAGCGAAGACTGACCTTAGATTCTCCCTCTGGATTCCCACACCGACGCCGCTCGAGGGGTCAGCTCAGGTTACCTCTGTAATAACGGGCTGACCCCTGGCA
>NC_051415.1:25213294-25213451 GCF_015228065.2 Penaeus monodon
CTAGTAAAAAACGACGGAAGGATCGGCAAGAGGATCGAGATGAAAAAAAGACATGGAAGGGGAAGAAGGGAAATGGGAGGAAGCAAAAATTTGAAACGAAGGGAAGGAAAGGAACCGACGTAGAGGAAGAAGACACGAAGAAGGGGAAAGGATCGGC
>NC_051415.1:25213593-25213811 GCF_015228065.2 Penaeus monodon
AAGAAGACGAATGCCATGGATGCGTCTCACTTGCGGGACTTGCGAAGAAGGGGGATGAAAGAGAGAAAGATAGACTACGAAAGGTAAATAGATTAACAGTATATCAATAAATGATTTAAAGATCCAGGTAAAAAATTATTAAAGAAATAGATCGTTAATGGTATTATGATATTAAAAGTAGATAAATAAAGTGGTTGTTATAGTACGATTAGGAAATT
>NC_051415.1:25214026-25214211 GCF_015228065.2 Penaeus monodon
ATAATAATTTGGGAAACCCCTTCCGTTCGGCCAAGAAACACGACGCTACTAAACACACGCGTTGATTTATTGTTGATTCCGAGTGATAGAAGGACGGTGAAGTACAAAGGGGCGTTAAACGGGAAGAAAATAATGATGCCAAAGATCGGATAGACAGATGATGATGATGACCCGGTGTCTATCGC
>NC_051415.1:25214374-25214667 GCF_015228065.2 Penaeus monodon
AATGAAGTAAGAATGGCAGATTGACAAAGAAAAAGGAAGAAATGAAAGAAAGGGAAAGGAAATGCTCGAAAATAGTATTCAAGAGAAGGCATCAGTGATCCCACAAGAAATAACGAATAACGGAGGGGAAGAATGGAAGGGGAAAGTGACCGGCGGATGGGTGGGCGGACAGACGGAAGGGCGAAGGATAGACAGGGATAATAATAAGGAGGAAGGAAGATCTGCTGCTCTTTGTCGTCTCGAAATTCCAGAGGGTGACGACCGGCCGGGACTAATTGTATAAGTTTAACCTT
>NC_051415.1:25215003-25215563 GCF_015228065.2 Penaeus monodon
TGCAATACGAGCCACGTAGCAGAGATCATTATTCCAATCAGACTATTACAGGCAAATCCCATTATAGACTAATATTGCGGCTGCTACTTAGAAAACGAGGTTTCTCCCGCACCGCTTAATTGCATCCCTCGAACCCCCCTTATTATTGAGCCGCGATGCATATAACCGACGCGGGTGTGATTAATTCCTCCCGTGTCTTTTATTAGACAACAGGCCGTATTGAGGGATGTGGCGTAATATCAGAGCTTCATATAGGCAGGACTCGTGCAGAGGCATGCATTATTGGATAGGTCCCCCTCACTCGCCAACGTACGAGAGTGGCGCCGGGTGCGGGCCGCGCCGCTGCCGGACGTAGGAGAAGTTATTAATTTTGCTGTTTGTGTTTTAGAGGGACGTTAGGGGTTAGGGGGTAAGGTGGGGGGGGGGATTGTTTGGGGGTGAAGAGGAGTTGGGGAAAGAGAAATGGAGGGGGAGCGAGGGGAGAAAATGAAAGTAGTTTTCACGCGCCTATACAACTAGATGTGAGGGGAAAGGTGGGGGGGGGGGAGGGTGATGTTTGT
>NC_051415.1:25215605-25215702 GCF_015228065.2 Penaeus monodon
TCCCTCGGCCTTCCAGCGTGCCGGGAAGTGCTTCTGTGTGTGAACATAACTTCCTTCTCGCCATTTCCGACACTGGTGGTGTTGGTGACATCACTTC
>NC_051415.1:25215753-25215956 GCF_015228065.2 Penaeus monodon
AAACCTACCCCTACCTCCCTGCCCTTTCTCCCCCACCTTCCCTCCCCTCTTTCCCCTCCTCCTCCCTCCATTTCAGCGTCCCTCGCGCCGGTTCTCATTAACTCTTCGACTTGACCAATGGGTACACACACAACCCTGGCGCGGGGGAGGGGGGGGCGCTGCTCCGAAATTGGAATACCACCGCCGAGGCAGACTCGCGCTCG
>NC_051415.1:25216158-25216328 GCF_015228065.2 Penaeus monodon
GCACACGCACGCGCACGCACACGCACATTGAAAGTAAAGACACCGAATCGAGAATCAAAATATGCTGAGGCTGGACTTGCGGACTTTCGCGAAGTCTGTCCTTCGTTCCGTTTCTCCCACCTGCCTCCTTTGTCGTTTTTCTTCTTCGCTTCTACGTCTGTCGCTGTTGT
>NC_051415.1:25216502-25216752 GCF_015228065.2 Penaeus monodon
ATTGCTTAATTTGATTGATCTATACAATCTAATCAAGCTCTGTCAAACTCCACCCCTTCTATCTAATGACAAACATCTCTTTATTTAAAACCACATATCGTTTAAACTTAAACTCAAAAGCTTAAAATCTTTTGACACTGGAAACGGACGTGCTATTCTGATCTTTAAAGATGCTGAGGATTAATATATTATTGACCAAAGATTTGACTTTCTTTCTGTAGCCTCTGTTGGAAAAGGAATTCGTAGTGAA
>NC_051415.1:25216955-25217175 GCF_015228065.2 Penaeus monodon
TCTACTACATATATCCACATAAAAAAACACATTTTCTACGCGCTGGATAGTACTATGAATATTGAACATGTAAATTGATGTCTGTAACTTATCACATTATAAAGGTGATGAATTTTGTCTTGGGGGGAAAACAGACGAACAAGGAGAATCATAAAATGCAATATGAATTCATCCCGGATGTAATATCTTTGTTGTTTATTTACATTATACACCAGCATCT
>NC_051415.1:25217592-25217822 GCF_015228065.2 Penaeus monodon
CCTCAGTCTTCAGACTAAACGTCATCGTAACCACCTATTACTTCATTACCTTTTTACTCTACTTCTATAAGTTCATTTTTCTCAATCTTCTTCTTCTCCCATATCAAAGTATCGGAACCCTCATTTTTTTTTACTTTTACCTTCCCCCGACTTCATTTCCAAATTATCGTTATAATTTTTTTTTTTCATATTATTTTGTCTCTCACTCTCCTCTTCTTTGGGCCTTCCGT
>NC_051415.1:25217868-25218064 GCF_015228065.2 Penaeus monodon
TTTTTGGCGAATTCTTAAATATATCTCCTCGAAACCTTTGCATTAAGCCTTGTTTTATGGGATCGTAAGCCATAATAAGCATTCAGATCCCCCAATTCTCGCCATTACTCGGCTCATAAAGGCGTGTTAGGTCTCCTATCATTCCTTTGTGTTTCAGTTCCATTAAAGACAAACACGGAAGAAGGCACCTGTGTGT
>NC_051415.1:25218192-25218497 GCF_015228065.2 Penaeus monodon
GCAACAAACGGAAAGAATGTCAAAGTAAAGAATTTAGGCAAGATTGCATGCATTATATTCCTAACGATTTTTTTTTCTTCGTGATAAAAAAAGGAAGAGTAAACAGTGAGATAAAAAAGGGAAAAAAATGTAAAATAGGTAAAAAAAAGCCTAAAATCTTATTATCAGAATCTTATCGGTTTGCATATTCATACCTTTGTGTAATGCATATCTTAAGCGGTTCACGTGCAAAGGGGTAGGGGAGAGGGGGTGTAGGGGGAGGGGCCTCTCGATGTAATGGGCGATATATTCCTGACATGTTTTCG
>NC_051415.1:25218589-25218892 GCF_015228065.2 Penaeus monodon
TGTTTTTTTTCTCTCTCTCTTTCTCTTTGTATGTATGCGTATACACACACTTGTTTTCCCTTTTTTCATCACTCATGTCTCTCCTCTTCCCACCTTCCCTCCCCATTCCTTCCCTCCTCCCTTATTCCCTCCCCCCTCCCCCCCATCTTTCAATGCTTCCAGAAGACACTTCGTTAACCCCAGCGTGTGATCACTTACCGAGCTAAGATTAATGCGCATCCTCTTGGGCCTATAATGTATTGTCGTCATAAAGGTTAATTCTTTCTCATCACACTAAGGTTCTCTTGAGCAGCGGCTTTGCGT
>NC_051415.1:25219266-25219426 GCF_015228065.2 Penaeus monodon
ATACGTTCGGAGGAAGAGTGTGCATGCTGTTGCAAAAGGGGGGGAGCGGCGGGCGATAAGGGCGTTGGTCCCACTGCCTCGACAAGGGCGCGGCGATCTTATGTGGAGGATGAATAATTGGAAACTTTTGTATAAGCCAGAACTTGCATTTGCGAAAAGG
>NC_051415.1:25219653-25219726 GCF_015228065.2 Penaeus monodon
TTCATTTAATGAATGAAGGAAATTGCCAGTAATAATTTGACTCCGTCTTATCGCATGAGGAGAAACTCTTACC
>NC_051415.1:25220277-25220520 GCF_015228065.2 Penaeus monodon
TGTAAATATGGACACGCCTTTGGGTGCCAAACTTCAGCGAAAATTGAAAAAGATCAAGGGAAACGTGTGAGTGAAATGCTCTTGCAAGCATTTTCAAGACGACGCTGTTGATGATGATGAATAACCTTGTTGAAAATGCATGGCGATTATGTTATTGAAAATTACAATGGAACAACTTGTAGTCATTAGTGATGTAGCTAATAACATTATTTGTAGAGTGCATTATAGCGACGGGGTTATTGT
>NC_051415.1:25220547-25220737 GCF_015228065.2 Penaeus monodon
GTATCAATGTCTAGGGTAATCATGACTGATATCGATATGTCAATTTGTATAGTAGTATGGATACTGGTTTGTATTATTATTATGAAAATAATTACGATAGTAAAGATAATGTCATGTACGATAATAATCTCCTTCATAAATCTCAGCAGCAAAGTAATTACCGTTTAATCAGTTTCACACGCAATGCAAC
>NC_051415.1:25221135-25221623 GCF_015228065.2 Penaeus monodon
GGCGGCACTCAAGCGCGAGCCTTCAGAATTCGGGGGCGCTCGGAGCAGCCTCCACTCCTCGCGGCTCCAATATAAGATCAATTGAGAGCTTGATTTGACGTCTAGGATCTCGCCTGACTTGATGGGATCCCAGTGATAAATATTGTCAGCGTCAGAACCTAAATACAGCGAAGGGGTGGAGGGGTACAGGGAGCAGAGGGGAGGGATTGGGGGGGAGGGGTAGAGGAGGAGGGAAGGGAGGGGGAGTGGAGGGGGGCGGAAGGGAGGGAAGGGTGAGATGGGGGTAGAGTAGGAGAGCGGGGGTTGGAGGGGGGTAGAGGAGGAAGGAAAGGAGGGGAGGGTGGAGGGGAAGGGAGGAATGGTGGGGAAGTTATATTGTGTCGGAGCGTATGCTTTAGTAATTGATATTATACGATTAAAGGTTCATTATCAAGCAAGAGGAAAAAATAGATCCAATTAGATCTCGGGGGTGGAGGAGGGGGGGGAGG
>NC_051415.1:25221795-25221938 GCF_015228065.2 Penaeus monodon
TTAGGCACAAAACGGGGGGGGAATGGAAACTGCGAAAAAATGTACATCACACACCCGAAACAAAAAGTGTTGGGGAAATTTAACTCGTGGCCTACGGGCAGGATCTTTGGGATTGCGCCGAGCTCTGGCCCATTTGTTTCGAG
>NC_051415.1:25222314-25222469 GCF_015228065.2 Penaeus monodon
TTTACAGGTGAGAAAGGGGGGAAGGGGAACAAAAAAATATGGGGAAAAAAGGGAACTGGAGGGGAAAGGGCCCAAAGGTTTAACGAGTGGGGATAAGAAGAAAAAGTGCTTCAAGGAAAGGAGGGGGGGGAGAAAAAAGAAAGAAAGGGGAACTT
>NC_051415.1:25222773-25222950 GCF_015228065.2 Penaeus monodon
GAAGGTGGGGGGGTGAAAAAGAAACCCCCAAACGTGGAAAAACCCTTTTTATTTTCTTTTTTGTCTCCACTGGTAATTTGAAAGGGGAAGAAAGAGAAAAGAGACAAGAAGGGTTGGGAAGGGAAAAAGAATAGGGGCAGAGGGGGAGAGAAAGAAGGAAAGGAAAGGGGAAAAGAA
>NC_051415.1:25223050-25223131 GCF_015228065.2 Penaeus monodon
TTGGGAAGCGGGAAAGACCTTCGATTTATGACGAGGAAAAACGGATTCGTTTATATGTAGGCTTATCGCGCGACGCGTACT
>NC_051415.1:25223286-25223640 GCF_015228065.2 Penaeus monodon
CCACATGCGTATTCATGGTATTTATATGAAAGTGCATTTCCCCCATTCATTTATATGGCTAGATATGTACAAATGCTGACCACGTTGCAATTATGTACAAATGCGCGTACATATACCCCTGCAGCTCCACGCAGAGACTCCCTGCCGCGCACTCACACGCACTTACATATATGTGTGTATGAACAATACCATCCACTCCCTGTCAGTTTAATACACAGAGAGAACGGCCGGAAATAAGGGAGAACCTGGATATTGAACCGTTTGCCAATAATATAAACAATTTCCCTCGCCTAGCAGAACAATCCGGCGGGGCGAGCGCCGCGCGGGGGCCGGCCGGCCACTCGCCCGCCGCCG
>NC_051415.1:25223942-25224045 GCF_015228065.2 Penaeus monodon
GTCTCCTCCTTCCGGTTTTTCAAAGCGAAAGAGGACGCATGCAAGATGGATGTAAGAGATAAAATCGAAATAATATGTGCAGTAAAATTAATAAAACAAAAAG
>NC_051415.1:25224226-25224367 GCF_015228065.2 Penaeus monodon
CAAAAAAAGAACTAACGACCTCCAGGAAATAAATATATATCCCGGGGGGAGATTTAAATAAGCTGAAGAAATAAGAAAACAGAGGGTTGAAGAATATCCAAACATTTTCAATATTTGTTCACATAATAGACCGTTGATGAG
>NC_051415.1:25224686-25225215 GCF_015228065.2 Penaeus monodon
CAGCAAATCTTGGCGAATTTCGAAAAATCGTTCGAAACCACCCCCTTAACATAAAAATGCTAACATCTATAATCTCATGAACTCCACATACTGGTTAAAATACATATCGCAGCGCCATGATAAGTGGATAAGTCAGGCATCGCGAACGATCGTCGGGCACAGGAGTCAAACACCTCATATGAGGGTATCTTCTTCTGTCTACACTTGTAAAAAAAAAAAACACTACTTTTAAATACACAAAATTACCTGTCGCATACAACGAAAAAACCTTAAAATAACACTATAAAAAATAAAACATCAACCGACACTGTCACTTTCCCCTCACTTCTAATCCTCACTTTAATTTACCATGCAAAACCGGCCGTTCCTTTGCACTTTCCTTTCGCCACACCAGGGTACCACACCAGGCTCGGCCGCCGCCCAACCGGCACGACCTCGGAGTTGATCGTCCTCTCTTGCGTCCTCTCGTGCTCTATGCTTCTCCCCTCTCCTCGCTCCGAGCTCCTCCTTGTCTCCCTCACTGCATTTC
>NC_051415.1:25225671-25225800 GCF_015228065.2 Penaeus monodon
GTGGTTGTGTTTTATTTTGATTAATTATTACATCGTTTAAAATCAGTGTTTAATTAATATTATGTACTATTAACTATGATTTTTTATTATTATCTTATACCATTCTTATTATATCTTTTTATATGTACG
>NC_051415.1:25226188-25226291 GCF_015228065.2 Penaeus monodon
TCTCCACATTTCGTCGATTTAAAATTTCCTCCACCTTTTGTTCAGAAGAAGAGAGAAAGGGAGGGGAAGATGGAATAGAAAAGAGAGGCCAATCTAAAGGCCG
>NC_051415.1:25226595-25226911 GCF_015228065.2 Penaeus monodon
GGTGCAAGACGTGTCTGATTACAAGTTGTGCTTTTATAATGGGTGGCAGACACGGAGGATCAAATAGCGTATTCATTAGTCCAAATACAGGATCAAGTATACGACCTCGACTCGATACCTGTTTTTTTTTGAGGATCTAGAAGCCTAGTGTATGTGCTGGCAGGTAGATAGCGTGTGTCGAGGTGGAGGTTAGGTGGGGTGGGGGTTGGTAGGATGAAGGAGGGGGGGGCGGGGGGGATTGATAAGCCGTAGGGAGTGGGAGTTGGGGTCAAGGCTGAGGGGGGGGGGGTGTTTCAGATATCATGGGGAAAGGAGA
>NC_051415.1:25227107-25227354 GCF_015228065.2 Penaeus monodon
AAGACGAGCAAGAGCGAGAAAAGCGAGCGCGTGAGAGTTGCAATATACGCCTTTTAATTAAGTCCCTTTTTTTTTTTTTTTGCAATTTTAAAAACGTCCCGCCTATCTCTTCTCTCTCATCTCGAGAGCCTACGACCCCCCACCACCCTGAAACGGAAAAACAAATCCATCACATAGCTCAAGATATTCTTTATACTCACGTACCATCTATCTCTCATTTTTCTCCCCCCCCCCCATTTGCACTTTT
>NC_051415.1:25227483-25227849 GCF_015228065.2 Penaeus monodon
AGTTCTCGCCCAACCGCACCCCCACGCCCAGAGTAAAGGGAATCGGCAGGTTAAGTGGTCTCAATTTAAGCGAGGAGAGCGATAGGGGGCGGAAGCAAAGAGGCCGGCGTAATGACCGAGTAGTCCCGCCAGGCAGCTCCTTACTTCCCGGAGGTGAATAATTGAAGAAGCGACATTACTCGTGTCAGGAGCCGAGGCTGGTGTGGTCATAGCAGCGCCGACTCTGTCCCGACATTGCAATAAACTGCAGTAAAGGCAATCGACTGACTCTGGGGGAAGATTTGCAATAATATCCGGGCCCCGTCATGTTGTGTGTGCGGCCTGCGACAGAGCTTGCAACAGAGTGTGCAATATTAGACACACACG
>NC_051415.1:25228629-25228729 GCF_015228065.2 Penaeus monodon
CTCCGCAGCCATTAGTGATCGCCACTAGAAAAAGAGAGAGAAAAACAGCCAAGTCGAAGGCCCAATAACATCTTCGTGTAGATGACTCAGGTTCCTGTAG
>NC_051415.1:25228802-25229078 GCF_015228065.2 Penaeus monodon
TGTGCCACCTCCGTCCCTTACCCAATCAGCATGTGCCTCCGTGCCAAGCAGTGTCATTTCTTTTCCATTTCCTGTCTTCCCACCCCTGCCCCTCCCCTTTACTGATACCCCCCCAACTTCTTCTTTTTTTATCCCCTCTCCTCCCCCTCTTTTTATTCCCTTTTGCCTCTTCGTTTCTGTTTCTCCTGTTCCTTTTGATCAATTCATGTGTTGCGGGTCTACGTCTCGTCCACGTCTCCAGGTCTGCCTTGTGCCTCTTAAACTTTCTTACGGTTC
>NC_051415.1:25229316-25229608 GCF_015228065.2 Penaeus monodon
TGCAACCAAGGCAATCTGTTGGCCAAGGCAATGCTTCCCACAAAAACTCGTACAAGGGGTAACCTAAACATATAAATTTCCGTGGAGGCGAAATTAGTTTTTCCATTTTCCTTTTCTAATATCGCCTGGATGAGACACGAACGGACCAAATGAAACTAGCGGCCAGGGGATATTGGCCCTTTTGCCCCGGCGCCTTAAGGGCGAGTGTCAGGGGGCCCTGGAAGAGGGATATTTTTCATCTTCTCTCGGGATAGCTATAGGAAGAAGTTTGTAAAACAATATCCACAAAAAC
>NC_051415.1:25229797-25229962 GCF_015228065.2 Penaeus monodon
TATTAGAAAGAGCGAGAGAGAAGAAAAGAATGTAAGCGTAATGTAATTAAAGTAACAAATGGCGGGCAGATAATTATTGTGTGTTGTTATGACCGGTCAAGCCAGGACGGGAATGGAAAGAAGAAGAGGAAGGAGATGAAGAGGAGAACAGATGAGGAAGAGGTA
>NC_051415.1:25230106-25230237 GCF_015228065.2 Penaeus monodon
CTGGACCTGTTCTTTTTCCTGTCCTGTGATTTGTTTCGTGTTGCGTGGGGGTATTTCTCTGTATTAGATTGTTTCATTTTCACTCAACCTGGAAAAAGAGAACTTGCTGTAAAGGGTACAGCACTTGAATT
>NC_051415.1:25230512-25230786 GCF_015228065.2 Penaeus monodon
CAAAACTAAAACAAGTGCAGAAACACATGTGCACATACACAGGCATACAAACATAAACACTCTCTTCCCATTGCCTTCACCCCTCCCTACTCTGCCCCTACTCCCCTCCCTTCTTCCTACCCCTCCCTTTCCCTGTTGCCCCTCCCTCTCCCCCGGTCCTCCCTGCCATCCCCCTACCCCTCCCCTCCCTCTTCCTATCCCTATCCCTATCCCCCTTCCCTTATCCCTCTCCCTCTTCCCTTCTATCCCTTAGCCCTCTCCTTCCCCAATCCCC
>NC_051415.1:25230810-25231578 GCF_015228065.2 Penaeus monodon
GCCTTACCCCCTTCCTTCCCCTCGCCTCCCCTCACCCTTTCCCCTCGCCTCCCCACACCCCTTCCCTTCGCCTCCCCACACCCCTTCCCCTCGCCTCCCCAACCCCTTCCCCTTCAGTTCCCCACACCCTTTCCCCTCGCCTCCCCACACCCCTTCCCCCTCGCCTCCCCACACCCCCTTTCCCCTACCCCTTCCCCACACCCCTTTCCCCCTCGCCCCCCACACCCCTTTCCCTCGCCTCCCCACACCCCTTTCCCCTCGCCTCCCCACACCCTTTCCCCCTCGCCTCCCCACACCCCTTCCCCCTCGCCTCCCCACACCCCTTCCCCTCACCCTTTCCTCTCGCCTCCTATCACCCTTTCCCCTCGCCTCCCCTCACCCTTTCCCCTCGCCTCCCCACATCCCCTCTTTCCCTCGCCTCCCCAACCTTTCCCCCCCCTTCCCCCAAAACCCCTTTTCCCCTCACCCTTTCCCCACCCCTTCCCCACACCCCTTCCCCTCGCAGACCGGACCACGGAGTGCATCCACGTAAACAGACGAGCACTTCTCTATACTTTCGCGGGCATCGAGAGCGGCGGCCGAGGAGCCCCCAAGCAGCGCCGGCCCAGGGGTTGAAAAATCCAATTTGTTAGAAATATAAACCCTCAGAAGACACGCTCGTGGACAGGGGGCGGGGAGGGAGGGGAGGGAGGGGTGGAGGGGACGGGGAGGAGAGTGATAGGGAGAGCAGCGCAAGGTGTCCCGACGCTTGCGGATCTGGGGGAATGG
>NC_051415.1:25232159-25232398 GCF_015228065.2 Penaeus monodon
AATGGGACACGTCAAATAAGACGTAATTAAGCAAGGCATTTTGAGAACGACAAGAAGAGCGAGTTCGTTGCATCATAACGTATTCAAGTGATTGCCTCCAGACGCTTTTTTATCCCCTTCTTGTCCTCTCGCCTAATGTGTAGAGAGCAATTAAGATAATCAGGGAGAGAGTCGGATTATCTTCATGCTTTGTGATTGCGCTGCGACATTTAATGGCAAGCACTCTCCCGCTCGCTGTT
>NC_051415.1:25232898-25233015 GCF_015228065.2 Penaeus monodon
GTTTATAAGTTGTGTTCGGCGCGTGCTGTCACTGGCGTGCTCGTCCTGTTCTTCCTCCCGCGAGCATCGCACTTATTAAAACCTCACACCAAAATTAATCCACTAAACGTTCCAGCT
>NC_051415.1:25233059-25233424 GCF_015228065.2 Penaeus monodon
GATTCAGTTCCCAAGCACCCTCCCCCCCCTCTCCATCCTTCACTAGTGATTTCCCCCCCCCAACCCCCCTCTCTTCCACATGCCCCCTCTTTCTCCCCATCCCCCCATTACCCGTTTTCTCCACTGAAAGCTAATGTCGATTTGTATGATTTGATATGAGGCTCCCCACCTTCCCTACCCCTCTCCCCCCCTCTTTCCTACCCCCCTCCCCCTTTCCCCCCTCTTCCCTCTCCCCCCACCACACCTGCTGACGTAAATCTCGTAGACTAATCCCGTGATGAAAATATTGGGGATTTTTGTTCAATTTTTCATTTATTTTTAATATTTCGCCCCTCAGAGCACGTAGACTAAAATCTCAAAGAAAC
>NC_051415.1:25233449-25233626 GCF_015228065.2 Penaeus monodon
AGGAAAGTGATTTGGAAAAAGTCTCGAATGAAATTTGTCGCTTCATTTATTTATTTTCCTCCTTTTCTGTCTTTCGCTACTTTTCCTTATCGCATTTTTCCTTATTCCTTTTTTCGTACAATTACCTTATTATTTTTTTACGCCATCCACCCCGCCTCTCTTTGTCCACTTTGTGGA
>NC_051415.1:25233911-25234063 GCF_015228065.2 Penaeus monodon
TCCCCACTTTGTTTTGATGCATCGCTCAAAATTTCCCGCCTCAGCTTGTCATGCAGCAAAGTACACAGCGGCCTAATGACAACACGGGGATAATTGTCTTCCTAGGATAATTGCTGCGTCTGGATTATCCCTCCGAGGCTTAAGGTTTGCTG
>NC_051415.1:25234128-25234676 GCF_015228065.2 Penaeus monodon
TTTTTGGGTGAGTGGGCGGGTGGGTTTTGGGTGAGTGGGTGGGTGGGTGGGTTTCGGGTGAGTGGGCGGGTGGGTTTTGGGTGAGTGGGAGGGTGGGTTTTTGGGTGAGTGGGAGGGTGGGTTTTGGGTGAGTGGGAGGGTGGGTTTTGGGTGAGTGGGCGGGTGGGTTTTTGGGTGAGTGGCGGGTGGGTTTTGGGTGAGTGGGAGGGTGGGTTTTGGGTGAGTGGGAGGGTGGGTTTTGGGTGAGTGGGCGGGTGGGTTTTGGGTGAGTGGGCGGGTGGGTTTTGGGTGAGTGGGAGGGTGGGTTTTGGGTGAGTGGGTGGGTGGGTTTTGGGTGAGTGGGCGGGTGGGTTTTTGGGTGAGTGGGTGGGTGGGTTTTGGGTGAGTGGGCGGTGGGTTTTGGTGAGTGGCTGGGTGGGTTTTGGGTGAGTGGGTGGGTGGGTTTTGGGTGAGTGGGCGGGTGGGTTTTGGGTGAGTGGGGGGGTGGGTTTTGGGTGAGTGGGCGGGTGGGTGGGGAGAAGGAGTGAGTTCGAAGGTCTATATTCCTT
>NC_051415.1:25235032-25235198 GCF_015228065.2 Penaeus monodon
CTCCGGGAGACGGGTTGGAGAAGTAAAAGTTTTCGTCAGTTAAATTTCCTGTGAGAGATGGGACAAGGCCGTCTCAGGATATCGAGCGGATTAGAAATTCATGGACCGGTGATTAAAAACAATTAATCCATGAACCGGAAATGAGAGGGTTTGATAGTGTACCCGC
>NC_051415.1:25235574-25235638 GCF_015228065.2 Penaeus monodon
GTTTATTTTGCTGTTGATAGTAATGATGGTGACGCTTATAGTGACTGTGATAGTGGTTAACGAT
>NC_051415.1:25235731-25235862 GCF_015228065.2 Penaeus monodon
ATATGTATCTACATGCCATTTTTAGGGCGGGGGGAAATCCTCTTAATGAATTACGACATAAACGTGATTTTTTCAGTGCATTAAGTCCGTGGTATAATTTGATAATGTGACCTTTGTTATTGCTCTTTTTT
>NC_051415.1:25235886-25236293 GCF_015228065.2 Penaeus monodon
AGAGAAAAGTGTAAACAAAGGAAATAAGAAGGAGAAGAGGATAAGGAAAGGAAAAGATGACGGATGGTGAAGAAAGGGGGAAGGATTAAGAGAGGTAAAGAAAGAAAGAGACAAACAAACAAAACAAAGGCAAGAGTGCAGAAGGAAAGGGAAGATGGGGCGGAAGAAAAAGGCAAAGAAAGGAGGAAAGAAGTAAAACAGGATAAAGAAAAAAAAGAAATAGCGAAAAACAGGAGAAGAATAGAGAGAAGACTGGAAAGAATCGCTAATAAGGTAGACTTTAACGAGAATCTGTTGTAGATAAAACGAAAATATAACTATTCTCATCGTGTGACAGTTAATCATTTATATTGTCTATTTATCTGTTGTTTTTAACCATCAGAAACATTTAAACTGAGAAACGAATA
>NC_051415.1:25236343-25236476 GCF_015228065.2 Penaeus monodon
AAATTGAGGTTATTCCATATATTAGTAAACATTCCTTGGAACACCACACGGAATATTCAAAGGCATTTAGTATTCAAATTAAGCACACTTAGGCTACATGAAAAAGTCTGAAAAGTGAAGTAGCAATTCAAAC
>NC_051415.1:25236838-25237184 GCF_015228065.2 Penaeus monodon
GGTTACAGAATGAGTGGAGAATGACTTTCTTTTGTGGGGGACAAACTTTTTCAAGCATATGTAATTTGGAAATTGAAAATCAAGTTTGAAAAGAATTGTGTCTCGCGTTTTGTTGAGAGTCGCATTAGAGATCCCGTGGCGTGCCTCGTTGCATATAATGTTGTGATATTATTTATTTGCAATGTTTGCAACCCTGAAATACAAGTCGTCGCAAGCTGGCTGTCGTTACGGCGGCCTTTTCGTGCTCTCCAAGCGGGAAAATGAGTCTTAGGATCGCCCCGGCCGTACGGGAGGTTAAATTTGGCTAATGACAATGAAAAGACGCCTCATTATGTGATTGGGGAGG
>NC_051415.1:25237345-25237490 GCF_015228065.2 Penaeus monodon
TATTGTCCTGCTATGTCAACAATGCACATTTTGATAATGGCGGTGATGATTATAGTATGCAAATTTCATATTTTGCTCTATGTTTCTTTTGTCCGCGCGCGCTTGTGTTTTGGTCTGGTTCCGGAAGCCGCCATTTTTTCCCCCT
>NC_051415.1:25237594-25237883 GCF_015228065.2 Penaeus monodon
TTTTTCTTTCTTTTTTCATCCGCGTCTGACCTCAGGGATTCGGGTCCGAGGCAGGGCGCGCCACGCGTGATCGGTGAGGACATCTCTCTCCCGGATGGCCGCCCACGACAAGCCGGCCGCCCGTGCATTCGCAATGGCACGTTGCGAGGCGTCGGCGCTTCCGATCGCTCGCCCGTTATTGTCGGTGTACCTGTTGTGCTGTGTTGTGGGGCGCGGTGGCGTGTTATGGGTGTGCTGGGTCTTTGTGGCGTTTTTTGGCGTGTTTTGTGTTACGATTAATGTTGCGTTA
>NC_051415.1:25238063-25239005 GCF_015228065.2 Penaeus monodon
TATAACTACTTAGAGAGACCAATACCGAGATATTCCTGGAAAACTGCTTGTGGTCGTTTGGGAATTGTGAGCACCAAGGCCACGTGGAAAGTTGTGTATAATAATTTTAAAGGTAGATATATGTTGGAATTCTTGTGTGTTTATTTGTGTATTCATCTTGATGTATATGTTTTGATTTTTCTTTTCTTTCTTATTATATGGTCTCTCGCCTCCTTTCCTTCTGTTCCTCAGGCTGACATGGTAAACGATATGCCAGCGAATAACGTGACTGATAATAAGTTGATTATGTAATGGGGGACTAGATGACGCAATAGATAGCCGATTGGATGGCATTGGGTGACGCGAAGGATAGAGGTGTGGATGCAATTAGACGTATTGGAGTGTGATTGGATGAGATTGGCTAACGTTAAAGATGGCGATTAGATGCAGTGAGGACACGCACGGCACACAGATTAGGGCGGGATTAGATAGCGCAATTTGTATGATTGGAATGAATCGGCTGGTGTGACGGATGCTTGATTAGATGGGAGACGGATGACGTAATGAGGCATGATTAGATATAATTGGATGACTTAACGAGTTCAGGCTTAATCCACTAATTAGGATATGATGCTGTCCCAAATCATCGTGTGTTTGCATTAATTAGCAATCACAATTAGATGACAGTCCCATTGAGGTGCTTCCAAGACGGAATTAATCACCTCGAGATTGTTAGGTAATGCTTGTGTGTCGAACAAAGAGGAAGACAGTGCAAAAGACATTTCCTTTCTTCGTGCGTCCGCGGCCATGACAAGGCGCAGACAGACACACAGACAAAACGGGGAGGGGGGGAGAGGCAGAGATCTTGATGGAGAATTAGATTTTAAAAGATAGTTTGCAGATGAGAAGCGAGAGGAAGAGTGGCTGGCCGGGGAAAGGGGGGGGGGGGTAAATGAGGCCTTC
>NC_051415.1:25239163-25239264 GCF_015228065.2 Penaeus monodon
GCAAAATCAAACCGAAGCAAGAGAAGAATTAAAAGTTACGGAGGCAGGGCATGATAACGGCTAAGGTCGAGCCACCCCTTGGGACCTGCTGCTGATTGCGT
>NC_051415.1:25239375-25239544 GCF_015228065.2 Penaeus monodon
CGGCACGAAGGAATGAAAAATTATCGCCCGATCGCAACCCCGATGTTTGTCGTTGGAAAAGGCGGCAGCGGACGTCGAGAACCAGAAATGGGAACTTGCGAGGAAAGTGGACTCGTACGACGCTCGAGAAAATGGACCTTCCCGGCGAGGGCGCCTTGCTGATGATTCG
>NC_051415.1:25239588-25240048 GCF_015228065.2 Penaeus monodon
GACCAATCACAACGTGGGAATGTCGATTTGGCGTTTTGCGATTGGCTGCCGGAGAGGAGGAGGGTGGGCGACGGACGTATGTATTTTCCCCTGTTGTGCGTGATTAAAGGGAAAAAAACGAAAGAAAGGTATACTGTTTATCCACACTTCACTTTCTTCCGTTTCTTTTTAAAAAAACGTTTCTGATTTACTACTACAGCTTAAGGCACAAATACCAGAGATGAAAATAGGGGAAAAAAGATAGACATATACCCATAGTGCACTGGAAGGTGTAATAAGGGAAAGCTACATTATGAAAATCGAAAGGTGTCAAATCTCCCGTCACAGTGTCACAACGGAACTAGTTTGGAGGGTGTCCTATTTCATAATGGAAAGTGCGGGATTTATGGATTGAAATGTGTCATGAGTGTCATATCAAATCATATCAGCGCGAGATCATAAATTTGAAGTGTTTTAGCGA
>NC_051415.1:25240113-25240550 GCF_015228065.2 Penaeus monodon
GGCTGTGACGTCATGGGTGACGATCGGGTGACGTAGGGGATGATGATTGGATGACGGTAAGCGAAGTCATGATTGATCATTGGATGACACTGAGTGACGTGGTAGATGGTGATTAAGTGACGTGTTGGATGATTGGGTGACGTGGTGGATGGTGATTAGAGAGCATCAAGTGACTGATAGGTTTTGACTGGATGATGTTGGGTGTCGGATGAAATGCTGATTGAAGGGCATTGAGCAACTTAATGGACGGTAATTGGATGACAGTGAGTGACGTAATGTATGAAGATTGGATGACACTGCGTGACGTAATCAGTGGTGATTGGATGGCGATGATAACTCGGTGAAGGCTGATTCCATTGCGTTGATGATAACCTGACGGATGATGATTGGATGATATTCACTTAATGAATCCCGATTGCATAATCAAGCCCCTACCC
>NC_051415.1:25240651-25240846 GCF_015228065.2 Penaeus monodon
TGAAAGCCACCAAGCCGACTGTGACGCCACGAGTGCAAATCCGACGGCTGCAACGGCACAGATCACGGGCGTAATGCGATAATGGACACACGTGACGGGGCAGTCAATGATACCGATAATGCGTTAATTGTATGGGGGATGATGGAGCCATAAACTCTAAATTAACTCCCCTCCATGTTTGATTATTCTCGTTCA
>NC_051415.1:25241210-25241321 GCF_015228065.2 Penaeus monodon
CTAACCACGGAGTCCCCTCACTTTTTCCCCCTTTTTACAAATATTAAACAACTATTGATCGATCCTTTATCACGTACTGTATATTGTTATTTGACGGGAGTGTGGGTTGAT
>NC_051415.1:25241373-25241747 GCF_015228065.2 Penaeus monodon
CACGGTAATTAGCCTTTCAGTGTAACCCCACCCACTGGACCCTGTGCTCCCCCTACCCCTTAAACCTCTCCCCTTCCCCCCATCGAATCGCCTCCCCCCCCCTCCTGTACCTGGCCATTTAAATATCTGCCATAAATTCAGTGGGGGTGATGCGTGCCTGAGAGACTGATGTAATATAGCTGTAAACAACTGTTAACACGGCAATTTAACTCCCACGTTGGCTCGCGAATCAAATTTACAGGCATTACGCGCTTTCCAACTTGTTGTTGATGTAATAGGTGTAAAATCTGTTTGATATCCGGTCCGCTGAGCCGACGTGACAATGTCGGTGGGTTTGTGCTGGGGGCTGCCGGAACCCCATTGTGGCAACGCGG
>NC_051415.1:25241966-25242251 GCF_015228065.2 Penaeus monodon
CTAAAGACCACGCGTGTCCCTATTAGCGGCCTACTTATTCTCGTTTAATTACCTTTGAATTAGCCGGGTCTAATTAGGGAGTGGATCGTAGTTATCTTGTAAGTCGAGAAATTACAGCCTTGTAATGAGGGCGTCACAAACATACACGGGGCCGACGTACACATGGCTGAGTACAGGGACGCGGACTTGCTCAACGTACACGACGCACAAACGCATACGCGTATGGGATTCGGGTCAGTGCTGATGATTTGAATGCGTGTGTCTATATCTATCTGTCATTCCCGC
>NC_051415.1:25242528-25242725 GCF_015228065.2 Penaeus monodon
GTCCCCCCTCCCCCTCCTCCGCGCCCTTCCCTCGACGCCCATGGGAGAGCGGGCGGCCGGGGCAAGGCGCATTATTGCCATATTAATGGAGGAGGAAGAAAGGGGGGGAGGGGTGCAAAGGGGAGGCTGGCTTCACCTGGCTGGACTGTCCGCGATGTTTGACCCCCCCATAAACCCCCTTTCCCCCTCCCTTTCCC
>NC_051415.1:25243116-25243208 GCF_015228065.2 Penaeus monodon
CTTTTCAGACACGTTATTTTGCCGTCCTTACCTTTTTTGTCTGTACCGTATTGATTCTCCATATTTTCCCAAGCTAATACAATGCCAGTTTA
>NC_051415.1:25243570-25243701 GCF_015228065.2 Penaeus monodon
GCCGCCTTTATGGACTCGTCGGCCGCGCCGCCTCCGTCACTTTTATCGGGAGCGGGATTTTATGAGGCCGAAAGAGGGAGGCGAAGTCCGTAGAGTGAATGAGGACGGATGATCGATCTAGATTCTAGTGC
>NC_051415.1:25244006-25244804 GCF_015228065.2 Penaeus monodon
GGTACGGACGGGACGGGATGGTTGGTGGGGGGGGGGCAGTCCCCCCTCATCCCCCTTTCCTCCTCGACCACCGCTTGATCGCGCTATGTCGATAAAGGCGCGCGTTGCCTTCCCGGCGGATAGGAGAATGAACTCTATAGGCACCAGGTTCTTCGGGACATAGGAATATGCTGTCCTCCGACGTCAGATGGGAGGAAGGAGGGAGGTGGAAGAGGGGAAGGCGGAGAGGTGGAAGAGGGGAAGAGGGAGAGGTGGAAGAGGGGAAGCGGGAGAGGTGGAAAGGGGAGGAGGAATGTGGAAGAGGGGAAGCGGAGAGGTGGAAGAGGGGAGGAGGAATGTGGAAGAGGGGAAGAGGGAGAGGTGGAAGGTGGAAGAGGGAAAGAGGGAGAGGTGGAAGAAGGGAGTTGGAAGAGGGAGAGGGAGATGAGGAGAAGAGGAATGTAGAAGAGGAAAGCGAAAGAAGGCTAGAATAAGCAAGGAGGGGGAGGTGCAAAAGGGGAGGAGAAAGGTGGAAGAGGGTAAGGGGAAGGTGGAAGGGGATAGAGATGGAGGGGAAGGTGGGAGAAGAGGGAGATGGTATAGGAGGGGGGGGGAGAGGTGGATGAGGATGGGTGGAGGAAGAGATAAGGGACGAGAGGGAGAGAGAAAAGAAGAGAAAGAAAAAGAGAGAAAGAATTTCAAAAGTAATGTAAGAAGAAAAAGCGAAACGAGGACATTGCGAAAGGAAAGAAAGAGTGGAAGATGAAGGAGGAGGAGGAGGAGGAGGACGAAGCAAAGGGAAACAAGAAGCGAGGTCGA
>NC_051415.1:25244846-25245120 GCF_015228065.2 Penaeus monodon
GGATGGCTGCCGGGGTAAGGTTAACAATTCGGATCGTGTGTCGAGAGTTATTTGTAATGTGTCACGGGCCAGTTTGAGTCTCGAGGGAGGGTGCAGGGAAAGGGGGTGAAGAGGAAAGGAGGAGGAGGAGGAGAAGGAGGAAGAGTGGGAGGAGGAGGAAGAAGAAGGAGGAGGAGAAGAAGAAGAAGAAGAAGAAGAAAGTGGCTAGGAGGGAAGAGAGAGGAGGAGTAAGTGGGGGCTTTTGAAACGCTGTTTCTATTTCAGCTTGCTTTTC
>NC_051415.1:25245227-25245593 GCF_015228065.2 Penaeus monodon
TTTTGTTAAGTAAATGTGACTCGAAATTTCATTAATTCTTCCATTAAAGTACACGAAGGTGTAAGCCTCAGGAGCGGCGGGCCCGGGAAATGGACCCTCAAGTACAGGCATCATAAGGGCGATAAAAACGCCGTCTCGGGAGCCATCAGATATTTCCCCCTTTATTGCGAAACATTGAATTTGAAATTGGCTCTATCTCAGATTACGACGGCGGACTTTGTCAAATAGAATTGGTTTCCTGAATAGCCTGATATTGAATGAAATATTGCCTGACTAGGACTGGTAAGGAAGATGCCTGCCTAGTGAGATTTGCATTGTAATTGTGTCGTACGGAGAACTGGACTTGTCTTCTGGCAGAGAGGGTGG
>NC_051415.1:25245716-25245855 GCF_015228065.2 Penaeus monodon
GTAAGGAAGGTGAGATACAGTTTGCAGAGATAGCGATAGAGGAAGGAGTGTGGTGGGGGTGGGGTGAGGGGGTTAAAATGGGAGTGGGGAAATACTGAAGGGAAAGAGAGGGGAGGGAAACGAGTTTAGTTGGGAAGGG
>NC_051415.1:25245938-25246154 GCF_015228065.2 Penaeus monodon
GGAAAAAAAAATGAATATCCCCAAGAGAAACGGGACAAGTTGAAAACTCGGAGGTCCATCGCGGAGCCGCCAAGGAGTGACCCAAGATGCCGAGTTGCAATTGAGTTGATTAATTCTTTAGTGGCTTGACAAGATTATTTGTTTAGTGAATGGCGGCGTGAGAGGGCGAGCGAGGTGATGGCACTGTGCCTGCCGACGGGGAAAGAAAGAGAATGG
>NC_051415.1:25247181-25247318 GCF_015228065.2 Penaeus monodon
CTTCCCCTTCACGCCAGTTACAAGATCCCCCAAACCGGCGCTCACTCAGCGGAAGACAAGACTGAGGCTAAAGTATCGGAGCTCATTTCCAGCGACATGTGCCTGCGCCGCGCTCGTGGTTCGGGTGACATGTGCTC
>NC_051415.1:25247682-25247848 GCF_015228065.2 Penaeus monodon
CTCCTCTCCTCTTCCTCCTATTTATCTTGCTTTTTGACCCAGAAAGGCAAGAGAACAGGGCGGTTGGGACAAGGGTTGTAGGGGTGGGGCAGGAGGGGGGGGGGCAGTAATCATTTCGTTACTTGTCGTGCTTTCGTGTATTGTACAGTGCGGGTGTTTTTGGATA
>NC_051415.1:25248057-25248289 GCF_015228065.2 Penaeus monodon
GCCTTCCCTCCCCCTGTCTCCCCCCCTCCCCCCAGTATTCTTCGGTTTTCGTGTAAGTAATTTTTTCTGTTATTTTTTTTCCATTTTATTTTTTACTTATCGACTTCTGCTGTTTCTGTCTCTCTCTTTTCGTATTTCTTTGGTGTTCCGTTTTCTTATTCCTTGCTTCACTGCTTGACTTTCTTTTCTCTCATTCTCCTATATTTTCTTTTTTATCTTTTTGAGTCATTCA
>NC_051415.1:25248484-25248571 GCF_015228065.2 Penaeus monodon
ATGCACAATTTTCCTCAACTCTCTATTATCACGTCAGTTTTCATTCCCTTCTGTCAGTTCTCTCTTTCATCACGGCACTCCGTCTCT
>NC_051415.1:25248609-25248712 GCF_015228065.2 Penaeus monodon
TCTCCGTGTAATTTTATCGTCTTTTCTTAAAGCGCCAGGGTACGTTTAAGTGTCCGAATCCCTGCGTGAAGGCTTGGAACTGGTTTTGAATTGTGGCTGTGCG
>NC_051415.1:25248833-25248933 GCF_015228065.2 Penaeus monodon
GAAGGTATGCGAATTAATCTTCTTAGGATATGATTACACGTTTCGTACGGTGTTTAATAAGGAGAATGTTGAGTAAGGCGGTGCTCATTAAAAAGGAAAA
>NC_051415.1:25249174-25249491 GCF_015228065.2 Penaeus monodon
TTATTTGTTTTGTCATATATTTTTTTTTCTTTTTTCTAAATGTGTGCAGAAAATGCATTATATTTATTTGTGTATTTTTATTTTTTAAGATTCTTATTAATTTATTTGTTGTCTTCACACACCTCGTAAATTTTTTGGCTAAATATCGCTATAAATTTCAGGTTTGTGCTTGTGACAGTGTTGTTAATGCTTTTTTTTCTCTCTTTTTTCCCCCAGAAGGTATGTGACGTAACGGAGATCTTGAAGTGCTTCTGCCCCCCCCCCCTTCCTCGGCCACGCCTACCACGCCCCTGCCCCCGGCGTCTTCTAGACCGACG
>NC_051415.1:25249681-25249808 GCF_015228065.2 Penaeus monodon
ATCATCTTGCAGTTAATTCTTGTGGTGTTTTTAGTGTTATTTTTAGTAGATCCATGCAGTTTCATTTGTTCGTGTATCTTTTTTCTTTCTATTTTTATCTTTTATTTCGTTCTATTTTATCGTGTTC
>NC_051415.1:25249981-25250104 GCF_015228065.2 Penaeus monodon
TCTCTGACAACACCAGTGCGAAGAAGAAGAAGAAAAAATAGTAATGTTAATTCGCACGCAAATGAAACGGTAACCTGTCATCATCTTGCTTCCCCTCCTTCCCCTCTTTAGGCCCTCCACCAT
>NC_051415.1:25250170-25250357 GCF_015228065.2 Penaeus monodon
TCGCTATGCACACACCGCCAAAATTAATTCATACCGCCTTGTCAGATCCCACTGGCTTATCAGTGTCATTGCGTATTCGAACAGCCAGACGAAATTGGAACGGCACGCGCAAAAGACCCCTTTCTTGCCGACCCCTCTCATCCCCCTAAGCCCCCACACTCACAACCTCTCGTCCCCACCATATAAA
>NC_051415.1:25250504-25250602 GCF_015228065.2 Penaeus monodon
ATTTCTTTTCTTCAATTCTTCTGCCTTATTGCTTCTGTTATTTGAATTCTTCTTTTAACTCTTGCAATAGCCGCGTGGGTATAGAAGTAGGGGGTTGG
>NC_051415.1:25250653-25250758 GCF_015228065.2 Penaeus monodon
GAGATTGGGAAGAACAGAAAATAATTTTGAAGACAACTGTATAAGAGAGAGAGAGGGGGGGGGAGGGACAGAATGCATCTTGCGTTGCATACTCATGCATTCTGC
>NC_051415.1:25251069-25251358 GCF_015228065.2 Penaeus monodon
GGCCTTAGGACAGATGAACGCAGATTTCTGACTCGGGTCTTTTTCGCCTTGTGCTCAGGACCCGCTCCCACGCCCGCCATCTCCCCTCCTCGTCCTGCTGCTTGGTCTTTCGTCTCCTGTTTTTCGTTCTGTTTTTTCTTCGCTTTTTGGTCTCTTCTCCGTGCCCTTCATTCGTTCTCCTTGCTCCTTCTCCTTCTTCTTCTCGTATCTGCTTTTTTTCGGCTTCGTTCTAATTTCTTATTTAGGTTGAGGGAATGACTAATAGGATAGGCACACGCACGCACGCATG
>NC_051415.1:25251506-25251805 GCF_015228065.2 Penaeus monodon
GTCCTTGCATGAACAATTAGTGCACAGCTTTGGCCAAGTCACCTAATTCTTGCAGAGCGATCATCAGAATGCAATTGATTGAGACGGCAGCGGGGGCCTTCATTGCATCCGGATATGTCGAAATTGAACTCATAATGAGGATTTTGAAACTAATTTCTTCATCAGGAATAACAGGCGGCTGCGTCGGAGGTCGTTATTACACGCTAAATCGGACCTATTGAGTTATGTCACTTTGGACTGGAAATGGATGGCAGACGGAGGGTCAGGCCAGTGCATGGGGATGGTGAGGGGGGCGTGAG
>NC_051415.1:25251922-25252092 GCF_015228065.2 Penaeus monodon
ATGATAGTGGTTCGGAAATGATTGAATAATGGCCGTCGGCGTTTAAAAAAAGGGATTTTAAAAAAATGTTTTTTTTATTTTGTATTTATTGGTTTGTATACTTTTAATATGGATTATTAGGGTTATAGTGAACGTAATGGTGAATTATGGACGGTAAGAAGTATAATGGA
>NC_051415.1:25252304-25252429 GCF_015228065.2 Penaeus monodon
ATTGGTTTTCCAAGAGAAAATGTGGTTATCATGTAAAACCTCCAATTTCATTGATATATGAAATAATTGATAATGGACGACATGATTTAAGCGCGGTAATATTTCACGCTGTGATTGGATATCAG
>NC_051415.1:25252678-25253046 GCF_015228065.2 Penaeus monodon
GTTCTTTGCGCTTGCCTGTTATATCACATTATATTAAGTTTGTAATTTACGATGTTATTTTTTTTTTTTCTCGTACGACCTTTTTCCTCCCCTCCCCTGCCTATTGTTTTCCTCTCCCCTTTTCCCATATTTCTCCTCTTCCCCCTCTTCTTTCCCTCTTCTGTTTCCTTTTCCTGTACGTTTCGTCTTTTTGATCTTTCGATTTTTTTTCTATTTCGTATTTTTATGTCCTTTTCTTTCGCTCTTTTAGGTGTACTTAATTTTTGAGTCTGTTTATCGGTTTCCTTTCGCCTTCACCTCCCTCTTCTCCCCCCCCCCCCCACTGCTACCACCCAGCTTACGTACTTCTGCCAATAAGCGCATGTGAA
>NC_051415.1:25253141-25253467 GCF_015228065.2 Penaeus monodon
AGTATAATTTTCCCCCATCTCTCCCTCCCCCTACCCCCCTCCCATCCTCCCTTGCTTCCCCTCCCCCCTCCCCGTACTCTCCCCCCTCCCCCCATCTCTCTCATTCTCTCACACCTTCAACGAAGACGACGAAATTGTGAATAATCTGGCTTTCGTCCCGGGGCAAATGGTGATGCCATAAATCAGATCTGCCGTTCAATTAAGGGCCACAATAACTCTGGTCCGGATTTAATTAAATTTGGTTTATATCTCCCCCCCCCACACCCCCCACCCTGTATCTCCCCCACCCCAAAATGTGGGGCCATTACGGCTGCAGTGTAGAGAGA
>NC_051415.1:25253744-25254112 GCF_015228065.2 Penaeus monodon
CGTATATCAGTATAAGCTTCCAGTTCCATCATTAATTTAAAAGTAACGCCATTGCACGCGAACGTAATTGCCAAAGTTCCTCTCTCACTTTGCACGGTCAATGTGATATTAATTGCAAACTTCAGAGAAATTTAAGATTTTGATATCGTATTGAGTTGCCTATTGTGCTTTTGTTATTTGTCATGGCGGGAGGAGGGTGGGGGGAGGAAACTGGTGTGGGAGGGGGGGGGGGCAAGGAAGTTGAAAAGTGGGAGAGAGAAGAAAAAGATCCGGAGGAAAAAGACGAGGTAAGAGGGAAATTCGGGGGGGGAGGGGGGGAAATTACGAAAATAAGGAATTCAAAGAGGAAAAAATAAGAGGGAATCAGA
>NC_051415.1:25254201-25254744 GCF_015228065.2 Penaeus monodon
CCGTGCATGAGTCCCCGTTTCCGTACGTGCTAGCACCTGATTATAAAAAAGAAAAAAAAAACTTAAGAACTAGCGCCACACTCAATAAAAAGAAACAAAAAAAAATTTGGAAAGAAGGAATGGAAAAAATTGACTTAATGGTTCACCGACCGCGAGGTGACGAAAGCACAAATAGCCCGAGAGTGCGCAGCAAATAGCTCACTTGTTTTGCCGCCGAGACCATTAATAAACCCGCGCTTTTGCCGAGTGGGCGCAATGCAGGAATGCGTCCGTCCCTATAACTGTAAACACCGTCGCTAATTGAAGTTATAAAGCGATACCGAAGGACAGTGGGGTGTCAGCTCCGATATGGAGAAAACAAAATTGAGAAGAGGGGGAAAAAAAAGAAAAAAAAACTGTATCGGTGGATATTTTCGCGGTTGGCAAACGCACGGATTCACACAGCGCACTGCTCACTCGTGCGCGCGCCGCTCACATGCATGCTTAGCGAGCGCTTTTTTGCTCGCCGCTTTCTCGTTCGCGCTCGGCTGCGGTCTCTAGCGG
>NC_051415.1:25255293-25255491 GCF_015228065.2 Penaeus monodon
GGATAAATCAGCCATGGGTGCGGTAATGGTATATAGATTTGCGTTATTTAATCTAAAAATGCATTTGCTTGCCAGCCCACTGATTACCACCATTATCTCTGCCTGATTAACACATTCATTAGAACTGGTTTATGTTTAATGAACAGCGCTACTGGTGATTCGTACGTGGGTTTGTGTGTGCGTGCGGTTGTCTGTCTG
>NC_051415.1:25255518-25255661 GCF_015228065.2 Penaeus monodon
TCGTGTCTTTTATCTGTAATGTCTATATTGATGTAGGCGAATGCTTTAAAAGGCAAAGGGCGTAGAACAAAGCATTGGCGCTTTTAATGATTATGCTAATGGGATATGAGATGAGATAATGAGGTAGATGCACTTGATAAGAT
>NC_051415.1:25255846-25256108 GCF_015228065.2 Penaeus monodon
TCGAAAAAAGTATATGATCGCGGAACAGGCTGATATCCAATCCCCTTGGCGTCCCGTACCCCATATCCCCACAAAAGATTATTTATCAGATAAAACGGGACAAAAGTGCGATGCAGTTATTTGATATATTTTATGCAAAAAAGACACTTATGAATGCGGTATTGTTTTTTTAAGCGAGTTGAAGTGATATTGATAATTATTTTTCATCGCTGGTAAATATTAATTGACGCTTAATTATCAGCACTAAATATATTCATAGCTC
>NC_051415.1:25256467-25256634 GCF_015228065.2 Penaeus monodon
TCCTTCCCCGCCCCCCCCCCCCCTCTCGGCAGCGAGGTGGGGCGGCGGAGATCATATCAGTCTCTCTCTCCCTGAAATCGCCCCCCCCCCCCATCGCCCCTTTGACTGATCAGGGCCATTTACCAGTCGATCTCGCACCTCGGACCTCCAGGTGCGAGGTGGCCCTT
>NC_051415.1:25256745-25256910 GCF_015228065.2 Penaeus monodon
TTGTCAAGGTGTCTTGAATCACAAGTAGCGGGGGGAGGGGGAGGGGAAGGGAAGTGGGGCTGTTGAAATTGGAGGAGAAAGATGGAGGCGAGATAGAACGAAGGTTAGATTGTATGCTTTTAAACACACACGCGCGCTTGTGTGTCTTTGCTTATTTAACTGTGC
>NC_051415.1:25257052-25257462 GCF_015228065.2 Penaeus monodon
AGCGAGTGAATAAAGAGAATGAAAATCATCTCGGCAATATACAGGAGACGAAAAAGAAAGAAAATAATCTGAATAGTGGATCAGTGTCGGCTAAGATCCAGGAGCGCCTTGCGTCCAGCCGAAACCACAGGCTCTGGATCCGACACAGTTTCCAGTTAGCTCATAGTTCTGCAGACATTGAAATGATGGCGGTAGGGGCGGGCATTGGCAGCAAAATAGATTGTCCTATGGCGTGTGATTGATTGTTTGGGATTTATAATGCAGGGGTTATTAATCGTCATTTTATCTATGAGTCAGATGGGGTGAAATCATAAATTTTTGCGCGCGCTACTGAACTAATTTGAACGGGGTGCCAAAGCCATTTCTGCAGTCGGGGGCATTCCCGTCCGCTTGATCCATATCGGAGCCGT
>NC_051415.1:25257768-25257908 GCF_015228065.2 Penaeus monodon
ATAACCGTTTTCGATACCAAAGGACAATCGAAGCTAATCTAAAGACCGCTCTGTGCCTCGCTCGTCACCGCAACACGACCCTGAAATAGGCCATTTAGATTCTGGCGGACGCACAGTGAGACGTCAGCGGCGGATAAATT
>NC_051415.1:25258065-25258139 GCF_015228065.2 Penaeus monodon
ACCCTCGCAGAATTTATCACTTAAATACTTTCCCATTTACCTCCTCCCCCCCACTCATTGCGCTACTTATACAC
>NC_051415.1:25258316-25258555 GCF_015228065.2 Penaeus monodon
CCCCTCCCGCGCTTTCGTACAAGCAGCAAAACGTCCGCTGGATTATCCAATTGGCTTACAATGTTATCGGCGGGAAACAGCGCCTGGCACCCGCTATCGTATTTACCTTCGGAGTAATGTTGCCAATTTATCCGCTCGCCGCTTTTGTGCGGGACTCTTCCGTCTGCCGGTTAACCAACCATTTCCTTTGTCAATATACTTGAGACGTGAGAGGTTGTGTGTACGTGTGTGCGTGTGTT
>NC_051415.1:25258743-25258814 GCF_015228065.2 Penaeus monodon
ATTTTATCATTTAGCATAAATATAGCAGATTTTTTATCGCTAAATATGCTTGCTGCAAACCGTTACTGAAT
>NC_051415.1:25259042-25259138 GCF_015228065.2 Penaeus monodon
GGAAAAGGAAATGCGTAGCAAGAGTTCTGTATCATCATTTGGAATAGTTCCGGTTGAGATTTTCCGAGAGAGATATTTATTTCGGTCACTGAATCC
>NC_051415.1:25259281-25259858 GCF_015228065.2 Penaeus monodon
GTCCCATTCCTCTCAGTTTCCCCCTTTCTCTCCCGTTATCAGTGGCATTCATCTCCCCCTTTTCCCCTCAGACCTCATCGCGCATTTCCCGCCCTTATTTTTCCCCTCACTTGCATTTCCTCCCCTTTCCTTTCCTTCCCCTCCTCCTCGTATTTCTCACCCTTTTTTCCTTCAATTTCCCTCCCCGGACGTCGCCTTTTATTGTGTTCGAACGCGTTCGTTTGCGGCGTTCGAACATTGAGCGCGCGGAGATCGTGTGCCTTTGCTGGACGCTGATTGGCTGAGGCTTGGCGGGGGGAGGGGGACGGAGGTAAACGGGCGTAAAGACAAAGAAAACGTAATGTTTGCTCTGTTTGAATTTATTAATGAAAAATGGTAAGTGAAATCAAGAAAGAAAACGGGGTAGCAAGATGACTCGAAAAGCATAGGAGGAAAGTGGGGAAGGAAAAGAATATGTGAGACTTAAAAGAAAGAAAAATCTAATGATGTTTGAGATTTGAATCGAAACTTTTTTTTCTCTCGTTTTTTTGAACGAAGCGCTACGGAAAATAAGTAATGGCAGAGGACGAAATTGCTG
>NC_051415.1:25259934-25260316 GCF_015228065.2 Penaeus monodon
CGGGGGGGGGGGGAAGGTTCATGCTTGTAGTAAAAAAAGAGAGAAAAAAAAGGTTCGACGTGGCCAGCAGGTGTGAAGCGATGCGCACTTGTTTACTGCGGCGTCACTCGTCCGCCACGACGTAATCAGCGGGTAATCGAGGTGGTTCGCGGCGATCGGAGGTTGTTACGCGGCGCAGGCGGTGGTTAGCGGGCGAGGCGAGCGGGACTTCCGTGGCGATAGCGGGCCGGAGACGCGAGCGAGGCGGCGGATGGGTTTCGAGCGCACGGCGGAGAGAAATCAGCGGGGGAATTTGGGGAGGCAAATGGCGGGGGAATTGGCCGGTTTCGCCTGTTTGTGTTACGGCGCCGGCCGACGAAAGGAGGTAAGGGACCTGAAAATT
>NC_051415.1:25260642-25260749 GCF_015228065.2 Penaeus monodon
CATCCCCATCAAACTTCGACCGTTTTTGTGCGTGTTCGAAAGAGCGACGAATGCGGCGCTTAGAGATATAGAGCGGTAATGAAAGATGGGTCTTCCCGGGAAAGGCC
>NC_051415.1:25260987-25261200 GCF_015228065.2 Penaeus monodon
CTGGCTGATGGATCATCCGTCGCTTTTGGACAGTTTCCTCCTTTTCTTTAGAATCGTAGAATGTATCATAAGCTATGAATGTATTTTTTGGACAATCGACTACATGCTTTCTTTATCCTCCTTTTCTCCTCTCTCTCTTTTTTTATTTTCTTTACACTTATTCTTTTTTCTTTTCCCCATTTGATCTATCTTTTCTTTCTTCTCCTTTTTCTT
>NC_051415.1:25261436-25261547 GCF_015228065.2 Penaeus monodon
TCCGGGTTATAAGCACTGAACGCATTTGCCATTAGAGATAATTAACAGAAATCTTGCAGCCTTTGGCCATAACTGTTCGGGTCGTATTTGCGTTGTTCAAGCAGGCGATGT
>NC_051415.1:25262278-25262382 GCF_015228065.2 Penaeus monodon
CATTTTAGAGAGCACATTTGTGGCGTCACGCCTATTTCCCTTGGCTTGTGATCTTATTTAACGGTTACATAATTTTAACCAAACACTTCCAAGTTAGATTTGAA
>NC_051415.1:25262428-25262557 GCF_015228065.2 Penaeus monodon
TCTTTCCTTGCTCCTTACTGTTAAGCGAATTTGCTAAATATATCTTTGAAGAATTACATACTTAACTTCCTCTTGTTAACTAGGTCTCGCATTGGCTTGGTACTGAGATTGGGTACGAAAAAAGGAGGC
>NC_051415.1:25262708-25263097 GCF_015228065.2 Penaeus monodon
TCGGACACAAAATTTCTCAGACTTTCGGCATTGCGTGAGAGCCAGCCGGCAGCCTGACATAATGATTCCGTTAATTTTAATAGTTTACCTAAATTTGGCTCTCGAATCCAATCTCAATTAATGTTGATTAAAAAACGAGAGCCTCATAATTACCCCCAGGTGATGATGATAACAGGTGTTGTCTTTTGAATACGGAATTCGTGAGATTCCATACTCGGCGTTGGTGCTGTTAAGGCGTTCGAGTCAATTGGAGTCAGTTGGGTATTGATTATGTCATTAAGATGGAGCCTGAGGAGGTCGCCTGTTTCTTTGGATATTCGCTCTTATTGGTCTGTCTGTCTTGGAGGTTTTCTCTGGCGTTTTGGCTCTCTGTTTACGCCGTAAATGTG
>NC_051415.1:25263508-25263733 GCF_015228065.2 Penaeus monodon
GGAATATTAAGCTGTAAATGGTAGCCGCTTGATCTCCCAAAATCCTGTAATAACACCAAAAGATACAATGTTATGTTAAGACTTGCCTTTCCCCCACACCCTTCTCTTCCCCTTCGTTCAATCTCCCCCATGCTCCCCACCCCTTTCTCTCCACCCCCTCCGTCCCTTCCTTCAGTCTCTTCTCCCCCCTCCTCCCCCTCCTCTTCTTCCATCCAAGCAATCTGC
>NC_051415.1:25263883-25264052 GCF_015228065.2 Penaeus monodon
AGCAACGCACAGTTTCCACTTAACAAAACGTACGCACACTTGCCACACATAATCTATATTGACACTTAATTTTCCGCCTGTTTTATTCCCAGCATCGGGCTTAACTTTACATCTTATTTACAGCTCCCTGTTAATCTCAGGTGGACGAGATTTACAGCTAATTTACCGC
>NC_051415.1:25264091-25264192 GCF_015228065.2 Penaeus monodon
AACTCCCCCCCTTCTTCCCTCTCCCCCCTCCATCCCCTATCACCTTCTATCCCTGGGAGGGAAGGGGAAGGGAGGAGTATAGAGGGAGAGGGAAGAACGCC
>NC_051415.1:25264219-25264911 GCF_015228065.2 Penaeus monodon
TCGTGTTTACAATGTTATTCACAGTCGCATACACCGGCCCCCATTCCCTCAGTGTTGCCAATGTGTGTATGAATGCGCCGGGGTAATAGGCAATACTCTGGGCTAATTACCAGACAAGTGTTTGTTTTTCATTATTGCCCACACTGCTTCTGCTACAAAAAACCGCCATGCCCGCAAAACAATGGTAAAATCTGCCTAATAAATACAACTGTAGAGGGCTTTAGGGCGCACCGGGGAACTTCGCCCTTATTGCGTCAGTCCGCATGGTCGGCAATTGCCCAAAGGGATACATGTGGTTAAGGTTTGTAATGCTGAAAATCGATTTAACGCATCGTTACCACAATTAATTAAATATAAACATTCTAATTTTACGCTGATGTTACACAAACGTCATATCCACTACATCCAGGTCACGGAAGAGTGACTCGTATGCGAGGAGACCCGAGGGGTGAAAATACTCTAATTCCGGCGTGTCTATGGAACACGATGCTTGAAATTACGTTTTGCATAATAATTCATCCCCACTATTGTAATTAAAATTGCTACGCTGTGGTACTTTATAGCCAACGAGGGAGGGATACAAACTCTCAAATGCCGTACACTCACATGTATGCAGGAACATACTCACGCACGGGTATACATACACACGCGTTCCAGGACACACGCAAATGCACGCGCGTTTTGAGACAATA
>NC_051415.1:25265073-25265147 GCF_015228065.2 Penaeus monodon
TATTTGTCAGTCAACCTACTTTTCTCTTGTTTCATACAAATACACTGACGCACACATACGCGCACGCTAATTTA
>NC_051415.1:25265278-25265645 GCF_015228065.2 Penaeus monodon
ACTCATGTGTTCACAATGTTCAGAATTTAATTACTCTGAACTATTTCCACGAGGCACTTAGGGGATTTTTGGCTTAATTGCCTATTACACGTATAGTCATGCGAGAGCCTAATTATTTTGTATATAATTGAACGCTTGACACTCACTGCTTTTATATATGCATACTATTTTCAAATTTGATATTCTTAATTTGACGTTTGTTGCTGTTTCGTACACAATAAGTGCCTCTTTTTATAAGCCTATTTCTCTTGCCCATTCCACCCCCCACCCCCCCATTGCGAGGGCGCGAGATAAAAAGAATGAATGAACGAGGAAAAAAACAAGGTTTTAGAAAGAGAGGTTTAGGGAAAAAATGTCGAGTGTTACT
>NC_051415.1:25265689-25265818 GCF_015228065.2 Penaeus monodon
GGTTGAATGTACATATTTGAATTGTTATTAACGTGTGTTGGCGTAATTAATGTGAGAGGCAATTAAATTTCCTTTCTGAATTTACCGAATAACTCACAGCTGGAAAGAGGTGGAATTGTGTGCGCGTGT
>NC_051415.1:25266038-25266253 GCF_015228065.2 Penaeus monodon
TTACAGAATGATTAGTTGAAATGCGGAATGACGTAGAGGCCAGTAAGGGGAAAAGGGAAAATGAAAATAAGCAAGATAAGAGGAGTGATGGCGAAGGGTACAATTAATATGATACGCACAATGTTTATATCAATTACCTGACTTGGATTTAGGGGAAATTTGGATGCATGGTGATGGCAGGGGGAAAACTAAGATATGAGAGAAGGTGGGAGGGT
>NC_051415.1:25266472-25266919 GCF_015228065.2 Penaeus monodon
CGGAGGAGGAGGGATGGGCGGGAATGAGAGAAAAGAGTGAATAAGTAAGAAAGTTTTTTTTTTATTTGGTCTCTAACAAGCAAGCTAATTGGCGAGAAGGAGCAAGTGTCGAGTGAGTTTAAAGCCTCCATTTCTTCCTCTCTTTCTTCTCCCTGTTCTTCTGCGGGGCTTACATGACGCAGTGTTTTTTTTTTTACCTAGGCCTATATGTAAATGATTCCCCCCCCCCCAGAGCAGAGGCTAAGGGGCAAGGGGTTCTAATGGGTTGTTTTCCATTTTGGTTTTTCTTTCATCTGCCTCCCTCTTCCGGCACCTGTCTTCCGTCCCCTCCCTCTTCCTTTCTCGTCTTCCTCCCTCTCTCTTTCTCTCCTACTCGTGTTCTCTCGTCCCTTCGATTTTCATCATTTTCCCATCAGCAAGATGAAATGAATTTCTCTTCCTCCCACC
>NC_051415.1:25267080-25267327 GCF_015228065.2 Penaeus monodon
CTACCAATCACTTTATGGGATTTGAGTATTCCAATTTATTACAGCATTAATTACATGTCACTCTCGGGTTGATTACTGGGCTGGCTGCCTCCTACTACGGGCGTGGGTCGCGCTGTATGGGTGGGCGTGGGAGAACAGGGGAACAGGAGAGATGGGATAAAGATGGGGCATATGAAGAAAGGGGAAATGGAATAACATCGGTGTCAAGTTGATCTGGAATTGAGAAGGGAATAAGGAATGCAATGAT
>NC_051415.1:25267412-25267524 GCF_015228065.2 Penaeus monodon
ATCCGTCTTTCTGTCTCATTTTTTGGATTTTCGTGGCTATACATTTTACCCTATTAAAGTGGTTCTAGTTTGCAAGACATTAATTTGCGTAACTCGTATTAAGCGATTAATT
>NC_051415.1:25267781-25268054 GCF_015228065.2 Penaeus monodon
TTTATTCTTCTTACTCTTACTCCTACTCTCACTATCAGGAAGTAACGCAATGGAAGAGATAAACAGAGACAAATAGAAGAGATAGGATAAAGATGATGACTCGTGATCAGAGGAAGGGAAGGGAATAAGGATTCGGGATTGGGAACAGGAGATTGGCGTAGAGAAGCCACAGGCTGTTAGCTAATGAAAGATAAACAGTGCAACGAGGGGATAACAAGGAATTAAGGAGCAGATGAAAAGCCTCCGTCGACGTGGACAGTGAAGATGTGTAAG
>NC_051415.1:25268160-25269013 GCF_015228065.2 Penaeus monodon
GGGGGAGAAGGAGAGAAGTCATGTGGAAAAAAAAGAAATATCGAGTGAAATAAAATGATTGGGAGTAGAAGGGAGAAAGATAAACGATAATAATTGCACTTGAACGAATGAAATCCAATTGAAATCGAGCTTTGTAGGGCAGCGTTACATCACTAGATTATGCCGTATATCCCGATGCATCATATAATTTTATTGATAATCACAATACAACGTTATTTTTTTTGCGTTCTATGTTTATTTTTGTGCGGCCTTTCCTGGCCTGCATTTTATCACAACTGATATTTTGTGGCGTGTGCGAATTGGCCCAGATTGATGAGGTCGTACATTACGTAAAAAACAAAACAATCGCTCCGTGCGCAGACCCACACATGGGAGAGAGAGAGAAAAAAACAAATAATCATTTATTGTTCATTATTCATTTTGCACACACCGGTCCGCGCGCCGTGGCTCGATTCAGAGGAAAGAGCAACAGCATGTGTTTGTCTTGCTTAGCTCTGTAGTTAATTTCGACCGCGATTGTTGGACAGCCGATAAAACGCCGTGTCAGGGAAACCGCCAAACGACCGCATTAAACTACTCGTTAAGCTGTTGAAGTTGACTAAACAACCATCGGATCCAGAATTTATTTTCTTTTCTCGTTTTTTTTTTTCACTTTCCGTTTTTTTTTTTTTCTTTTTTCTTTTTTGTCTCTTTTTGTCTCTTTTTTCAGTTAGACAAACGGTCGAGATTTAGGTTCGCTTAAACAAACTGGGGACAGCTTTCGATTTTTAAGCTAGCCAAACATCGCGCTGTCTGTTCGCTGTTCGAGTGATTGAAGGCTGATTCTCCCTGCCTTCCTCTAACCCCCCCCCCC
>NC_051415.1:25269049-25269359 GCF_015228065.2 Penaeus monodon
CTCCCCTACATTTGGTTAACTCAACCCCCCAACATCTGGTTTACCCTTGAAAAAATCTCTATAACTCACAACCTTTACACTGCTTCATTTTACACTCCACCCACCCACCTTCCCCTTCATAAAATAACAACTCCACAACCCTCTACATCTGTTTTACGCTCCCCTTCTCCTCTGCTCCCCACTTCACCGATTCACATAATCTACCCCTTCCCCACTTCACTCTCCCCCGCCTCTTACCCCCTCCTGTTCACCCCACCCATGCGAATTTAAATTAAGCAGGATAAATATCTTTTGGAATCTGAGAGTATTT
>NC_051415.1:25269441-25269776 GCF_015228065.2 Penaeus monodon
AATGTGATAAACGTGAAGGCGGAGAAAATGATTGGGTGAGGAAAAAGAAGGAAGGTTGGAATGAAAAGGTTGCCAGAAGTGTTAGTAGAAAGGAAACGGTTATTGCTATTGTTTCCTCTGTTATTTTTCTATCATCCCTCCCCCCCCCACACACACTTTTACCTCCATCCCCCCTATCCCTTCCCACGCCCCCTCCCAACCCTTTCCCAATAGCAGTGGCCGCAGCGAAAGATAATTAGAAATGATTTGATTCCATTGTGGCAACGACGACGCCTGTAGACTCAATAATCAAGTTTATTCCAGGCTTTTCCATAGTATGCTCCCGTCCCCCATAA
>NC_051415.1:25269903-25270124 GCF_015228065.2 Penaeus monodon
AAGAAAATTAATCGCTTAATACGAGTTACGCAAATTAATGCCTTGCCTACTAGAACAGTTTTAATGCGTACAGAAAATCCATAAAATATTATACGTTCACCATTGGGTAAAGAAAAGAGAGAGAAAAAAAAAACATGCCACTTCTGTTTTCATAACCTCCTTTTCCCTATTTTCCCCTTTTAATTCCTGTGGAGAATTTCTGTTTTGATTTGTCGCCTGTT
>NC_051415.1:25270155-25270391 GCF_015228065.2 Penaeus monodon
AGTTGACGTACCCAAAACAATCTTGGAAGCCAGGTTTTATAGACAGACACACGGCTCTTGAGAAGGAGGGCCCTAGGAAGGAAGGAGGGGGGGGGGATGATGAATACAAGGGGTTGGGGATGACGGGGTGAGGAAAGGTGTTGAATCAGCTGAGCGACCGATTATGATCTATTGTTTCCTTAAAGACACAATAGGAAAGCTGATTACGACTTTGTATGCCTGGCAGCGGGGCGCCT
>NC_051415.1:25270539-25271128 GCF_015228065.2 Penaeus monodon
TGGGGGGGCAAGGTTGAGGTTGCCAGAGGTACGAAAGGAAACAATGAGGAGATGACGTCACCGCATGTGCCTCTTGAGGGCCACGTGGACTCCGGCACCGCGTCTTCAGCATGGTGGTGACCCGGGGGGAGGGGGGAGGGGTGGCAGTGGCCGATCACCTGTTCGCTCGAGTCGGGATGTAAGGGAGGGGTGGCGGTGGGGTGGGGGGGAGGTGGTTGATTTGATGCGATCGTCATTTGTCATTTGTGATGCTTCTCGACGCATGGAGGGATTGGCAGGGAAAACGAGCTAGTTTTATGACAGTCATAGCGTCTTGTATTATTACAAGTTTTTAATTGTCCCTGTAATTGTTCATGATAACATTCTCGTGAGATGTAAAGGAAATTATACTCGTATCTGTAATTCATTTTGATATTACTTCATTTTTTATTGGTATAGTAATTTATTTGGCTTTGAACATATACGTATCTTGCTATCATAATTAGAGACATCGACACCCAGGTGTTTAATTAAATACGTTGATTAGATTACTCATCACACTTGAAGAGAAATTCTAATTTGTCATTTTATTTAATGGTAATTATCATCG
>NC_051415.1:25271694-25271901 GCF_015228065.2 Penaeus monodon
CGTAGCGAAATGAGTTCGGTTGAGATAGCGATGGTCAGCGAATTTTCGACATTCCGTAATAGAGGCTTTTACGAACTCATCTGTTATAAATGTGTTATAAATAATTATCTTCTCGTTTCGTTATTTAGAACTACCAGGATGGTCGTTGGTCGTTTTGACGAAATGGTACTTGATGGCGGTAGTGGTGTGAGAGAAAGAGAGATATAG
>NC_051415.1:25271998-25272180 GCF_015228065.2 Penaeus monodon
TGTAGTACATGAAATGAAGTTTTTAATTTTACATACTCACTTTTTATTGTTTTCGTCCGTAATATTTACATAATTGACAATACTAATAATGATAATGGATAAAATTCATAAAAAAGACGAAATCTCAAACAGACCTTTCTCTTACCAATAAAGCAACAACCCGATCAATTGCAAGATAAATA
>NC_051415.1:25272318-25272871 GCF_015228065.2 Penaeus monodon
TTACGATGACAGCCAACCGGATCGATCGATAGATGAATAGGATCTGTCTATCACGCTGTCGATGCACCATTAATATGAGAGTGAACACTTCTTTCTTTCATATATAGTGTGATAGACCACGATTGAATAATTGAGTGCATGCTGTAGACACTTATATTTTTTATTGCAGTATGATAGACTATTATAATAGCGTGATAGACGATGCATTAGTAAATAAGGGCGATAGGTAACGCCGGTCTTTATGTTGCAAGTTGATGGTCTGTAAATACCCGATTAGGTGAGAGAGGAAGATCGAATAAGAGAGTTCATCTTCCCTTCAGGTTGCAATGGATTATGAATGATAAACTAGCGAAGTGTTGTAGACTCCGGCCTCTTATATTAAATGGATTGGGGAAGTTAGAGCTGGCAGAGGGGATGGTGATAGCGCGTGTTATTTTGGTGTTGAAGCTCTCCCGTTGTTTATATAAAAATCTATAGAAAGTTTTTTTTTTCCGAAGAATCTCGCGCCATCTTTATCTTACAGATTCTCATAAACTTTACGCAGTCTCACTTC
>NC_051415.1:25273017-25273138 GCF_015228065.2 Penaeus monodon
TTATCCCAACTCTGTTATCTGTTTCAGAAACTCACACGGTTATTATACACATTCTTCTGAAGAGAATTTGGCACGGTCTCCCCGCCAGTCTTTCGTTCAAGCATAAAGCAACCATACTTGC
>NC_051415.1:25273171-25273383 GCF_015228065.2 Penaeus monodon
GTGCACAAAAGCGCCCGGTAATCCGTTTGATTAATTACAAGATAAAATTAATTGAGTGACGGCCGCCCGACTGTTGACAAGTCCAAGGTCTGAAATTGATGTTATTACACAGTCTGACATGGAAATGACCGATTTTATTCTGGCGTTTCCGTGATTTTCCCGACATTAATTGGATTTTCGGGGTAACTGATGATATGCGCGTCAGATTTACC
>NC_051415.1:25273561-25273684 GCF_015228065.2 Penaeus monodon
CGATTTGTTATATTTTTATGGTGATTTATTGCGTTATTTTTGGTATGTTTATTTTATGTTTTATTTAGGGGGGGGGAGGTATTTACAAAACAATGGGTATTATGTTGTTATAAATGGGTACGG
>NC_051415.1:25273718-25273882 GCF_015228065.2 Penaeus monodon
AATGTCTGTTCATTTCTGTTCCTTTGGGTTGTGTTAGATTCTGCTCCATTTATATTCGGATATGCCAGTATTTTGTTACTTTACAACATGTTGGTTTTGCCGTGTCATTCCGCGGTTATGTTGCCTCTGTCTTGTTCTTGTAGATGAGCAGTATTTTTTCTCGT
>NC_051415.1:25274143-25274332 GCF_015228065.2 Penaeus monodon
CATGACTTGCCTTTTTCGTTCATTTCGGGTATGCAGTTTTTGTTTTGGTTTGCTGTTTTTTTTTTCCTGTTTTCTTGTGTTTCCGTATCTTGTCTTCCCAGAGAACGAAAATGAATGAAGAAGAGTGGAGAAGCTGCGGAGAAGATACGACCAACGAAGGAAGGAAACATAGATATTGAAGACAATGAC
>NC_051415.1:25274377-25274786 GCF_015228065.2 Penaeus monodon
AGAAAATAGACAAATTAAACGAAGAACATAAATAACAAAAAAAAAAAAAAATAGTCAAAGAAAACGAAAGAATATGAATGAGATACCAAAGGAAATGAAAATGATCTAGTGACGAAAGAACAAGAACAAGAACAAGAAAAAAGATAACCGAAAAGAACAAAGTGTAGATCAAATATGAATCACATGATAATGGAGAAATAGAATCGCAAATGATGCTAATAGTATCAGCGGCGAGATCAGTGTATAAATGAATAATAAACTGAACAATAAACGCGAATTTATCGTTTTATGGTTGACATTTCCGGCATTTCATTACGTTGAGAGTTTTCGATATGATCCAGTGGCGCTCTGTAGGGTACTCTGGTGCTCCCGTTTAGGTGAACGGCATATGGTGTTCTCTTCTAACGGG
>NC_051415.1:25275130-25275260 GCF_015228065.2 Penaeus monodon
GCGCACACGCACTGAGGCAACACAAATAAGTCAGATTTAATTGACACTCGATGACAGCTTCCTCATGATGCTACTTAATGAGGCGCCGTGTCGTGTCACGCCAATAAAACAGCGACATTATCAAAGGATT
>NC_051415.1:25275622-25275752 GCF_015228065.2 Penaeus monodon
GAGGCCAGAGTGTGCCGAACGTGTGTCTGCGTGGAAGAATGAGGATCGAATGCCCGTCATCATCAGCGTAATTATTAAAGAGCAGAAAAGAAAAGGATGTGACTTGTCGTCCAGTAAGGAGCCACCGGGC
>NC_051415.1:25275896-25276103 GCF_015228065.2 Penaeus monodon
TCATAACGGTGGTTAGTACAGGTGATAGTTATGATAATTAACGGCGTTAATGATGAGTAATAAGTATGATGAAGGGAATCGTACTAGTAATGAGAAATGATATTAACAAGAATGGTAATCATTCAAAGGACAGTAATAATAAAAGTGATGGTAGTAACTGTAATTATAACCCATTCAGACAAAAGCGAAAATTATTATAATAATGAA
>NC_051415.1:25276218-25276965 GCF_015228065.2 Penaeus monodon
GGCTTGGGTAGGAAAATTAATGAAGATGAATGTGAACTTTGAGACGCTGCGATTGTTAAGGCGATATTTATGTGTGTCCCGCCGGCCATTGTGTCTTCGTGCGGGGGAGGGGGAGGGGGAGGAAGGGAAAGGGGAGATGGAGGGAGGAGAAGGGAATTCGAAAGAAGGGAGGGAGGGTGGAAGGAGGTAGGGAGGGAGGGAAAGGAGGAGGAAGGAAGGAGGGAGGGAGGTGGGGGAGAATGGGAAGGAGGAGGAGGAGGAGGAATGGACAGAGACGCAGTGGGGGAGGAGGAGGAATTACCGGGTGGGGAGGGGGAGAGTTATACTGATTACGGAATGAAAGATTTAACAATACGGAGCTCGGTTAATCATAATAATGAGTTGAATCGGACGGTGAAGTCTGCGATGTGACGTTGGCGGGGAGGGGGCGGCATGGGGGACGAGGGGGGGAGGGGGGGAGTGGTGAGGGGAGGAGGAGGAAAGGGAGAGGTGGTGATGGAAGGAGGAGGAGGGGGGGGGAGGTGATGAGGCGAGGGATAGGAGAGAGTGATGAGGGGGAGGAGGAGGGGGGGAGGTGATAAAGGGAGGAAGAGGAAGGGCTGATGAGGGGAGAAAGGAAGATGGAGGAAGAAAAGGAAGATGCGTTAATAAGGAGGAGGAATCGACTCCAGAAATCTGAAGCAATGTGGTGAAATGAGAATGAAAACCAAAACAAATTTAGAGGGAGAATATAGCGATGGAAGAGAC
>NC_051415.1:25277420-25277629 GCF_015228065.2 Penaeus monodon
ACTCCTGTCTGTGGGCGGTCGTGGTGAAGTGACAGGAATTATGAGTGGGAAGCATGAGGGCGCAGCGGTGTCTTAATATGTCGGTGTATATTTAAATTGTCTGGATTTGTTTTTGCATACTTAATTAAAGCGGGGGAAGGTGGGGTGGGGGAATGGGGTGGGGGAAGGGGAGGAGGTGTGAAGTGCGTGGAAGGAGAGAGTGAATGATG
>NC_051415.1:25277730-25278164 GCF_015228065.2 Penaeus monodon
TATGCATGTTTGTATGTAAGGAGAAGATACACTCACGCATACACACAAGCAGAGGAGTCATTCACAATGCATTATCGCTTGAGTCATGCAAAGTTTGACTTCGTCGCGGTTTAGCCGAGTCATGCATCTGGCTCCTTTGTGTCCAGGTCTTAATGTGTTATGTATCATGTGCTTTGTTGTTTTCGAGTTGCCATTAGCTTTTGTGTTATGGTTAACACGTTTTCTTGAGTTATCATCATTTTGATTGCAATCGTTATTTTGTCATTATATCGATCACGATTATAGGGAAATGGGAAGAGTTTCGATTAGGGTAGGGTTAATGTTTTTGATATTTCTGAATAGATATGATAATCATGAGAATTATTGCCATAGTCACGAGAACACGCTTTCCACCATCTCTTCGTGCTTTTTCTCCTTTCATTTTATCTGTCCCG
>NC_051415.1:25278278-25278472 GCF_015228065.2 Penaeus monodon
CTTCCGTTTTCCCCCTGACCGCGACGGGGACCGAGCGTGGGATAAGGTGAGCTTCCTGCCCGAGCTCTAATGACGGTGACGACTTCAAATGCGAGTCTTGCGTGAGCTGTAATCCGGCGTCGAAAGCTCCCCGCAATGCTCCTGCCCCGTCGCCGCCCGCCTTCCCTGCTCCCTTGCTCCATGGCCCGCTCCCT
>NC_051415.1:25278550-25278629 GCF_015228065.2 Penaeus monodon
GTTCGTTCGTCTGCGCTCCGTTCCGCCTACGTTCCTATTTTGGTTGGTTCCTTTGGTTCCGTTGCTCGGTCTAGTTTCC
>NC_051415.1:25278737-25278858 GCF_015228065.2 Penaeus monodon
GGCCATTCATTCATCCCGTCCGATCAAGTGGCATGCAGTTCGAGCAGTAACTCGGGTTTCGAATGACTCGTTTGTGTGCGCGGATCATCTGGGTTGATCCGTATCTGGTAAATTATCTTCA
>NC_051415.1:25279140-25279264 GCF_015228065.2 Penaeus monodon
GGCTTTCCCCTTCCCTTCCTCCCCGAACACTATAGCCATCGCTGTCACTATGGTGTGCGTATGGTGGAATGTGGTAGTGAAGAATACGTACGGGACACCACCATGAATTGATCGAGTGTGCTAT
>NC_051415.1:25279350-25279501 GCF_015228065.2 Penaeus monodon
CTTTGTTCGTTTTTTTTCTTTCTTTCTTTCCCAAAGCGGGCGAAAAAAGGTGTGTTTTGGTGGTCCAAGTCACTTCGGCGTGAGAGGATTCTGTTTCAGTTTCTGTCCTTCTTTTGTATCACTTAAAATCGTATGTATGCTTTGTTTTATG
>NC_051415.1:25279748-25279904 GCF_015228065.2 Penaeus monodon
CCCGTCAGTCCGCCAGTGTATATTTCCGACTCCCTGCATTTGACTCGAGGACGCGGCGAGAGAGCGGAGGATTCAAGTCGGCAGAACGTCTTGAGACATTCATCTGCAGCTTTCATTTCGGGCCTTGTTGACAGGGGCGTGATCTCTCGCCGAACC
>NC_051415.1:25280231-25280560 GCF_015228065.2 Penaeus monodon
TTTCAGAGTTGGATCAGCGACACAATTACCTTTCGGCGAAGGGAAGTCTTTACAGCCGGCGGGACCCCGAACGCGCGGCATAATCGTTTCTTAAGGGTTATTACGCGGGGATTTCCAAGGGAGAATTGGCCCTAAGTGGCTACGTGTTCTGTCTCGCACTGCCCGTTGACGACGCTGTAAATTGCTCGCTACTTATCACTCATATATAACCGGGATTTAGTGTGAGTTTCCGTGGTTATTCGCACACCCTTGCTGCGGTCACCATGGTGGGGGGTGAGGGTGAGGGGGGTGATCACCGGGTTTGGATCTACTTCTTGTTTTACCGTTAA
>NC_051415.1:25280634-25280700 GCF_015228065.2 Penaeus monodon
ATTAGTATTAGTTAGTATTTGTATGATTTTCACTCCAAGATTAGTCCGGTTAACTTTAAAATGTCC
>NC_051415.1:25280791-25280920 GCF_015228065.2 Penaeus monodon
GCGAGGCGTTTCCTAATAAATCCGGACAAAGTGACCTTCTTAATAAAATAAATCCGGGGATTACGAGGCCGCGACCAAGGGCGTGACATTCTCTATAGTCCCCCCTCGCTTCCCCCTCCCCGACCACCG
>NC_051415.1:25281210-25281297 GCF_015228065.2 Penaeus monodon
CTCTAATGTCTTGCTGTCTCTCATGTTTACAATCTTCAAGTTGGCATTCCTTATGAGGCAGCTAAGAAGGTGGATTTACGGATAAAG
>NC_051415.1:25281402-25281471 GCF_015228065.2 Penaeus monodon
GAGTGAAAAAAAGAGAGAATAATCTTTGTTATCTGTTTTACTTTTGTATGGATGTAGTGTAATTAAAGA
>NC_051415.1:25281665-25281785 GCF_015228065.2 Penaeus monodon
GCTCCTGGCTGGTCCGCGGCGGCATTAGCGATGCGTGTCCCAGTCGCTTTATTTGTATGTATATACGGCCATTATGGAAATGTAATGTGCCACAAAAATACCGCGGCTGACTTCGCTGAT
>NC_051415.1:25282075-25282233 GCF_015228065.2 Penaeus monodon
AAAATAAAAGAGAGGGGAAATAAAAGAGGGACCAATAGAGATGGGGTAGGATGAGGGGAAATGGAAGAGGGAAGAATTGATAAAGAGGAAAAGATATAGGGGGGGGGGAGGGTGGTAGAAAGGAAAGGTAGAGTGTAGGTGAAGTTCAGGGAGGGTCA
>NC_051415.1:25282273-25282453 GCF_015228065.2 Penaeus monodon
CCATGCGCACGGGGCCAGCGCAGAGTCTTCCGTGTCAGTCGGCTTTTCAATCTATTTAATGACCGAGTGTCCGCCTGGGAAACGAATTAGGTGATGACTCTGTTTATTTTTATGATAATTGACATGGCATGGATTTAAATAATAAATATGGAGCGAATGATGGTGGTCGACCTGGTGATA
>NC_051415.1:25282691-25282956 GCF_015228065.2 Penaeus monodon
CATATCTCCCTCATCCCCTTCATCCTCCCCCCCCCCCCACCTCTCTTCCAATCCTTCCATTTCTTTTACCCCCCCTCCCCTTTTTGTCTTCTCCCCCTCCCTCTCCCCCTCCCCCCCCGTTTATGAGCGTATCAAAACCCCCTTTAAAGCTGTCAGCAGGTCATGGAGCGGCGGCCGGGAGTGGCACGTGGTTTATTACGCCACTAATTCAGGGTCGGGGATTCGAGAGCCGTTTGTGTCGGAGCATAAAAAGGGATGTGATTTT
>NC_051415.1:25283325-25283438 GCF_015228065.2 Penaeus monodon
TTTTTATGTGTATATTCATTCTTTCTTTCTCTTTATCTTTTTTTTCTCGCTTTCCTCCGTTTATAATCGATCTTACTTTTACCTTTTCCATCTTTTATCATTTTAAACTGACC
>NC_051415.1:25283481-25283842 GCF_015228065.2 Penaeus monodon
CAAATCCGCGCCACATGTCCGTTCGATTAGAAACGGGGCTTAATTCAGGGTTGGATTGCAGATGCACGTAAACAGGCATGTTATTACACGTGGTTGGGCTTTATCGGCGCGTCCTGTCGTCGTTGCGTGTCCAGGGGGGGGTGAAGGTGGGGAAAGGGGGAGGAATGGGAGAGGGGAAGGGGGAGGATGGGTGAGGGGAAGGGGGAGGGATGGGAGAGGGGAAGGGGGAGGGATGGGAGAGGGGAAGGGGGAAGGAATGGGTGAGGAGGAAGCTGTGGAGAGGGAGATGCGTTGGGGAGGAGAGAGGAAGGGATGTTCAAGGGGAGGGACGGGAGTAGGTAGGATGGAAGATCCAAGGGGA
>NC_051415.1:25283961-25284257 GCF_015228065.2 Penaeus monodon
CATTACCTCAATTTGCGAGATTTGGCCTTAAAACGCTTGCATTTGCGATATTGGTGGACTTTCAACAGCCCGCCAGTGACGCGCACTCGCCCCCCCATGTTTATTCGCACATATAATCAGGCGAAATAGCCGGGTGTCGATTCATTTCAGTCTATTTTATGCCGGTTCCTGGTATCGTTATAGGAAATAGTTCGCTTTTCGCTGAACGTGGCCGGCGTATTTTGCTTTATTGTTATTATTTATTTAGTTTCATTCTTCGTTTAGATGAATCTTGTTGATCTTTTATAGGAGATGAT
>NC_051415.1:25284675-25284828 GCF_015228065.2 Penaeus monodon
TTAAGCCGCGAACCTCTGGGTCGTGTGACAAGCCGTACGGAGTGTGCTGATGATAAGGCCTCTTATCGGAGCGGAAGCTAGCGTTGGCAGGCCAGCTCTGATAACGGCAAAAATTGCGGGGGAAGCCAGCCGACATGACAGGTGGGAGACTTG
>NC_051415.1:25285291-25285461 GCF_015228065.2 Penaeus monodon
TCCCCATCACCAGTATTCACATAAATGTCCGGGCTCTCAGTCACGAACGAGACATATGCTGTGTATAAATTTCGCTTTTCACAGAACGTTTATTTTCTAATTCAAGACGATGTATGGAACAGACATTCAGCGCGAGTGATACAGATTGTTGGCCGATTATGCGTGGGGAA
>NC_051415.1:25285525-25285834 GCF_015228065.2 Penaeus monodon
CCGCGTGCGTGTGTGTAACTATGTTTTTTTTTCCGGATAGAAGGGTAGTTTGGGTTCAGTGAAGGGCGTGTTCTCACCTGCATTATTCTCCCCCCCCCCCCTCCCTCTTTTCCCCTCTTCCTGCGTTTAATGGTCCTCCCTCTCTGCCCTCACATTCTTTCGCGTCTGCATGTGTCTGCTTCCCTTCATTAGAACCCCACCACCCTCTTCTCCCTCTTTGTTCCTTTTAATTGCAGTTCCATGCGCCCTCCCCGCCCCCCCTTCTGATTCTACCTAAACTAGACCTCGCCCTCAAGCACCCACGCCCAT
>NC_051415.1:25286132-25286338 GCF_015228065.2 Penaeus monodon
GCGGAGGAAGATGTCGGTCGGTCTTTTCATTAGCGTAATGCTGGATGGTGTCTCAAACAATACCCAGCGCAGGCTTTGATCTACCCGTCACTGGGCTTATTTTCAAGATGTTTGCGACTCGGGGAGGGGAAATTCGACCTTATGGTGAGTTCTGCCAAGGGCGGGAGTAGCGTCGAATCCGTCTTTTCTCTGTGTTTCTCTTTTAT
>NC_051415.1:25286453-25286522 GCF_015228065.2 Penaeus monodon
GTACTTTTTGTTTTCTCTTTTTCTTTCTATGGTTATTCTTCCCTTTTTCTTCTCTTTTTCTTCTCTGGT
>NC_051415.1:25286679-25286755 GCF_015228065.2 Penaeus monodon
ATTAGGCATAGTGTTTCTTCCCCCCTTTATTAATTATCATGAAAAGCGAGGGCTGCATTAAGTGAAAGAGTGCACA
>NC_051415.1:25286812-25286945 GCF_015228065.2 Penaeus monodon
TCAGGTGCTGTTAGGTGGTGCAAATGGCAAGCAAGACAGATTTCTTTCTTGCCCACTGTTTCTCTCGCTCTTTCTCGCGATTGGTCTGTCTGTATCTTTCTCTCTCTCTCTCTGGATCATAATCTCTTTCGTT
>NC_051415.1:25287054-25287278 GCF_015228065.2 Penaeus monodon
AGATCTCGATCTCGATCATAATCTCTTTCATTATCTCTCCCTCTCACCTCTCCATCCTCCTTTCTCCTCTCCCACCACTTCCTTCCGCATCTTCCCCCCCCCCCCCTTCCCTCGCACGCATCCTTTCAAAACAAGGGACTTGCATCAGATGGCAATTACATACAACTTCACTACGGTACCGACTTCTTGCAAGGAAATACAGCCGTCTTGTTCTTCCTTTTGAA
>NC_051415.1:25287701-25287853 GCF_015228065.2 Penaeus monodon
CGTTATTCCCACGCCCGCTGAGATGACATGTTAGTATTGATCACAAAGAACATGATTCTTAGACTTAAGACGCGATCATGCCAGATTACAAGACATTAATGAGCAGCATTAAAGAAGGTATTAAGCAAGTTAATTACGCGGTAATTTCCCGT
>NC_051415.1:25288021-25288487 GCF_015228065.2 Penaeus monodon
ATCCCGATCTTTCTCTCGTCCTTCAGATCGTCTCACTTCACTTCATTCCACACTCATTCCTAGCTTTCTTCTCTCCGCATACTTCTTCTCTTTCTTCCCCCCCCCTCCCCCACATCCTCCTCCCTCTCCCCACTTTCTGTCTCTCTCCTCTCATCTCTTCTCTCTCTCTTTTTCTCCCCTTTCATCCTCATCTTCATTTCTTCATCCCTCCTTTCTTCCAGCTCTTCAACCCCTCCATCGGTCTTTCCCTTTCTCTCCCCTCCCTCCTCTTTCCCCTCTCCCCCACTCTTCCCCCTCGCCCTCCTCCCCTCTGTTTCTCCCCTCATGAACACCCCGCTGTTATGGCTCTATTATCTCTCTACACATCAGGAATGTCATATTTCGATTTGTTCAATAATTGGATCTTCTTTATCTCTCCATTTTCGCTCCGACCCCCCCCCCCACTCTTCCCCTCCAACTTATTACA
>NC_051415.1:25288529-25288699 GCF_015228065.2 Penaeus monodon
CGTATCGGAAACGTAATGAAATAGGATTTAGGAAAAGCGATAATTAACACGATTAAGAAAAATTAGGCCTGAGAAGAAAATGGATGGAGATAACAGAAAACGGGTTTTGTAAAAGACGTATATAACGATATTGGATAAATTTGTATCTATATCAGAATAGTTGGTAATAA
>NC_051415.1:25288861-25289015 GCF_015228065.2 Penaeus monodon
TCTAAGAACGGCTTCCTATCCAATCGAGCAAATTGTGAACGCATCTCATTCGCCGGAAATCAAAGGTTCATCAAGGCAAGGTTGAACGTAATGCCTGGATTGAACGAAAGGTCTCCGCGGCTGCAGCCTCCCCCGCGCCTGGGTTGAAGGCCTC
>NC_051415.1:25289248-25289739 GCF_015228065.2 Penaeus monodon
AGGGGAAAAGGAGCCCAAAGAGGATAGAGGGCAAGACGGCCAATTCCTCTAAGTTCTCGTCACTTCCCCATACGCCTCCCCCCCTTTCCCTTCCCCATTTCCCCCCCATCTCCCTTTCCCTTCCCCCCTCCCCATCTCCCTTTCCCCACCCCCCCTCCCCATTTGCCCTTCCCCATGCCTCCCCATCTCCCCTCTCTCCTCCCCATCCCCTCCCCCCCTTGTGTACTGGGAATGACTAACCTAATCGGCCAATCTTCTAATGCAAAGGCTCGACCACCGCCGACGCTCCGACCCGGCGAACAGCATCGGTGAAATTTGATCCTTACGCCCCCGCGGCCGTAAGGGCGAATATCCCTTCTCTTCCTCCCCAATCTTGCTCCTCGCAGTTCTATATCAAGGGGTTTAGCTCCCTCTTGCCCCCGGGGTTAGTGATTTGATTTGGCCTACGGATTTTTAATGTGATTACAGGCGATTGGATTTCTGGAAAATGC